>NC_056728.1:1494552652-1494608656 GCF_019279795.1 Protopterus annectens | reverse complement strand
TTTGTTTTGCTTTTTTTTGGGTTACTTGTTCCTTTTGGCGGGATTTTTTTGCGGCTCTCACATGGACATCCAAGATGACAGTGAGGTTACATTCAGCTGTGATAACTATCTTCTTTTGGGGGTGAGGGAGGGGCAAAATTGCACTGAACCTGTCTGCCAGAATGTTGCCAATATCTGTCAGGTCACTGAAATATATGTTGTTGTGTACCAACTCTGAGCATATCTGAGGGTTCCCACCCAGGTTTCTGACATAACTGAAGAAGGCAGTGTGGTTATATTCATTGTCTTTGGTGATTTATGTCTCCAAGTTGACCTTGGATGTCTTTATGAGAGAATGTAGCTTTTTACTAGTGCTGATCACAGCTGCCTTCCCTTTAGGAGATGTAGCTCTGTCTTGCATTAGTATCCTTCATCTGTTATACAGTTTGTTTATAGTTGGGGTCCACCAGACAGGCCACCTTCCCTTGGTGGAGAGGGTCTTGTTTTTATTTGTGATTGCATGGTCCATGCTTTCTTGGAGATGTCCGTAGAAAGCGTCTGTGAAGGAGTCATCATTGTGTGTTGTGGTTCCCACTGACCCAGTGGGCT
The DNA here is from genome assembly GCF_019279795.1 of Protopterus annectens. NCBI lineage: Eukaryota > Metazoa > Chordata > Ceratodontiformes > Protopteridae > Protopterus > Protopterus annectens. The sequence continues at coordinate 1,494,608,068 of NC_056728.1, read as the reverse complement.
TAACGGATACCATCCCAGTCCGAAGAAGTGTGAAGTCAGCTTTTGAGATGTTTGTCACTATACTCTTTGTATTATACTAGCACTGACACAAGTGTAGACAATCTCCCAGAATCCATCAAACAAAATGGACATGCAAAATGTAACACTTCCACAAGAGGGGTAAGCATACTGGATGTGATAATCAGAAATATGTGTAGTGGATGTCAAGATGAGAGGTGTATCCCTCAATGGTAAGACCAGACCATAGAGTAATCACACTGTAATTACACATCCCGACCCCATTCCCTGGCCAAATTACCACAGTGAAACACATGTATAAAGCATAGCTTGCACCCCTACAAACCAATGTGGAATCCATGAAAAGCCTTGTGCAGGTCCAGAATATGGGACACACTGCAGAACATGTTATACAGGCATACCATGAACACAGCCAAGAGTGCTTGGAGTCTGCAATCACAAACAACAAGACACAATGCCATACACCCAGGCATCTGGCATGCTGGACTCCAGCAATTACTAAACCATTGAAGAGAATGAGGAAGCTACCACATGATAGATCAAACATAAAAGGTGAAGTAATCGGTGATCACTAGTATGGCAATAAAATGTGTCCACACATACAATCCACTAAGGACAGGCAAAACAAGTAGAATCTGTGAATCCAGTGGCAATGTGACACCTGTCCCAAATACACACACAACAACAACTCACCCCAATAAATACAAATGTATGTGATAGACGCAACCAGGTAGCCAAACCGGAGCCTGAGCACTCCCAAATCAGTACTGTCAAAACTAGTCAGGAGGATAAGGTAACCATATACACCACAAACCCAGTCCCACATAGACCTACAACGACTGTAAACCAAACACATAAACACAAAAACATTCCCAGAGGCCCTAATTACAAACACACAACACCAACACAAGCCTCCAAAGCAGACACCCAATAAAACAACCTCCAGACATAGCACATGTAACACATAGTACACAAAGCTGGTGTGCCAAACAGTCACAGGACAGAAGGAGAAACAACATGCCTGATACAGTTGTAATAGCTGACTCCATAGTGAGACATGCTGCTGTTCCAGGGATGGCTTGCACCTGTTACCCATGAGTGTCTGGATATTGCCTAAGGCTTTTGCAACCTACAGAGATCCTTTCGTAGGCAAGGCCGAAAGGACCAACCCAGCACCATAGAAAACAAAACTGGAAAGAAACAGAAGGGTAATGCTGATCAATGCCAGATGTGTAAACCTCAATATGCATGCTCCTGAGGCCCTCCCCAGTATGGAGAACATCGATGTCTGTCCAGTGATAGAAACCTGCTGCAAGCCTCGTGACAGCACACCAGCACTACCAGGTAATACCACATATCATGTGTTATGGCCACAAAACCTGTAACAAAACATAAAAGGAGGGTGAGTATCCATATTCAGCACAGACACCCATACGTCCAGTTAACTGACAATGCTTATGTCATTGCAGTCCACCCATGTGCAACTAACCATAGTCAAGACTGCTGTACAGTCTGTAGCATGCTACAGACCACACTCTCATACACAGGAACCCCACCCCACTGTCCTGAAGACAGTGGACAGCATGAATGTACCACCAAATATAAAACAAGGTACACACAAATTACCACATAGGTGGTAAACCATTATGTGTGGAAGGAGTAATCAGGGACCTAGTGACACAAGTGGACAGTCACCTGTTATGTGACAGTCACATCACCAATTTGTCTAGGAAGACTGTCTATATTGGACACTGTATCATGAAAGGATTGACATCTACGTCAACAAAGGTCATTGTGCCCCTATACTGTTCCCCTATCAGACCATATTGTAATACAATGCCTCATTTGGGATGTACATTACCTGGCACCTGCAGCAGTTAGAAAGACCTCAAAGGTACCTCAGCAAGAGTCAGAAAGGGTCTCAAATATATCTCATATGCTGCCTGGCTGTAGACACCACAGCTGAATGCAGTCACATACTGCCTACACAGAGGCATTGCATGTCTGTTGTACAAGTCCATGTCCAACACAGAAGTAATGGACATGCTCCACCCCAGAAAACTCAAAGCCATCGGAGCTGTGTGAGTCAGACATGTCAACCTTAACACATAATCAAATAGGATGTGCTGGAGGGACAGATACCTAACCCTGAGTTTCTCCACACCCTGGAACAGAATACCACTACATGTTAGGCAGAGCCCCTCACTGACACTCTTCAAAAGGAAGTTAGCAAAATGGATGGATAATTGTAGATGTACACTGGGGGTCTTTACTGTGTCATGTCCAGACAGAGGCACAGCTAAGTAAATCATAAATGGCCATAATATTCACATAGCAAGGGTGGCAAAAGCCACACACACTGTGGCTAGGCTTACAAATGCCCTAGGGTGGATAGCCTAGTATGAACCTATGAACCTATTATGATACAAAGTGTACAGGACACTAAGGATAACCCCAAGGCTGCTGCAACTGATGGTAGTAAGCGTGTTGTGAATTCTCGGATATGCTCTGGATCACACAAATATTACAAACAACATACCAAACACACACACATATTGCCAACATACATCCTGACAGGTGCAGTGCAAACCCCCCCCCCATAATGCAAAATATCTTTCCCAGCAGACTGCTGCCTCCCTGACATTATGTCAGCCTTACCACAGGATATGTACCCAAAGAGCAGTGTACAACAACAGTGGTTGTTCTCAAGAAAGGTGTCGCCTGAATGGATACTAAAAACAACCACCGCAGAATCCTGAGAAGCTTAGTCTGCACAGCTATGGAAAGGATCAGCATGTACCGCAGACATAACAATATTGGGGATCTATTGACAGCCGACCCTACCCAGTGTGGGTTTATGAAGTGCAGACCCCGCCCCTAAACATGTGTGACTCAGTTGAAACAGTAATTGAGGTCACTGATGAGGGCAATGTGGTCCACACAGTGTAGCTGGACCTTGCAAAGCCTTCCATACAATACCCTATGTGTTCAATATAGATATGGTCACCAGCTTATGTATACACCCCAATGTCACTAGAGGGGTTGCAAACCAGACCAACGACAGAACTGACATGGTCAGACATGCTGCAGCCATGTCAGACTACAAACCACATATAACAGGTATCCCACAATGCTTGGTCCTGGGACCTTCCCCGTCTGGTATATATGCCCCATAGGTACAGGCCAACATGTAAGGACTGTGCCTGAACATGTTTGCAGAGGACTACAAACCGCCTAACATATCTGACACTCCAGCTGACACAAGCATCCCACAAAAGGGCCACATAGAAACAGACAACCGGTGCCATAGCCATGTCAGCATGTTAAATGGAGAAAAAATGTATAGTCAACCTCTGTGGATATACAGTAAGTGACCAACAATTACCACATAGGTGTTAACCCATTACATACTTATTATGTAATGACAGACCTGGGTACACAAGGTGGTAGATATCCTGCATTGGACAAACATGTGGCTGTAGTGTTAACAGAAACAATCCATATACCAACCTAATCATGAAGATTATGACATCTAGATAAGGTGAGGTCATTGTGGTTCTGCAGTTATCCTTCATCAGTGTTACAAATGACCACAACAGCCTCTGTGGGGTGTACCTCAACAGACACCTCCATCAACTGTAAAGTCCACAACAGTACCTCACCAGGAGTATCAAAGAGCTTGAACACATGTAATGTGTTGCCTGATTAAACATTGTGCAACTCCACACACTGCCATGTTGGCCACCCAGACGCAAGCTGTGCCTGATGTAGAAAGCCATGTCCAAGCTGGAATCACTGAACATGCTGCACCTTTTACAATCTGAATGACAGTGAGCTATGCACATGAGGGACCTGAACCCCAGCACTGACATACATAGGACAAGTGATACTGCATTATCCATAACACAGAAGCCACCCCCATGCATGAGTAAACTACCAGTACAGGTTATCCATAGAGTCACTCGTTGATCCTCCTCAACAGGAATCTTAATGAGTGGATGGGAGATGGTAGGTTTACCCTGGGTATCAGTGTTATGTCACAGGTAGACAGAGGCACAGTATATTAAACAAGACATATGTCATGGCAAACTACACTTACAATGTGTCGAAGGACAAACACACTCTCTGACTAGCATTAGACATGGCCTAGGGCACATTGGTAGTGTTTGCCAATGTACACCTATGTTGTGGAATACTCTACTGATGTTGGATGAGGCTATTGTAAGTAGTTCATATCTGAACATAATGCAACATGGTCAGATAGGTTCATAGGTACATAGGTTTATACTAGGCTATCTGCCCTAAGGCAGTTATAAGCCTAGCCCAGGGTTCTGTGGCTTACGCCACCCCTTATTTGGAAACAATACTGTGCCCATTAGTTTGTTGTGCCTCTGTCCAGCAGTGACACAGAGATGATCCCCAGGGTAAACCTATGATCTCCCATCCACAGGTCAAGATTCCTCTTGAACAGAGCCAGCGAGGTGCTCTGCCTCACATGGACCGGGATTGTATTCCACAGCATAGGGAGTCTCTGAGTGATAAATCTATCCCTCCGACATGTCCTACCTATATCCCTGCTAAGGTTTAAGTCACTTGCCCTAGTGGTTTTGGTGGATTTGGAGATTTTGAGGTGGAGCATGTCCATTACTTCCTGGTTGGACATGACCTTGCATGTCAGGCACATGTCACCTCTGAGCAGACGGTATGTGACTGAATAGAGCTGGAGTGTCTTCAATCTGGCAGCAAATGACAGATGTTGGAGTCCCTTTATCCTTTTGGTGGGGGACTTTTGGGGTCTCTCCAATTGCTGCAGATGTCGGGTGAGATACATCCCGAATGGGGCATTGTACTCGATCATTGGTCTGATAAGTGAAGAGTACAGGGGAACAATGACCTCACTAGATCTGGATGTGAATCCCTTCATGATCAGGTGGGCAATGTAGAAGGTCTTTCTAACCACTTTAGCAACATGAGTGTCAGAAGAAAGGCCACTGTACACCTGGGTCCCCAGGTCCATGATAACCTCCTCTGTGCTTAGAGGATTGCCACCTATATGGTAGCTTGGGGTTACCTTGCTCTTCCCGAAGGGTATGACTATACATGTTTTGGCATTTAACTTCAGGCCATGGTTCTGGCACCAGCTATCAGTTTCCGTGAGTCCCTTCTGAAGGATATCCGTATCTGATGCACTGTCCACTATGGCGCCCAGTTTGCAGTCATCTGCAAACTTTGTCAGCCAAAGTCCTCCCATGTTGGCCTGTACTTCTGAGAAGTAGATGACGAACAATAGGGGGCCAAGGGCCAAGCCCTGTGGGACACCACTTGTGACCGGCTTGGAGTCTGACATAGCGCCAGCAACTCTAACCCTGTGGGTTCTGTCCTTAAGCCAGTTTGCAACCCATCTTGTGACATATGGGTTCACATTTAAGTTGGTAGGTTTTTCTACAATACCCGAGTGGGGTATTGTGTCGAAAGCATTTGCAAGGTCAAGGTAGGTGGTATGGACTGCCTTTCCCTCATCAATGGCCTTAGTGACTGTTTTGAAGAAGTCGACCAAGTTGAAAAGGCATGATCTGCCTTTGACCAAGCCAAACTGGGATGGGTCCAATGTCTGCATGTCCCCTATATCTTTGTTTATGAGCTCCATTATGATCCTCTCCAAAGCTTTGCAGACTAGACTTGTTAAGCTTATGGGGCGGTAATTACCAGGGTCCATAGAGGCACCACCTTTGTGCAGATGTGCACAACTGGACCCTAACCAGGCTGTTGTGCACACTATGGAAATGTAAAGCAGTGATAGGACTAAAGCCCAGGATACTGTCCACCACAGTGAAAGTACTGAACCACTACACTATACAGTACTACAGTGTTAGGTCAGTATGAACAGATGTTGACAATTGTATGCAAAGTATTCCATGCAAAACCTGCAGGCACAGTATAATCCCTGTTGTGTTCACACAAAAAGCAGTTGGACAGTAACTACACAACATGGCACAGAACACACAACCATAAACTGGAGATATTTGTTGAAGGTCACACTCATCCACAAAAGTGATGGGCTGCAGAGTTCAACATATGGAAAGCTCACACTGGGCATGCTCACACACTTTGATAAATGAGACATCTTTCACACAACATGCCATGGGAAGGCTGAACTGGGCATGCTCACACACTTAGTCCAAATGTTCCTCTTAGCAACTGGGAAAACACACCACAGGATGCTCATTCTCCTTTCTAAACACTGATGATGTCAGCACCCTACAAGTATATCAGGAGAAAAAAATCCCCCAGTAATCCAAATAGCACGCTCTGCTAATGCGTTTGTTTTTAGTGTCATAACATAGTTAGGTAGGGGTTTAAATCCAGCAAATGGCAAGTGTGTGTGAAGGGGGGTAAGTGTGTATGAAAGAAGTATCCCTTTTGGCAACTGTGGAAACACACCACAGGATGCTCATTCCCCTTTCTAAACACTGATGATGTCAGCACCCTATAAGTATATCAGGAGAAAAGAAATCCCCCAGCAATCTGAACAGCGCGCTCTGCTAATGTGTCCGTCTCTAGTGTCATGACATAGTTCGATAGGGGTTTGAATCCAGCAAGTGGCAAGTGTGTGTAAAGGGGGGTAAGTGTGTATGAAAGGAACAGCCCTTTTGGCAACTGTGAAAACACACCACAGGATGTTCATTCCCCTTTCTAAACACTGATGATGTCAGCACCCTATAAGTATATCAGGGGAAAAGAAATCCCCCAGCAATCCGAATAGTACGCGCTGCTAATGCGTCCGTCTCTAGTGTCATAACATAGTTCGGTAGGGGTTTGAATCCCGCAAGTGGCAAGTGTGTGCGAAAAAAGCATCCCTTTTGGCAACTGTGGAAACACACCACAGAATGCGCATTCCCCTTTCTAAACACTGAAGATTTCAGCACCCTATAAGTATATCAGGAGAAAGGAAATCCCCCAGCAATCCAAATAGCACACTCTGCTAATGCATCCGTCTCTAGTGTCATAGCATAGTTAGGTAGGGGTTTGAATCCAGCAAGTGGCAAATGTGTGTGAAGGGGGTTAAGTGTGTATAAAAAGAACATCCCTTTTGGCAACTGTGGAAACACACCACAGGATGCTCATTCCCATTTCTAAACACTGATGATGTCAGCACCCTATAAGTATATCAGGAGAAAAGAAATCGCCCAGCAATCTGAATAGCGTGCTCTGCTAATGCATCCGTCTCTAGTGTCATGACATAATTAGGTAGGGGTTTAAATCCAGCAAATGTGTGTGAAGGGGGATAAGTGTAACTGTGTATGAAAGGAACATCCCTTTTGACAACTGTGAAAACACAACACAGGATACTCATTCCCCTTTCTAAACACTGATGATGTCAACACCCTATAAGTATATCAGGGGAAAAGAAATTCCCCCAGCAATCTGAATAGTGCACTCTGCTCCTGCGTCTGTCTCTAGTGTCATAACATAGTTAGGTAGGGGGCTGAATCCAGCAAGTGCTAAGTATGTGTGAAGGGGGGTAATTGTGTATGAAAAAAACATCCCTTTTGGCAACTGGGAAAACACACTACAAGATGCACATACCGCTGTCTAAATGATATCACAATTAGTTATGGCTTTTGATTCCAGACATGTCACGTGTGTTTTGCTCACACAGAATGCCCATGTGTGCGGGTTGTTTCTCACAATAATGCATGACATCGATTAAACCAGTTATGGCAATGCACACATGATGTATGTGTGTGCCAAATACACATATGTACCTGTGACCTTCAATAGTTACCATGTGTGATGCTTGCCACATGTGAATACATGGTATTTGCACAGGGTAACATTATGACTGTGGTCCTCTGTGCAGGTGCTGCATGTGGGATGTGTATATACAGTGTGAGATGTAGATGCTATCAACCTAGTAGTGAGGGATACACACCTGGTCTGGGGCATATAGTCAACATGTTGTTGATGAACAGGTGCTGCATGTTTTCACCTGTTGTGGGAGTGGTAAGAAGTTGTCCCATAGCAATGCAGTGAACGCATGCTAAGAACTGTTCAGCTAGGGTGTTGTAGCTACAGTAATTCATTACCATTCAGTAATATGTCAGCATTCCTGGTGAGGGTCTGATGCCAACCAAGGTCAGGGTTCTACCAGCCTGTGTCACATGCTCAGTGAGCCCTTCCATGTTCCCTATCATGTATCCCAGTGAGGGACATCACACATCAGCTGTAGTGACATGGACGATGACTGAGTCATATGTGTCCATGCATCTGACTGACCTGTATGCTTGTGTTATGTGGTGGACCATAGTGCCCCATGAGCATATCACTGTGACCTTCACCTTGTCCAGCCTGGTGAGCATGACCTCACTGTACTGGACAATAAAAGTACCTAACACAACTGCAGCAGTAGTGTTGTATAGCTGTACAGACTGTGCTTGTTTGGCACACAGGATTCGTGTGCTATGTGTTATGCGTGCTGTGTTCAGGCCTAACGTATGCCTGTGTGCCAGCTGCAGAGGTGTCTGCCACTCAGGCAGGATGCTATCCTTAGGCTCCACGAATGGCCCGGTGTGTTTCCGTGCTTGTATTGCTGTCAGTGTAGGTCTACATTGGACTGGTATTGCAGTCACTGTAGTATTTCATGCCACCTGACAGGTTATGCCAGTACTGGGTTCAGAGTGCTTAGTCCACAGTTTGGCCATGTGTTTCCATCTCATACATGTGTTGTACATCCATGGGTATGGGATAGGGTTCACTGTGTACATGTGGCAGCTGTGACATTACTACATGACTCACATATTCCACAACTGTACCATAGAGGTGACTGACAACTGACCTTTGCACATGCTACCATAGTATTGAGATTGCATTGGTGATTAACAGCACATAGGGCCAATGGTGAACAAGATACATAGGTCCATAGGTTCATACTAGGCTATCTGCCCTAGGGCATTTATACACCTAGCCAGAATGTGTGTGGCTTTCACCATGCATTGTAAATCTATCTTGCTATGCCCTTTTCCAAGGTTAGTATACTGTGCCTCTGTCTAACAGTGACACATAAGTGATACCCAGGGTAAACCTACAATGTCACATCCAGTCATTAATATCTCTCTTGAAGATAGTCACTGAGTGACTCTGCCTAACCTCTATTGGGATATTATTCCAAAGTGAAGGGAGCCTCTGAGTTATGAATGTGTCCCTCCAGCATGTCCTATGTATATCACTCCTGAGGTTCAAGTCTTTCCAGCGTGTAGCCTGATGGGATCTGGATATTCTGAGGTGCAGCATGGCCATTAAGTCAGGGTTTGACATGGCTTTATATGTCAGGCACAGATTGCCTATGAAGAGGCAGTATGCCACTGAGTAGAGCTGCTGTTTCTTTAACCAGTCAGTATGTGGCATCTGTTTGAGCCCTTTGATCCTCTTGTTGAGGTACTTTTGTGGTCTTTCCAGTTGCTGCAGGTGTCTGGTAAGGTGCATGCCGACAGGGGCATTGTAGTCAATTATGGGCATGATGAGGGATGGCAAAAGAGGCACAATGTCCTCCCCTGATCTACATGTGAATCCCTTCATGATGATGTGGCCTATATAGAATGTTTTCCTAACTACTTTGGCCATGTCGTTGTCAAATGAGAGAATGCTATCAACTTGTGTACCCCAAGGTCCATAATTCCTTCGTCTGCACTTAATGGATTAACACATATGTGGTACTTTGTGGTCACTTTGTTTTTGACAAAGGGGATGACTATACACTTTTTGGCATTCATCTTGAGGCCATGGCTGTGGCACAAGTCGTGTGTTTCCAAGAGGTTCTATTGGAGGATGCGTGTGTTAGCTGGAGAGTTGATTATGGCATCCGGTTTGCAGTCATCTGCGACTTGCTCAGCCATAGTACTTCCATGTTGGCCTGTACCTCTGATAAATATATACTGAACAAGACAGATCCCAGGGCTGAGCCTTGTGGGACACCACTTGTAACTGGTTTTGAGGCTGACATGGCTTCAGCAATTCTAACCATGTGTGTTCTGCCCTTGAGCCACTGTGCAATATCTGTAGTGACATAGGGGTTAATATGTACATTGGTGATCTTCCCTAGAATGCACAAGTGGGGTATTATATCAAAGGCTTATACAAGGTCCAGGTAGGCTGTGTAGACCACCTTCCCCTTGACAGTGGCCTTGGTGACTGTTTCAAAGAAATCAAACAGGTTTGAGAGGCAGGATCTGCCATTAACAAAGCCAAACTGTGTATGATGACATTTCTGTAGGTCCCCAATATCTATATTTATGAGGTTCATGATGATCCTTGCCATAGAAAGGCTCATCCAGACTCTGCTACACTTTGCTGTGAAGGAAAGGTTAGTTTGCTGTTATTTTTGTATTTCTGTATTGCCTTTCTATATTTTGAATACTGTAGTTTGTTTACTTTACCTTGTGTTTTGCTTGCATTCTGTTTAACAGCATATTAAAACTTCAAAAGAGACCACAGCTCTCTCTGTTCTGAGTCAGGCAGAAATAAGAACTGATTAATTAAGGACTCATTCATAAGACAGAAAAGGTCACTTAAGGTTAATCACTTGTTAACAGAGGGGGTGGAGCTAGGAACTAAAATTTCTATTTAAGGAGTAAACTAAAACATTTCAGAGCTTTACCAGAAAGGCTCATCCAGACTCTGCTACACTTTGCTGTGAAGGAAAGGTTAGTTTGCTGTTATTTTTGTATTTCTGTATTGCCTTTCTATATTTTGAATACTGTAGTTTGTTTACTTTACCTTGTGTTTTGCTTGCATTCTGTTTAACAGCATATTAAAACTTCAAAAGAGACCACAGCTCTCTGTTCTGAGTCAGGCAGAAATAAGAACTGATTAATTAAGGACTCATTCATAAGACAGAAAAGGTCACTTAAGGTTAATCACTTGTTAACAGAGGGGTGGAGCTAGGAACTAAAATTTCTATTTAAGGAGTAAACTAAAACATTTCAGAGCTTTACCAGAAAGGCTCATCCAGACTCTGCTACACTTTGCTGTGAAGGAAAGGTTAGTTTGCTGTTATTTTTGTTTTCTTTATTGCCTTTCTATATTTTGAATACTGTAGTTTGTTTACTTTACCTTGTGTTTTGCTTGCATTCTGTTTAACAGCATATTAAAACTTCAAAAGAGACCACAGCTCTCTCTGTTCTGAGTCAGGCAGAAATAAGAACTGATTAATTAAGGACTCATTCATAAGACAGAAAAGGTCACTTAAGGTTAATCACTTGTTAACAGAGGGGGTGGAGCTAGGAACTAAAATTTCTATTTAAGGAGTAAACTAAAACATTTCAGAGCTTTACCAGAAAGGCTCATCCAGACTCTGCTACACTTTGCTGTGAAGGAAAGGTTAGTTTGCTGTTATTTTTGTATTTCTGTATTGCCTTTCTATATTTTGAATACTGTAGTTTGTTTACTTTACCTTGTGTTTTGCTTGCATTCTGTTTAACAGCATATTAAAACTTAACAGGTCACCACAGCTCTCTCTGTTCTGAGTCAGGCAGAATTTTCCCCCTCCCTCCCACCCATTTAAGTTGTCTTGTTAAATACCACTGTCTTTCTAGTTGCCCGCCTCTTATGTTAATCTGACCATATATCTCATTTCTCTCTACTTTCACTGGCTTATGTGAGTAATCACAAAACCATCACTTTTGAAATCCCACCCTTCAATTATTTAAATTTATTGGCCATCCTACAGTATTTCATAGTACCAAAATACAAAAGTAACCACCCCTTTCAGTCCATCTTGCTGTTTTAAAAATAGTAACTCTCCACTAAACCTTAACTTTTTAAACAGGTAAAACTCAAGTTACCTACTTTCATATCTAACTTCTCTAGTGCACACTGCAGAGTGCATTCTTTTCAATCTTACCTTTAAGCATCCCTGTTACTAGCACTTTCTCTAATACCTAAAAGATCATCTCTACTTGACTCCAAGTAGACTTTTCTCTATCTGTTAAACCTAGCACTTGCTCCTACAGTACTTATTACCTTGATACGGCACTCTTATAGATAGCACCCCAAAAGGCAAACCCCATTTCTCGGTCACCACGTCCCCGAATCTCTTTTAAAGTTTTTTGTCTAGTCCTTCTAGCATGTCGAGGGATCAGTTGCTAGTGTCCTCTCCTGCTCAGCTGGTGAACCTGGGAATATTGAGGCAATGTTACAATTGCCTCATGTACACAGACAACCCTCTCCTCCTCCCACAAAACACAAATACATGCGAGATGCAACTATACGGCCAAACTGGAGGCTGAGCTCTCTCAACATAGGACTGGCAAGACCAGTCAGGAGGAGAAGGTTACCACACACACTATAGACCCAGTCTCACATAGTACCATCACAACCTCAAATCATACACATAAACACACAAAGACATACTCGGGCTCTGATCAAAAATCTACCAAAACAGCAGAGGCCACCAAAGCAGACACCCAAACAACCACCACCTCAGAACACAACACCTGCAACACATAGACCTCACAGTCAGAGTGTCAAACAGTCACAGCCCTTAAGGCCAAACACAATGCCAGACACACTAGTCATTGGTGACTCCATAGTCAGACACACTGACGTCCCGCCACCAGACTGAGTAAGGAGAAGGTCACAGTAAGCTGCCTGTCGGGCGTTAGAATCCGCCACATAACGCAAGCACTCAGGTCTCTCAACAGCAGGTACAAATATGACTCAGTCATTGTCCACGCTGGTGTAAACGACCTGAGATGTACCTCCTTGGACTACATGAAAAGAGACATTGAGGAGCTCTCTGATTATGTAGCCCAGGCAGGTATGACCCTGACCTTGAGCAGTATCCTACCTTCACCAAGAATGATGCCACAATACAGAGATAAGATGATCAGCTTTAACAATTGGCTTAAACTCTGGTGTCATTCAAAGGGATCCAATGTCTGTCTGCCTGGGATGACATGCTGGACAAGCCACGCTGCGCCAAGGGACGGCTTGCACCTGTCACCCCTGGGATTCGGATATTGGCAAAGGCTCTTGCCACCCCATAGTGCCTTTTTAGGCAAGGCTCAAATTCTAAACCTACCACCCTAGAACACAAAAAGGAAAAAACTAAGGGTAATGCTGCTCAATGCCAGAAGTCTAAATCTCAAAATGCACTCACTCGAGGCCCTTCTCAGTATGGAGAACATCGATGTCTGTGCAGTGACAGAAACCTGGTTCAAGGCTCCTGAGAGCACCCCAGCACTATCAGGTTTTACCTCTTATCATGCGTTCGGCCCAAAATCCGGACAATACCAAGAAAGGAGGGGGGGTATCCATATTCATCAAAGACACCCACACGTCAAGACTGGTGGCAACGCACAATGCATCGGAGACCATCCAGGTGCAATTAACCATAGGCAAGACTGCTCTGCAAATTGTAGCATGTTACAGGCCACCCTCACAAACTCAGGAACCTCACATGGCCTTCCTGAAAACACTAGAGGGATAAATGTATCACCAAACACCATCATACTAGGTGACTTCAATTACCCTAATATAGACTGGGAACACTACTCAAGCCCAAACACCATAGCCCAAAAGTTCCTGGAATTCATAAACTCAAATGCCATGGAACAACTAGTCACCATCCCCACAAGAGGAGAAAACATACTTGATCTCATCATCACGAACATGGGAGCACAATGTTCAACACCGAAGTATACCCCTCACTGGTGAGATCAGATCACAAACTAATCTCGCTGGAGGTCCTCATCCCACCCCTACCTGAAATAAAAAGACCACAGTAAAGAACTTCTCAAGCCGACTTCACACTTCTAAAGACTAGTGTGGTCTCCTTTAAGGCCCCGAGCCGATGGAAAACAGTACTCAAGCCGCTGAATCACTTACAAATGCCTTCTACCAGCACCTGCAGGACTGCATGGATAAGGCAATCCCAAGCAAAACAAAGACTCTTTGTACCAAAGGCAAGCGTCCACTCTGGTGGACCCCAGCCATAAACAAACTCTACAACAAAGGAGGAAGCTACTACAAGATAGAGCAAAATCCTTAAAAGGTAAGACACCCTTGATCACTATAAGTAAAAACTAAGAGCTCTCATAAAATCATCCAAAGCAAATTTTGAGAGAAAAATAGCTAAAGACTCAAAAGACAATCATAAGGCCTTCTTTAGCTATGTTAGAAACCTGGGAGGAAACTCCCAGATATGCTCAGAACTAGTTCAAAATGATGTGAAGATTACTGATCCTACAGACATTGCCAACATACTGGCTGACAGGTTCAGTGCAAACTTCTCCTCACCCCCCCCCCCCAAAGGAGAGATCTCTATACCAAGCGATTGCAGCCCCCAAACATCTCCAACGCCCAAGTGAGAACTGCTCTCTCCAAAGCAAAAAACACAGCATCCATGGGACCTGATGGTGTCTCCGGCTGTGTGCTCCACGAACTCAACGAGGAATTAAACCCACAGCTAGGACAGCTGTTTAATCATAGTCTTACCTCTGGATACGTACCCAGGGAGTGTCGCACTGCAACTGTGGTCCCACTTCACAAAGGCGATGCCTCCACCGACCCTGGAAATTACTTGCCCATTAGCTTGACAAGCCTTATCTGCAAAGCCATGGAGAGGATCATAATGGACCTCATAAATAAAGACATAGGGAATTTGCAGACTTTGGATCCATCCCAGTTTGGCTTTGTCAAAGGCAGATCATGCCTTCTAAACTTGGTTGACTTTTTCGAAACAGTCACCAAAGCCATTGATGAGGGAAAGGCAGTCCATACAGCCTACCTCGATCTGACGAAGGCCTTTGATACAATACCCCACTCGGTATCATTGAAAAACTCATCAGCTTAAATGTTAACCCATACATCACAAGATGGGTTGCAAACTGGCTGAGTGACAGAACCCACAGGGTCAGAGTTGCTGGCGCCATGTCAGACTCAAAGCCTGTCACAAGTGGTGTACCACAGGGCTCAGTCCTGGGCCCACTCTTGTTTGGCATCTACTTTTCCGAACTACAAGCAAACACAGGAGGGTTATGGCTGACAAAGTTTGCAGATGACTACAAACTGGCCATAGTAGAAAACACATCTGACACAGATATCCTTCAGAAGGGTCTCACAGAAACGGATAACTGGTGCCAGAGCCATGGCCTAAAGTTAAATGCCAAAAAATGCATAGTCATACCCTTCGGGAAAAACAAGGTTACCCCTAGCTACCAAATAGGTGGCAATCCACTGAGTACAGAAGAAGTTATCAGGGACCTGGGGACCCAGGTTGATAGTAGTCTGTCATTCGACACCCATGTAGCTAAAGTAGTTAGGAAGACCTTCTACATTGCCCACCTTATCATGAAGGGATTCTCATCTAGATCAAGGGAGGTCATAGTCTCCTATACTCATCACTCATCAGACCAATGATTGAGTACAATGCCCCATTCGAATGTATCTGACCCGACACTTGCAGCAGCTGGAGAGGCCACAAAGTTCCTCACCAAAAGGATAAAGGGTCTCAAACATCTGTCCTATGCTGCCCGACTGAAAGAACTCCAGCTCTATTCAGTCACCGCTTGCTCAGAGGTGACCTTTGCCTAACATACAAGGCCATGTCAAACCCAGATTTGATGAATATGCTTCACCTCAAAAATCTAGATCCGTCAGAGCCACAAGGGCGGGAGACTTAAACCTCGACACGGCTATTAATAGGACGTGCTGGAGGGATAGATTCATCACCCAAAGACTCCCTATGCTGTGGAATAAAATCCCGGTATATGTGAGGCAGAGCACCTCGCTGGCCTTGTTCAAGAGAAATCTTGACCAATGGATGGGAGATCGCAGATATACCCCAGGGATTACCTCAGTGTCACTGCTCAACAGAGGCACAGCAAAATAATGGGTATAGTTCCCCATACTAAAGGGGTGGCGTAAGCCACAAAACTATGGGCTAGGCTTGTAAATGCCCTCGGGCAGATAGCCTAGTATGAACCTATGAACCTATGAACCTATAGCTTTGCAGACCAAGCTATTCAGACGTATGGGGCGAATAGTGTCCAGGATCCGTTAAGGCACCACCTGAATGTAGAGGGACCACTGTTGCTGTACGCCACTCTTTGGCCACATATCGTGTAGTAAGGCTGGGATTGAACAGTAGTGTTATGTCTGGGTGTAGCTCTTCTTGGGGTTCATGTAGGACACAGCCTGGGACACTGTCTGGTCCCATTGCTGCAGTGTTTATTGCTTTGGAGAGTGCAGCTCTTACCTGAGCATCTGAGATGTCAGGGGGGGGCAGCACTCTGCTGGGAGAAATATTTGCCCTTTTGGTGTGGAGGGGGGGAGAAGGTAGCAGTGAACCTGTCCACTAGGATGTTGGCAATGTCTGTGTGTTTGGTATTTCGTGTGACATCTTGGACTACCTCTGAGCATATTTGGGTATTACCACCCAGGTTCCTAACATAACTACAGAAAGCCTTGTGATTATCCTCAGTGTCTTGTGGAATCTTCTCTCAAAGATGGCCTTAGACAATCTTATGGGTGCCTGTAGTTGTCTTCTAATACTCATCAGTGATGCCTTCACATTTTGGGAGTTTGTTGTATCATGTAGTAGCTTCATCCTTCTATTGTATAGTTTGTTTATGGCTGGTGTCCAGCACACAGGACGTCTGCCTTTGGAGGATTGGGTCTTGCTTTCATTTGGGATTGCATGATCCATGCATTCCTGAATGTGTCCATAGAATGCCTTTATACAGGTATCTGCAGTCTGGTCCATATTTTCAACAGGCCTGGGGGCTTTTAAGGTTTCCACATCATTTATGAGGAGTGTGAACATGCTTGACATGAGTTGTTGACTGTATTCTTCTGTGCAGGGGGTGGCCTTGGGATGTGAATATCCAGTGAGATTAGTTTATGGTCTGATCTTACCAGTGAGGGATACACTTCTGGTCTGGAGCATAGAGTCCCCATGCTGGTAATGATCAGGTTCAGTATGTTTTCCCCTCTTGTGTGAGTGGTAACAAGTTGTTCCATAGCATATTGGTATATAAATTCCAGTAATCTTTGGGCTAGGGTGTTGGAGCTACAGTCATGCTCCCAGTCTATGTTTGGGTAGTTTAACCCACCCAATATAATGGTGTATGGACAGACCTACATATTTCCAACTGTTTTCAGGAAGACCAAGTGCGGTTCTTGTGTTTGTGAGGGTGGTCTGTAGCAGGCTATAACCTGGAAGGCAGTTTTACCCATTGTTACCTGCATATGGATAGTCTCTGATGTTTGGTGCTTTGCCACCAACCTGGAGGTGTGGGTATCTTGGATGAATATCAATACACCCTCCTTTGTGGTTTTGTGCAAGTTTTGGGCCTGAAAAGCATGGTATGAGGTATAACTTGGTAGTGCTGGAGTGCTGTTGGTAGCCCTGAATCCGGTATCTATTACTGCACAGATAGTGATGTTCCCCATGCTGAGGAATGTTTTGAGTGTGTGCATCATCAGGTTTAGAGTCTTGCAGTGGCATATATGACTGCTCACATGGACAGATGCCAGGTAAGTCATATGCAAAGTGTCACAGGCAACGTACATGTGCACAGGAGAAACAGTGACATTCTGTCAAGTGAGACATGAACATACATATAGTAAGCTATGCATATGTCACTAGGAGTCCAAAGAAGCTGTGTAACTCTGCATGGCAGGTCAGATCAGTATTCCAGGGTAACTGCAAGGAATCATGCATGCAAACAAAGCTACTGTAAGCAGGGCTGCATGTAGTCCATTGTACAACAAACAAGCTGTACCACTATCACTAGGTAACACTGCAAATGCTCACCAGCTGACATATGAATGCCTATGTCACCAAATGTGATACTTACCAGACCACGGACAGAAATGACATGGCCAGACACGCTGCATCCCACATGAACACATATCTCAAGCAACACAGACCTCACAATGTCAGTGTTCATAACAGGCACAGCCCATAAGGCCAAACACAATGTGTGACACACCTATAATAGGTGATGCCATAGTCAGACACACTGACGTCCCGCCCTCCAGACTGAGCAAGGTGAGGGTCACATTTAGCTACCTGTCGGGTGATAGAATGTGCCACATAACACAAGCACTCAGGTCACTCCACAGCAAGTACAAGTATGAGGCAGTCATTGTCCATGCTGGTGTGAACAACCTGAGACGCACCTCCCTGGACCACATGGAAAGAGACACAGAGGAGCTCTTACATCACCCTCTCAAACTCAGGAATCCCACACAGCCTTCATGATGACACAGGAAAGTATAGCTTTGTCTGCAAACACCATCATACTGGGTGACGTCAACTACCCAAACATAGACTGTGAACATTACTCAAGCCACAATACCCAAGCTCTAGGGTTCCCATAGTTCAGAAACTCTTTAGCTATGGAACAGGTAGTCAACATTCCCACAAGAGGGGAAAATATACTAGACCTGATCATCACAAACATGAGTACAAAATGCTCACAACTTGAAGTATATCCCTCATTGTTGCAATCGAACCATATACTAATCACACTGGAGTACTGGATCCCCCACATATGCAAACCTCAAACACATTGATGTGTGTGTGGGAAATGCCCCTATTAGCAACTGTGACAGTACACTACAGGATGCAGATTCCCCTTTTGAAACACTGATGATGACAGCACTCTATAACTATATTACCTGAATTAAAGTTGTCCAGTAATTGGTATAGAGCACTTTGCTAATGTGTCTTTCTCCAGTGTCATAACATAGTTAGGTAGGAGTTTGAATCCTGCAAAGGGAATGTATGTGTGTTAGTATGAGTTGGAATTGTGTGTGTGCATAATGCTGTGAGGAAAAAGTGCCTTTTGCCAACTAGGAGAACACACTACAGGGTGCACATCCCTCTTCCTAAACACAGATGATGTCAGCACCCTCTAAGTACAGCATTAGAAAAAGTTTCTCTCATTAATGCAAATAGCGCACTCTGCTAATGTGTCTGTCTCTAGTTTCATAACACAGTTAGGTAGGGGTTTGAATCTTGCAACTGGAAAATATGTGTTTTAGTGTGAGTGGGGTTAGTGTGTGTGCACAATGCTGGGGGTGGGATGTGGCTTTTGCCAAATGGGGCTATGCACTGCAGGTTGCACATTTCCCTTAACAAACAGTGATGTTGACAGCACCCTATACAAACAACATGACAACAGACAACTGCCAGTACTCAGTATAGTGCTACATGCTACTGTAACACACACATGTACCAGAATATACCTAGATAGTGTTTTGAAACCTGAATGTGGCAAGTGTGTGGATGTGGGATGTTTCTGTGTGTGCATTTCCGTATGGAAAACATGTTTGATGTGGCAATCAGGGTACCACAGTACCTGATGCACATTACACTTTTAAACTAATGAGGTTGCCTGCACCCTGTGAGTACAGGTAGAGAAGAGGAAATCTGTAGTAATCCACATAGTGCACTTTTCAAATGTGTACCTGTCATGTATTGACAGCTACTCATGTAGGGTAATAAATAATGGAAATGGCAGGTGAGCGTGTGCATGTGTGGGGGTAGCAGGGTGTGTGTAAATGCATGTGTGACAGAACAGATACATAGCAAGGCTCATAAGGCAAACCCACATCCATACGTATCACAAAGGATGAGGAACTAAGAGTAATGCTACTCAACACCAGAAGTCTAGACCTCAAGATACACGCACTCAAAACTCTACTTAGCATTATGGACATCGATATCTGTGCAGTAACAGAAACCTGTTTCAGGTTTCCCAGGAGCACACCAGCACTACCAAGTTATACCTGTTACCATTCATGTCGGCCCCAACACTTGGACCTCACAACAAAAGGAGGGGGAGTATCAATATTCATCAAAGATTCCCACACCTCCACATTGGTGGCAAAGTACCACATAGGTGTTAAGCCATTAAGTACAGAAGAAGTAATTGGGGACCTGGGGAACACACTTGATAGCAATCTGTCATTTGTCAACCACGTGGCCAAAGTGGATTGAAAGACATGTTATATAGCCCAGCTAATCATGAAGGGATTCACATGTACAGCAGGGGAGGTCATCGTGCCTCTTTACTCATCCATCATCAGGCCTATAATTGAGTACAATGCCCTTATAGGATGTACCTAACCAGACACCTACAGCAACTGGAAAAACCCCAACAGTACCTCATCAAGAGGATCAAAGGGCTCAAACAGATGCCATATGCTACCCAGTTAAAGAAAAGCCAGCTGGACTCAGTGGCATACTGCCTGTTCAGAGGCAATCTGTGCCTGCCATATACAGCCATGTCCAACCCAGAAGTAATGGACATGCTGCACCTCAGGAAATCAAACTCCCGTACAGCCACACGCTCAGGAGACCTGAACCTTAGCACTGACATAAATAGGACATGCTGGAGGGACATATTCCTAACCCTGAGGCTCCCTTCACTCTGTAATGAACTCACAGTACAGGTTAGGCAGAGTCCCTCATTGACTCTCTTCCATAGGAATCTGGATGAGTGGATGGAGATCATAGTTGTACCCCGGGTATCACTTCTATGTCACTGTTAGACAGAGGCACAGTATACTAACCTTGGAAAAGGGCATAGCAACATAAATGTTAATTGGGTGGCAAAAGACAAACACATTCTACTAGGCTTATCAATGCCCTTGGGCAAATAGCCTAGTATGAACTTATGAACCTATGTGTATTGCTATAGTACTTCTGCCATATGTTGCATGTGTGTGTGTTGTGGGGGATGCGCAGGTAATGGCCAGATATTTCTGCACAGGCAACACGTCTGAAACACTCTGGGTGTTCATACCTACATACTGTATGTGTGTTGCCATCCAACCCTGTGATGTGGACACATATTACTCAGCCTGGATATACATATCCCAACAACACCACAAGCACAGTACACTACCTTGCTATGTATGTATGTACTTACACAGTTATTCACTACTTAGGACTGTGATGCTATCCATGCAGCCCACTGGGACAGTGGAAGCCACAACACACACTGCTGGCCCCTTTGCAAAAGCTTACCACAGACATCCCACATAGTGCATGTAATGTGCACACACATATCTAACCCAGACCGTATGCACACCACTTATTTATCCTGTCCAGTGGACTACAGATACAGGCACATTGTATAACAATAGCAGGAGGCTACTGCAGCACAGGGTAGATTCACATGAAGGCAAGGCATCTGTGGTCAGCAGTGGTAAGATGCTTCACATTCACCAAATGCACAGATATTGGCAACATTGTTGCAGACAGTTTAGGTGCAGGTATCCCTCCCCCATTCTCCTACACAAGTGGAATTAGTTATCACAGATGACTGTAACCTCCCTATCATCTCACATGTCCAGGTGAGGGCCACCCTCAACATTGCAGAACACACAGCATCACTGTTACAAAATGGTATCCCTGGATGTGTGATACGTTCACCCCTAGAGGACATAGCACCACATTACAGACTGATATTAAACCCTGGCCATACCACAGGATATGTACCTGAACAGTGCCATACATACACAGTGGTCCCACACCAATGAGGAGGAACCTCTACTGACCCTGGGAACTACTGCATCATATGCATAACTGGCCTTGTGTTCTAAGCTATGGAAGTTTTAAGTATGGACGACATGTACAGCAATATTACATATGTATATATATCAGGACTATGTACACACAACCTATCTCATGGACATACCTATAGATAGTGAACTATGATATATTTGGAGGTTTCACAGTAAACACAGTATTAACCTGCTACTTTGCATTACCTGTGTTTGTGTCAGCTGTTGCTGTGTCAGTGGTGCTACTTGCTGTTTGCTGCTGCTGCTGCTGGTTTTGTTGCTGGCTGTCTTTATTTCTTTTTTTTCTCTCTCTGTCTCTCTCTCTCTTTCTCTGCCGGTTTTGTGCAATGAATGTATTGCATGTGTGGAGTGTGAGTACTGGATGCTTTTGTAGGTATCTGCATAGGTCCATGTGATGGCCTCTGCACCAATTGTAAGGCAGCATTTGCTAATTGCATGCAGCCAGTTGTGTACTGATTGCATGTCTCACTGTGATTTCAGGACAGTGCTATAAAAGGGTATGTGAGATAGGCATTGCCCTTTCAGATTGTAAGGGTGTGGACCATGCTGGTATGCTGTCGACAGTGTTCTGTGAGTGGGAAGGTTAGTACGTCTCTCATGCTTCATGCTGTGTTGTAAATTCAGGTTGCTGCATTTCTCTCACCTGTTCCCTGTAGTGAGTGTCTATGCATACTGACACCTACAACTATATTTCATATGTATTGATATATATATATATATATATATATATATATATATATGTGTACATATACATACTTTCATATATGTACATTAGCTGACATTATTGGGTACAAGTTAACAATTAGCAGGGCTGTTTCTGTTAACACTGAACTAGTATGGGAATCCAGTAATTGGGACAGTAAAAGTCTGCCTGACATGCTTTGGGTAGTACACATCCTATATTGCCTTTATCTTCATTCCTACTATTACATGTTCTACTTATTTTAGCACTATATTCCTGTATGAGAGTCATGGCTTACTGGTAGGTCATACAGACTAGTGTTACAATGGTGTTGTGGTAGAGCCTACTAGTATGCTTTTATTTTGCTTTCAAATTGAGTACAGGGCCTATCAATCAAAGTGCTGGAGGCACCTTTAGGTAGTTAAAGGGTTTAGTAGGTCTCACAGGAGTCGGGCTGTGTTGCAGATTCTAGTTGCTGCATTTATCTTCACTGTTTCCTGTAGTGAGTGTGCATGGATACTGACACCTACCACTATATTTCATATGTATTAATATATATATATATATATATATATATATATATATATATATATATATATATATGTGTACATATACATACCTTCATATATGTACATTACCTTACATTATTATGTACAAGCTAACAATTAGCAGGGCTGTTTCTGTTAACACTAAACTAGTATGGAACTCCAGTAATTCGGGCATTACAAATCTACCTGACATGCTTTGGGTAGTACACATCCTATATTGCCTTTATAATGATTCCTACTATTACATGTTATATCTATTTTAGCACTATAGTCTTGTATGAGAGTCATGGCTTAGTGGTAGGTCATACGGACTGGAGTTGCTAAGGTCCTGGGTTCGAGACTGGCAGTGGGAATTTATTTTTCTTTCAAAATAAGTACAGGACCTGTCAATCAAAAGTGCCAAAGGCACTTTTAAGCACTTAAAACCAGGTCTGCGCTCGTTTGCGCGGAGCTCACGCATGCACACTGGCGGTGAGCTCCGCGCACACAAGCGCACACCCGCGCTATTTTCTTTGAAAGAAAAGAAAAAGGGGTGACAGGAAAGTGGTGAAAAAGGAGTCACAAAGAGGGTAAAACAGTAGGGAAACAAGCTTGGAAGTTGCAGGAAGGGTGTAGGTGAGGCCCATAGCTGCCCATGTCTTTCTCAGCAACAGCTGTGCATTTGTATGCAATTTGGTGTGACATTTGGTGCCTTCCACCCCTGAGAGAGGTGTCCGGACAGCATCAATACCTGTTGTACAGCCAATTGTAATTAACAGTTTTGATGTCCAGCGGACATGTGTGCAACATGGACAGCTATGTATGGGGCGTAATTTTTTTGTGGGTACAGAGTGCCCTTTTTTTTTTTTTTATCAGGTGAGAGTGGTATGTCAGGTGAGGTAGACAGTATAGCTGGGGAGGTAGGTTGGGTAGGTTAACAGACAAGACAGACAAGACGCATACAGGGGCAGTGTATGACACATGTGGGGGGGTAACACAATTGACGAGGACGGAGGTTGGGATGTCCAGGGCACATGAGCCCACAGATAGCAACAGTGGAACTGATATCCCCACCCATAGGCAGTTGCCACTGTTCCTTCACAGCCCAGGATGGGGCTGTGCTGGGGGCTGTGCAGGCGGGATGACGGGCATGCCCGTAAGCTGTGCCACCCGGGCCTCAAGCTGGCTCCCTTCGCACCACAGACCGGACACCTTTGAGGGTGAGTGGACGAGCTCCTCCGGCCACGCTTGCAGAGGGGGGATGGGCCCCATCCCCTGCAGCGCTTCCATCTGAAGGTGGCACAGGGCCACCGAAGGAGGGTCCAGCCTGGGCACTAGTGCCAGGTGCAGTCGCCAGCTGAGGTGGGAAAGGTGGGTCCGCTGGGATCTGCCTTCCCAAGCGTTCTAGGTTTGTGAGTATGTTATGTTAGTTTGGGTTAGTGGCATATTATTCCATTCAAATTAGTTGTAACAGCATGCATTGGTATTCCCATTAAACAAACACCCAGATATTAACACCACTGAACAGGGGGCATATCAATATCACATGCATTATTTGAACGGAAATACACAATCAAACAGCATGCAGGGTTGATTAATGGCAACAGGCCATGAGGTTTGCAGGTATGAACAGGGCACATGCAACAACAGACATGCATATATTTTTGAAACAGGACAAATGTCCATGGTTAATGAAATGTTCACATACCAATATTTAGTGGGTGTTTTAATTTGCAATTATAGGGTGGGGTGGAGAAAGAAAATGATGACACATTCATAAATTATACATTGATATACATTTGTAATAGAAACACAATTAACTTGTGGGTGATAGTTTCAAAATGATTTTTAATTGACTGTCATGCTAGACCTGTTACAGATACATCACTATCCTACTTATTTTGAATTTGATCAGATACATCATCCTGCTACACTTTGATGACAGAACAGGGGACAACTATGGATGTTTAGTATGTCAGACAATCATTCATTCTATCTGCAAATTGTTGACTGTCATCACCATATACAGATTTTGGCCTGAACATTCAAGATTCAGACACACTGAAATCAGTTTGGGATGTTAAGTTTTAATTCCCACATGCATTTAGTTCTGTAGAACCACACTGAAGCCTATATATTCAGGAGTTATTACTACTTTATTCATTGATACATGACCCTTTCTGTCACTCTCACACATCCTGCAACTTCACAGTTCAGGTTGGTACTTCTAGGCTTTGTTCACATATTAGACCTGTGGTGATTCCAACACTTTCCAGCAGCCTCACTTCTGCCATGATTCAGTATTTCAACAGGGGATATATCTCACATGTGATTACCTCAGATTCTGAAGCTGTACTCTTGAGACTACTGCAGGTTATACTACATTTAATTAATGGTGGGACATCTGTATTACAGCACTATTTATTTCTATCAATTATATTTCCAGTTACACTTGCATACTGATGAACTTGTTGCAGCCATACCTGCAGACTTTCACTTGTTGCTTGCACATCATATTACTTTTAATCAATACACTGCAGTGTTCTGCTACATGCTACACTATAATATTTATTTACAAGTACTAGGTGGGGTTACTAACCTGCATGGTGGCGCAGCCACGCCAGCCTGTGGTCATATGCCCGTTGATTCATAGAGCGGACACCTGCAGCTGTAATACAAAACAAGTAATATTGGACTACACATCTCCATGGTATCAGCTAGTTGAATTCCTTACATACATAAGTAAAATGTAACTTACTCAGTAGTGGGGCGTTGGGCATATCCCAGGCCTCCTGGATCCATTGGGTCAACTGGTCTTCTTTACGTCGCTTCAGGTCCACATGGTGGTGATGGACCTGCTCACCAGTATGCGGAATCTCAGTAGCACTAGTGAGATCATGAGCCAACTGGTCTCATGCATCCGCCCTGTACGCTCCCCATGAGACCTGGCCCTGCATGAGTTGGGCCTCATGATAGTGAACTAGGAGCCAGACCATGTATCTGGGCTCCTCAATGCCCACCGCTGTGCTTGAAAGCAACGTCTCTCACCTACTCTACTCATTCTGCCTGCAGGTGTATTCTACAATCGTTTATGCTGTGTATTCCCGCCTATGGGGCTTATATATGCCGATTTTCCCGCACATTGCTCTGATTGGCCGTTTTGGAATTGATTGGCCGTTTTGGAATTGTATCTACTTCACAGAAACTGCTTTCTCATGCTCCATTTTGGATTATATCCTATATATATGCTATTTCTGCATTTCTAAGTACTGCTGTCATGGCTTAGTGATTTAGTACCTTGACTCTAGTGCATGGTATCCTGGGTTTGGATCTAACCACTGATTTTTAATTTTCATGACTGTCTAGAAATGAGTTGAGGACCTGTCAGTCAAACATGCCAAAAGCACTTTTAAGCACTTAAAACCAGGTCTGCTCTCGTTTGCGTGGAGCTAACGCATGAGCATCAGCGGTTAGCTTGTGGGCGCGACGCGCACCTCCGCGCAAATGGTGTGCGCTGGGTTAAACCTTAATTGGCTAGTAACACACATGTTCAGCTAAGCACAGCTAGTTGCACACAGTTTGAGCCTGTTACACCGGTGCTTAGCTACGGGCAAGCAATTTGCAGCCTTTGAAACACTACTCCACTACGGGCACTCTGTCTCACAGCAGCTTAGCTATCACTACATTTCTAAATAAATTTATTATTGTATTACTTGAAATATATGCTCCATTTCATTCCATTTCACAAAAGGAAATACTTTTACATTTGTACAATACTGTCAGGGGCCTTTTTAGTGCTTATTTACAAAGAAAAAGGTTGTTCTGTGGGCTCGAACCTTGCCTGCTCTTCAGCCGACAACTCTACCGCTATGCTATTACTTTGTGGCTTACTTTCCATATTTAGTTCTTATATCCTTTTTCACTGATTGCTAACTGCAGTTGCACTAGTAGCACACCCGCGCACACGAGCGCACGCATTAGCAAACATTTACGGGGTTTAAAAAAAAAATAAAAAAGTTTTCATTTTACATTTTATGACATCTGTTCACTTTTTACATTTTACATTGCTGGTCTGTGGGGGCATGTGTTGTGTAGTGTGTTTATTCACATTTCCATGGCCTCTCTCGTGGGTGTTTACTTTCTGCCATTCTAGACTTCCGGGGGCGTGTCTGCTTACAGGGCTTAGCCTACAGACACGCCCCCTACTGTCTTACATGGACCGTGTAAGACTTACAGTGTGATTCAGCATGCCTCATGCACCTCATGCATATGCATGACATGCTGACATCACACCGTTTAACTGCAGCCTCCGTGTAAGAGTTATAACTCTTACACGGAGGCTTCCTGAATCCGGCCTAATATCTTTTTTTTCTGTTATGTAATTTAGTCTGTCTTTTCTGTTCCCAAGATCTTGCTGTTTTATCGCCATATACACTGCTCCTCAAGAAAAGTTTGAGATGTCTGTAGCAACCGACAGTGTGTGAGCTGCAAGGGAGAATGGGAAACCTGTATTTAAAAAGATGTGAACAAAATATGGAGTCTCCAGAAAAAATAAAATCTGTACTGACATACCCCAAAACTTAGGGGATAAAGATGTTGGGATTGTACATATTACATGTTTCAATTGATTTTTTTATCAGGTGGAGTATAGAAAAATGTATCATGAAAATCAAAGATGCCATGATACCCAGAATCCTGAGGAATTCCTAATCTGAGACAGGGTTCTAAGGCAAATAACTCTGTAATATGTCTAGATACAGATCTGCTTTTTTCTGTGGGTAAAGAATCTCTTGTGTCTCAAAGTTACCCAAGGAAATAATCCTCTGAGAATTAATCAAACAAGACATCTGTATGGTCTCCTGGAATACCAGTCTGCATCTGCAATGAGAAGCACATCATCTAAATAGGGATGCATGTGAACACCTATCACAGGAGCTACACACTGTGTACATTATGTTCTTACAATGGACAGACCATAGGGTAATATAGGAAAACTGAAAATATGATGTAGACATAGACTATCTCTAGAACCTTCTGAAATGAGGATCTAGGAATGTGATGATATGCATCTCTTGAATCTAAGGTTACCAGAAAGCTCAAACTGAAAATAATGGATAACAAAATGAACTTGGAATTAGAGTCATTTTAGGTAAAGCCCTTATTCTAATAGAGGACTAGGAAGAGTTTCTAACACCACCTGAGATGGCAAGTGTTCCATGATAGGAGGCAAAGACTTAAGTCTATCAGATGATGGAAAATCCCTCAAACATGAGGGGAGACAATCCCTTTTCCAAATGTAACCTTGAAGAATGTAGTTGTTTCTAGGGGTGGGGGTGGCAAGTCTTGTAAATGGTCATACAGACTTATTGATTGTCTTAGTTTGGAGGGTTGTTGTAGGTTTGGAAACTCCCTGCATTAGCATTTTAGATGTTTGCTTACCAATAGCTTGCTGGATCAGTTTAATTTTCTTTTAAAAGAAACTAGTAGGGGGAGCATTAAATCCCCAGGTCAGCTAGGAGAAGGAAAGCTGAAAATCTGTGACACCTCCTGAATAAGAATATCTCTCTCATGGCACTTAAGGACCTCTGCAGCAGATGCTCCAAAACTAACTATCCAAGGCAGAATTCAAAACATTCATTTTTTTAACCATCTGAGATGTTTTGTGAATGCTAGCAGGCAAACCTCCTCACAATTCCAGTGGCAGCAGCCATGGAACAGACATCAGCAGATACAGAGGAAGCAATTAAATTAGACAAGGCAAATATTTCCTCAGAAGAGAAAACAGATGCCAACACATCCCTCATATTTTCGTAAGAGGCAAGCACAAGCATTAATATAGAAGCATGACAAGTGAGAATACTAAAAATTAGGACTGCACAAGAATATACTTTTTCTCAAATTAATCAGTGGTCTTTCAATCCTTGTCAGAGGCAGAGAGATTGGTGGTTAACCAAATGTTAAACAGCAGTTTAAATCACCAAACAAAAGCTTCTGAGTCTGACATGGGATGAGTGTAAAAAATGTAAAAAAAACTTGAGGAAACTAATAGAGCTTATCTGCTTTCTTCAGAACAGCAGGCTGGCTGTCAGGCAAGTCGCAGTCTGTGACAAAAACATCCTCCTAAGCAGAAAGTACAGGAGGAAAATGAGTATGTAAATTACAGTTGTAATAAAAATACGATTTCCTGGGGGATCTCTGCCCATAGAAACACTTGAATCATTTTGAAAATGATTTCAGAAAAAGAAAATCATTCAAAGGGACTAGCCAAAGGCACATTCTCCTCAGAATTTGAATCAGAAATCTATAGAGACAAAGCAAGATCTGTCCCTTCACACTCAATTTGAGGTACATTTTCTTGAATATCTTCAAAAATGATGACTCTCTTTGTCTTTTACCAGAAAGAGGTCATAGAAGAAGCTTCAAGAGCCAGAACTAAACCCTGAGCTAAACCTTAATAAATCACTCTTGTTCAGAGAAACTGAGACAGGAAAAGATATATATCTCAGCTTCATTGAGCAGGAATGATTTACTGAGGTATAGCTCAATAAACCACTTGAGTGCAGAGAAACTGAGACAGTAGAAGAAATACATATACATTTTTGTTTCTTTTTTGATAGGAACTTCTGAAGGGACAGAGCCACTTTTGCCCAGACCCCCACCCAGTGATGGGCATAACATTCTGGCTAGGCAGAGTGGCTTTCTCTGCCCCCTCTCCCAGGTCCAACAACAGATCTGTCGCTTGATCATCAGGAGCAGTCCAACAGCTGCAAAGGGCATGTCTAATCCCTGGTCTACAGTGGAGGTAGACACAACACCAACAGGTGCTACAGAAAATATGAGTATTCCAAGGAACCAGATATGGCCACAGTAGTCACTCATCTGTGGCTTAGGCTTTTTTGCAGACTGTTTTGGTAGCAAAGTCTGTGCAGTAATTTTATTTTCCTGCCTTTTCTTTTTTTTTCTTGATTTTTTTCCTTGCTGGAATAAGGAAGGACTGGGGAATGGCTTGGTTGTTACCTGATTAAGCAGAATAAGATGCAAAATTCCCAGCAAAACATGGCAGCAGTAGTCGGTGAAACAAGTAAGCAGCAAAACTGTAAGGTTTCCCCATACAAACAAACTAAAAATTACTTTAAATACTTGCCCATCCCCCAAAGATAAATCAAACTCCGACTAAGAAAAAAGTAGTTTAACATAAGCATTAACACATTGTTACCTACTGAAAAAGTGATGTTCCCATTGAAAAGTAACTAATAGTGATCTGACAGTAATTAAAACTCTTTTCCCAGCTCTAAAATTATCATTTTACTAAAAAAAATATAGCTTCTGTCACTAAAGTAAACTGCATTTTTTTCACAAAGGAAACTTATCTGTCTAGCAATGGGACAGCCATCAATCCTCAAAAGCTCACATAGGAGCAATAAATCTCTGAGGAGCTTGACATCCAAACCTGACATTTAGTCAACTCAGTGTAAGCAATGATTTGGGTACATAGAAGTTATCATGAAGCTTTCAAAGCTGGCGAGCAGTCATATCCTTGACAGGATACGACTCATATCGGTTAAGCTTAATCATCAGTGATCCATGCGAATAGCGTCTGACTCATCCCTAATATTGATTCTTTTTGCAACATATACCCCCTTATTTACAATGGAATATCCTGCGTAAACTACTCTCTATTCTTTCCTTGTACTTCAAAGAATTTTCAAAGTTAAGGAAAGGCTTGACAGTCTGGATACTACCTTCAGTGCTAATCAACATTATATTTACCCCCTGACTATGCAAAGTAGGGAGTAGGATACTATGTAAGTCTTAGCCCATTACTTTAATCATTCACTCACCACTAAATTAGTATTACAGCAGTTCAAGCATTCCACCACAAACCCTTTAGCAATCCCAGAACCCAACACAGCTATAAATTATTCTCTGCTAGCAAAAATTTATCAATTTGCCAAAATTATTGAAAAAGAAATACTTTTAAGCAGATTTTGATATACATAGCATAATGTGATATTCTTTCTCACAGACAACATGGTTTTAGGCCTAGATATAGTACACCTACAGTTTTGTACATACTCACCAATGCAAGAGACAGTAATAAGGAAAAGGGTTTAGTCAGTGGAACTATTTATGTGGATCTTAACGGTACTTTCAAGACTGCCAGTTATGACATACTTGTGCAGAAAATGCAGTACTGTGGCTTTTCTGTGTAAGTGCAGTTATGGTTTGTAAATTATCTGACAGATAGATCCTGTGTTGTCTCTGACACATGAAGACACTTTGAGTTTAGGTATACCAGAGGGATCAGTGCTAGGATTACTTTTGTTCTCTCTCTCTCTATCTTATTGAAATACTTTGTGATGTAGGAAATAACTGCTTAATGTATGCTGATGATATTGTAATTTCAAGGTCTGGAAAGTACTTCTAAGGCATCAATGAAGATATCTGACAAGATCTAGCTCTCTTCAAAATGAGTTGCAAAATAAAATTTTTATCACTAAACCCTCAAAAATCAACAGTAATGGTCTTTAGTGAAACTCAAAACCTATCTAAAGTTCAAATCCTAAAGCTAAATGACTGAAAAAGAAGCATGCTTCCAGTTACCTCTCTACAGAAATACTTAGGACTCACTTACTTTGATATCCCATACAGAAAAAAAAATGTCCTTAGTACGGTTATTCAATTAAAGACTGCTTTTAAAGTTTTACATCTGCTATCCTTAGAAGAAAGGCAGGCCACAACTACTAATGCCTTACTGCCATGACTGGAATATGCCCTTCCACTTATTTAATTGCTTTCGTCACTTAACTCCTCATTTCTGCAAAAACCAAAGACGAAGATCCCAAAGCTTATTCATTAAAGTTCAATTACAAAGCACCATTGTATTATATTAGAAAAATTTAAATGTTAACTGATAAAGACTAATTGACCTAACAGTTAAACCGGATTACATTTAATTTAGTTTAATTAATGACATTAACTTTCCAGTCTTAATTGGCAAATTATAACTAGCTCATACTTAGTGAGAAACATTTCAACCATAACATTTTTTTTATCAGGGTGTCATTTACACTGGCTGTTACTGAACAACATTTTACATACTAGCCCATGCTATCTGGAATCCCCTTCTTTTCTGTGTTGGAAGTCTTGCTAACCTTAAGACATTCACAAAGTTGCTAAAAAGAATCTTGCAGTATCAAATAATTATGATTGATTGACTCAACCTAGGTGAATAATCTCAACAGGTTTAGGCACCAGGCACCACTTCTTGTGTAGTTTCACTTAGCATTTAATTATCGAAAAGGTGGTAGATTAGCATTTTGTCCCTAGCATTTGTATAGTGCAATACTGGATTTACTGCCATTTGTTGACTTCCTGAAATAACAGTTTCATTTTTGCTTAAGGATTGTTACATAATCGTTTCATTCTTTGCACTTAAAATGTGATTTTTAGTGTACATTGTAATGCAATTCTTTGATGCCTCATAGACAGGATCTTACCTGAAAATTACCCAGTATACCAACCAATTTGTCAAATGGTAAATGAATAAAAAAATTCAGCAATAAATACGTAAAACAAGGATTATATTTCATGGCTTTAAAGGATTACTGCATTCCTATAAATCCTGTGCAGACTTGAGGTAGTGCATACGCAAGTAATGCATCTAACTAGTATATGCACCAGCACAGCTGTACTCCATCCAGAGCACTATGTCTGATTTTGTAACAGTATTATTTATTTATTTGCATTTGTTTGATATGAAAGTCTGAATGGGCACAATAACTTCTTTTCAACATAGGTGTTGGGAGAAAAGATACATTACACTGAAGAAACAGTGTACAAAAATGCAGAGCAGTATAATGCACTATGAAACTTTTAAGCTGCGACAAAAAAATCAAATATTTTGAGAAATAAAATGATAAACAAAAGCATGGTCTGGTGCTATAGTGAAGTTAATTCACAGAGAACAAATGAAATAGACTACTGTCTCTGTGGTACTGTTTTATCAATAAAAATCATGACTAGAAAAAATAATATTAATCATGGGCATGCTAATAGCAAGAAGCAACGTATGATTAGACATGTCCTTAATAAGAAATAAACAGTACAATTACACAATGCCTATTCCCTCAGATACCGGACTTCCACATAGCTTTTGGGTGCCTTGGAGAACATGTCCATCTCTCCTAGTCGGTTCACCAAGATTTCCTTTGTGAATGTCATCTTATCATTAAGTAATCCTAACTTTATGAGAAATAATTGACATGTTATTCCACATAAAATGCATGTATTTTAAGTGAACAGTATTGTTACGAAGAAGTAATTAGCACCGATTGCAGTTTAGCTTTAAAAAAAAGCTAGAAGAAAAGCTTGGTTTACTTGTCTTGTTTAATTGGAAAGAGCACTAATCTACATGAATCTTTTTCATCCTCACCCAAGGAATATTGTCTGGTTAAGTGACTTATTCATAGTCACATAATAAGAAAATGGTGGATACGGGAATTAAGCACTGTACCAGAAGATGCAGCTCAGTTCAAAATCAGAAGCAGCTGTGATCACAACTTCAGTTGGCTATCATGGTGCACTAAGTGATGAGTAGAACCACTAGAAATCTGAACATTTTTATCAAAAATTCGATAAGTATTTGCAAAAATAGCAGGAAAATTGTGTGCTGCTGTCCCTAACCCTACTGCCTCTATAATTACTTATATTGTGAAGCTTTTATTAGCCACATAGATAACTCAACAGATAAACTGTTTTATGCAGATGCTTTCATTTTGAATGTTCCTGAAATGTAGTACAGAGTAATCTTTGCAAAGTACCACTTCAAAGCCTATACATATCACAAGTATTGCAGCACATGCATATTGTGCATTCATTCAGATACCCTGCTTTAAACAGATTCTAGAGAACCCCAAATACCTGTACATGCTTTGGAAAAAATAAATTATAAATTTTCATGCACTTCTGGATGTCCACTCCTCTGAGATTCTCTGTTTATCTGAAACCTGGTTAAAGCTTAACACTACAGACAATGAAGTGTTACAACCTGGGTACAACATACACAGGCTGGATCGTGCTTCGAGAAAGGGAGGTGGGGTAGCTGTACTCTATAAATCTAAGTTGAATGTCACCATAGATGTAATCCAACCACCTCAGATTAATAACTCGGAGATTCTTGCCACCAAATTGCAACTTAATAAAAATAAATGCATTAATATCATCTTTATGTACATACCCCCCCAGGTAACAATATACCTACACTTGAAGATATCCTGCACTGGCAATCATGTCACTATTCCCAAGAAACCCTACTATTTGGAGACTTTAACATACACTGGGGCACCTGTTCCTTAGAATCCCCAACAACCAGTATTAACCCTCATGCTTTTACACAAATCATATCCACCCCTACCAGGATAGGTAAACCCAACTAAAAAGAAAGCATACTTGACTGAGTACTCATAAATAGTCACCCCCAACTGTACACCTCTGGTACCCTCCCTGACAGCCTAAGTGATCACCTTCTCACATATGTAATTAAGCACAAAGCCATTAATTCCCAAAAACCCTTACTCAGAAAGGTTAGAAACAACATAAACTTTGACCCTGCCAAATTCCAACAAGAACTCAACTCAGGTAATTGGTCTATTCTAAAACACGTCCCCTTAGAGGAAGCAGTAGCATACTTTAACAACAAATTCCTTGAGATCCTTGATTTGCATGCACCTGTTCATTCAAAGAGAACAAAGGCAAAAACTGTGCCATGGCTTTCTAAAGAGTCTAAACTCAAAATTACTCTTAGAAACAAAGCATGGGCTTTATGGCTTTCTTCTGAAGACCCCTATGATCACATTAAATACAGGCAATCCAGGAATGAAACTAAAAAATCCATTTTGCAATACAAAAAACAATACTACTGTAATTTACAGACAGTAAATCAAAATAACCCTCAGAAGTTTTGGGCAGGTTTAAATAATCTACTACATCCTGGACAAACTTCAACCCCAATCCCTGCTGCTACTATTGATATAACCCATGAAGATATTTCTGACAGTTTTAACCGATTCTTTACTGAAGCAATTCAAGCCCTAGCTAGCTAACTACTTCCTAGTCCTGAAAGTAGCACCCCTAGAAACCTACTCGCATTCAGGTTCCAACCAGTCGCCACTTCACTTATCCGTACCTTGATCAAAAAATTAAAACCCACTTCACTTTCTGCTGATCAACTCCCTGCTGAGTACCTACAAAAATTAGCTGATGCTATTGCTTATCCCGTCTCAATACTAATCAATCGAACCACAGTAGAAGCTAAAATTCCCACCATCTGGAAAATATCCTATGTAATCCCACTTCACAAAGAAGGCAGCTCTACTGAATTATCCAGTTATAGGCCAATAGCTATACTCTCTCCACTTAAAAGATTATGGAAAAATGTATTCATAGACAACTCATGCACCACCTAATCCAGAATCACCTTATGGCAGACACTCAGCATGGCATCTGTTCACATCACAGCACTACTTCAGCCCTCCTAGCCTTTACCAACACCATAAACCATAATCGCAACAATAATTATATATCCTCAGCACTCTTCTTCTTGGATCTTTCCAAGGCATTCAAAATGGTTCATCATCAACTTTTAATCTGCACCCTGCAAACATTCTGTCTAGATACTAGAGCCCTTCAATGGTTTCAATCCTACCTGAATGGTCGACAGCAGGCTGTCCTCTGGAAGAACAAACTCTCTAACCTTCTACCTAACACCCTTGGAGTACCACAAGGCTTTATACTAGGGCCCTTGCTGTTCTCCATCTTCATTAATGACCTTTATACTGTCATCCCAAAAGTCAGCTGTATCCAATATGCTGATGACTCTACTCTGATTTGCTTGGCCACATCTCCAATAGAGTTATGGTCAGCTACCCAGACCAGCTTTAATACAATAGAAAACTGGCTTTCTGAATGTCATCTGATCCTAAATCCCAAAAAAACTAAAATGTTGTTATTTTCATGAACACTTAGGTCTACTGCTTTCACCTTTACCATAAATTCAAATGATGGCACAATAATCTCCCATGGCCCCTCTACAAAACTATTAGGTGTCATCATAGATAATAATCTAAAATTCGACCTACATGTTAACCGAACTATCAAAACCATCAATAAAAAACTAGGGTCACTTTACAGAATAAAAGCCTTCCTAACCCCTCCAGCTAAAATTGCCATAGCTAGCTCTCACCTTATTTCAACCCTTCTGTATGCATCCCCTCTACTCTTGAATTTAAACAAGACTGTCTTTAACAAACTCTCAACTTGCTACAACCACATTGCCAGGTTTGCCACTGGGCTGCCATTTAGGACACATCATTGCATCAATCTAAACCAGCTTGGGTGGCTTGAACTACCCATCCTAATCCAGTATAACCAACTGAATATGGCCTATAAAATCTTCTATAATCCTGACAATACTCCTGCACTTAAAAATATTATCACCCCCTATAACACTCCTAGACTGCTTCGATCCGCTAACAAACTACTAATTCAGATTAGCAAAATTAATAACACAGCTGGCGACTCTTTCTTTGCAAATTCTGTAAGTAGATCCTGGAACTTTATTTGAGCTGATATTACCTTACTTTCCACCTTAGGTCAATTTAAAACTAGACTCAAACAACATTTGTCACTTAACTGGCTATGTCAATGTATCAAGCCTGGCTAACTCTCTCTAGAATGTGTAAAAATCTGTTAACCATTTTACTGTGTAATTTAATTTAATCCTGACTTACGCTCGAGATTAACTCTAACCTGTGGAACTTGTTTAACTTGCTTACTTATGTCATCTCTGTAAATAGTCTGTTTGTAATATGTAATGCTGGTATTATGTAATGATGTATCTGCTTACCCTTGGAGCTTTTCTCTCCGGGCCTCTGCTGAAAATGGACATGTATCCAGTCGGACTATCTTGGTCAACAAATGTAAACTAAATAAATAAATAAAAAAATAAATCATAAAATAAATAAATAAATAAATAATGAAAAATTGGGCATGATGTATAGGGCTAAGAAATTCACCTCCAACTCTGCAAGATTAACCATTGCTATGACCTTTCTCTTACTCTCCCATCTATACACTTTACCTATTCTTACCAGTCTTCCCTCTTCCCTTAAAGCAAAACATAGTCAATGTTATAATAAAATAGCTAAATTTGCCACAGGGCAGGCCCACTACTCTCACCACTGCTCTGCTCTGAAGTCCCTAAATTGGCTCAAACTACCCCACCTTCTCACCTGTAATCAACTAACATTAACTCACAAGGTACTGTACAACACCTCATTTTTGCAAATTATATCACTAATTCAATACTATATTCCATCTCATGACCTACGCTCCTCTC
The DNA here is from genome assembly GCF_019279795.1 of Protopterus annectens. NCBI lineage: Eukaryota > Metazoa > Chordata > Ceratodontiformes > Protopteridae > Protopterus > Protopterus annectens. The sequence continues at coordinate 1,494,570,843 of NC_056728.1, read as the reverse complement.
ACAAGCATCTACTATTTACAAACCTCAAAGATCTAACAGTGTTAGTCTGTACTCTCACTGTGTTGCCAAATCATGGAATAACAATCCAAAAGCAGTCAGACTTATACCCCACTACTGTTCCTTCTAGTCTAGACTGATAGAACATCTAACTAATAACTGGATCTGCCTATGCTCCTTGTCATCTTAGTACATCTTTCTGTTCCCTTCTTCCACACTCTTAATAGACTTTCTCTTGATATATCCTATGTCCATTCCTACTTTACCTACTTTCTAGCCTCACCTCTCTTTAACTCCTTAATATTGTAACACCCTTTTTTTATATTTTTACACTAACCTTTCTCTATACTAGAATTTGACTGAAATTTACTATCTAGTTCTCTTGCCAGAATAAGTATGCTTTTATGACCTATTACTTATTCTGTTTCATTTTTCATGCATCATTATGTAACATGCACATTAGAAGCTCTCTTCTACTTTATATATATAATGTATAGTCAACTTTACTGCTCGCCTTTATATTTTGCTTATTTTTCTTTTATTGTATTTCAAATACTGTACTATTTTGCAGTTGTTTTAATATTTGTAACCATTGTTCAGTTTTTTAATTCTGTTTAATGTGTACTGTGGAACTTTTCTCCCTGGGCCCCCACTGAAAATGAGCTCATACCCAGCCGGACTTTTCCCGGTAAACAAATGTCAAACAAATAAATAAATAAACAAATAAAGCAATTAATGAACAGCTCCCTTTTCATATGCCCAATTAAATTCAGTTGCAAAACTAAATCTCCAAACCCATCGTATGCAAAGCACATAACTTGCAAAAAGCTGTGATAAGGGCTCAGCCTTTGTGAAAATAATCAATATCACAGGTGTTGATATATGTGTGTGTGCATGTGTGTGTGTGCGTGTGTGTGTGTGTGTGTGTGTGTGTGTGTGTGTGTGTGTGTGTGTGTGTGTGTGTGTGTGTGCTTCCTGTAGTCAAAGGCACAAGGTTTGATTCCTTCCACCACCATTGCCTACCGTGACCAAGTCACTCAGAAAAAATAATCCTAGGTCATTCCTGAAAATGGTCACTTTCTACAGTGGGCTTTCCTGACTTTGTGTACTTCAGAAAATGTTTGCAACATGCTAAGTATATAACAGAATGAGTTAGACACTATTATATGAGAGAAAAGTTAAAAATCTATTCCTGATTGTTGGGTCTTAGTATCTTATTCTTGAGCTAAGAGGTTGGAAGGACATGAGGTATGTGCAGTAGGATGCACTGTATGACTCACAGCAGTTAACTGAAATGCACATCAGTCATTATTTATGTATTTGTTCATTCATTTTGTCATAAGCAAACATCTGAATATATGCAGTCACACAAGGGGTTGTAACTGATGGTCTTATCTTTGTGTGTGTTTGTGTCTGTGTGTGTGTATCCTGCATCCCAGAGAGAGTACTTATGGTATAAAGGAAGGAATTGATTGTAGTAAACAAGGTCTTCATCATTCAAGCCATGTTCCTTGGGTACAGCCCTTGTTTTCCTTGTTTTATTACCAGTGTGCTTGATTGCCTGTGAATTAACTGTACAGTATGAAGCAAATAAGTTAAGGCTATGGGCTGTCAAAAGCTTTTTCTTGTAGTGCAGCTTTTGACTTCCTCAGTCCTTATTTGTGTAGTTTGAGTTTGATCAAGTTATTTTTCCAGACAATGATCCTGTGCTGAATCTGAAATAAGAGATTTGTGTCCAAGTAAACTGTCTCAAACTGTTAGCAAATTCATTATGCATTTTGAATCCCTGCACTCTTCAGATAGCCTCTGATTAATGCTTCCCTATACACTGTTTGACTATGAATCTCTGCACATTTGTTGCAGTTTAGTGGATTGCCAAACGCATATTTTAAAAAATGTAAGTTTCAATGGAAGAGACATTTACTGTTGCTCCTGCTGTGTGTTTTTAATGAGAGAGAGTTTTGTTTTACTCATCAAATGGAAGCAAGTCTTTTGCTGTATTTTTTTAAAAAAAGCTTTAAATTAAATCCAAATCTCTGTCATGACTATAAAAATAAAGAAGAAAACAGTTTGCAGACTGACAGGTTTCAGCAGTATTTTATGATAAATGGGAAGACACAACCAAGTAGTATGACACTGGTAGGACAGGACGGGGGATGTCTCATCCAGTACTCTTTCTAGGGCATCATTCGATCATGACCCTCATATATATATATATCTATATACCCTGCCCTGTTTTGGTAGCAAAGTCTGTGCAGTAATTTTATTTTCCTGCCTTTTCTTTTTTTTTCTTGATTTTTTTCCTTGCTGGAATAAGGAAGGACTGGGGAATGGCTTGGTTGTTACCTGATTAAGCAGAATAAGATGCAAAATTCCCAGCAAAACATGGCAGCAGTAGTCGGTGAAACAAGTAAGCAGCAAAACTGTAAGGTTTCCCCATACAAACAAACTAAAAATTACTTTAAATACTTGCCCATCCCCCAAAGATAAATCAAACTCCGACTAAGAAAAAAAGTAGTTTAACATAAGCATTAACAAATTTTTACCTACTGAAAAAGTGATGTTCCCATTGAAAAGTAACTAATAGTGATCTGACAGTAATTAAAACTCTTTTCCCAGCTCTAAAATTATCATTTTACTAAAAAAAATATAGCTTCTGTCACTAAAGTAAACTGCATTTTTTTCACAAAGGAAACTTATCTGTCTAGCAATGGGACAGCCATCAATCCTCAAAAGCTCACATAGGAGCAATAAATCTCTGAGGAGCTTGACATCCAAACCTGACATTTAGTCAACTCAGTGTAAGCAATGATTTGGGTACATAGAAGTTATCATGAAGCTTTCAAAGCTGGCGAGCAGTCATATCCTTGACAGGATACGACTCATATCGGTTAAGCTTAATCATCAGTGATCCATGCGAATAGCGTCTGACTCATCCCTAATATTGATTCTTTTTGCAACATATACCCCCTTATTTACAATGGAATATCCTGCGTAAACTACTCTCTATTCTTTCCTTGTACTTCAAAGAATTTTCAAAGTTAAGGAAAGGCTTGACAGTCTGGATACTACCTTCAGTGCTAATCAACATTATATTTACCCCCTGACTATGCAAAGTAGGGAGTAGGATACTATGTAAGTCTTAGCCCATTACTTTAATCATTCACTCACCACTAAATTAGTATTACAGCAGTTCAAGCATTCCACCACAAACCCTTTAGCAATCCCAGAACCCAACACAGCTATAAATTATTCTCTGCTAGCAAAAATTTATCAATTTGCCAAAATTATTGAAAAGAAATACTTTTAAGCAGATTTTGATATACATAGCATAATGTGATATTCTTTCTCACAGACAACATGGTTTTAGGCCTAGATATAGTACACCTACAGTTTTGTACATACTCACCAATGCAAGAGACAGTAATAAGGAAAAGGGTTTAGTCAGTGGAACTATTTATGTGGATCTTAACGGTACTTTCAAGACTGCCAGTTATGACATACTTGTGCAGAAAATGCAGTACTGTGGCTTTTCTGTGTAAGTGCAGTTATGGTTTGTAAATTATCTGACAGATAGATCCTGTGTTGTCTCTGACACATGAAGACACTTTGAGTTTAGGTATACCAGAGGGATCAGTGCTAGGATTACTTTTGTTCTCTCTCTCTCTATCTTATTGAAATACTTTGTGATGTAGGAAATAACTGCTTAATGTATGCTGATGATATTGTAATTTCAAGGTCTGGAAAGTACTTCTAAGGCATCAATGAAGATATCTGACAAGATCTAGCTCTCTTCAAAAATGAGTTGCAAAATAAAATTTTTATCACTAAACCCTCAAAAATCAACAGTAATGGTCTTTAGTGAAACTCAAAACCTATCTAAAGTTCAAATCCTAAAGCTAAATGACTGAAAAAGAAGCATGCTTCCAGTTACCTCTCTACAGAAATACTTAGGACTCACTTACTTTGATATCCCATACAGAAAAAAAAATGTCCTTAGTACGGTTATTCAATTAAAGACTGCTTTTAAAGTTTTACATCTGCTATCCTTAGAAGAAAGGCAGGCCACAACTACTAATGCCTTACTGCCATGACTGGAATATGCCCTTCCACTTATTTAATTGCTTTCGTCACTTAACTCCTCATTTCTGCAAAAACCAAAGACGAAGATCCCAAAGCTTATTCATTAAAGTTCAATTACAAAGCACCATTGTATTATATTAGAAAAATTTAAATGTTAACTGATAAAGACTAATTGACCTAACAGTTAAACCGGATTACATTTAATTTAGTTTAATTAATGACATTAACTTTCCAGTCTTAATTGGCAAATTATAACTAGCTCATACTTAGTGAGAAACATTTCAACCATAACATTTTTTTTATCAGGGTGTCATTTACACTGGCTGTTACTGAACAACATTTTACATACTAGCCCATGCTATCTGGAATCCCCTTCTTTTCTGTGTTGGAAGTCTTGCTAACCTTAAGACATTCACAAAGTTGCTAAAAAGAATCTTGCAGTATCAAATAATTATGATTGATTGACTCAACCTAGGTGAATAATCTCAACAGGTTTAGGCACCAGGCACCACTTCTTGTGTAGTTTCACTTAGCATTTAATTATCGAAAAGGTGGTAGATTAGCATTTTGTCCCTAGCATTTGTATAGTGCAATACTGGATTTACTGCCATTTGTTGACTTCCTGAAATAACAGTTTCATTTTTGCTTAAGGATTGTTACATAATCGTTTCATTCTTTGCACTTAAAATGTGATTTTTAGTGTACATTGTAATGCAATTCTTTGATGCCTCATAGACAGGATCTTACCTGAAAATTACCCAGTATACCAACCAATTTGTCAAATGGTAAATGAATAAAAAAATTCAGCAATAAATACGTAAAACAAGGATTATATTTCATGGCTTTAAAGGATTACTGCATTCCTATAAATCCTGTGCAGACTTGAGGTAGTGCATACGCAAGTAATGCATCTAACTAGTATATGCACCAGCACAGCTGTACTCCATCCAGAGCACTATGTCTGATTTTGTAACAGTATTATTTATTTATTTGCATTTGTTTGATATGAAAGTCTGAATGGGCACAATAACTTCTTTTCAACATAGGTGTTGGGAGAAAAGATACATTACACTGAAGAAACAGTGTACAAAAATGCAGAGCAGTATAATGCACTATGAAACTTTTAAGCTGCGACAAAAAAAATCAAATATTTTGAGAAATAAAATGATAAACAAAAGCATGGTCTGGTGCTATAGTGAAGTTAATTCACAGAGAACAAATGAAATAGACTACTGTCTCTGTGGTACTGTTTTATCAATAAAAATCATGACTAGAAAAAATAATATTAATCATGGGCATGCTAATAGCAAGAAGCAACGTATGATTAGACATGTCCTTAATAAGAAATAAACAGTACAATTACACAATGCCTATTCCCTCAGATACCGGACTTCCACATAGCTTTTGGGTGCCTTGGAGAACATGTCCATCTCTCCTAGTCGGTTCACCAAGATTTCCTTTGTGAATGTCATCTTATCATTAAGTAATCCTAACTTTATGAGAAATAATTGACATGTTATTCCACATAAAATGCATGTATTTTAAGTGAACAGTATTATTCTGAAGAAGTAATTAGCACCGATTGCAGTTTAGCTTTAAAAAAAAGCTAGAAGAAAAGCTTGGTTTACTTGTCTTGTTTAATTGGAAAGAGCACTAATCTACATGAATCTTTTTCATCCTCACCCAAGGAATATTGTCTGGTTAAGTGACTTATTCATAGTCACATAATAAGAAAATGGTGGATACGGGAATTAAGCACTGTACCAGAAGATGCAGCTCAGTTCAAAATCAGAAGCAGCTGTGATCACAACTTCAGTTGGCTATCATGGTGCACTAAGTGATGAGTAGAACCACTAGAAATCTGAACATTTTATCAAAAATTCGATAAGTATTTGCAAAAATAGCAGGAAAATTGTGTGCTGCTGTCCCTAACCCTACTGCCTCTATAATTACTTATATTGTGAAGCTTTTATTAGCCACATAGATAACTCAACAGATAAACTGTTTTATGCAGATGCTTTCATTTTGAATGTTCCTGAAATGTAGTACAGAGTAATCTTTGCAAAGTACCACTTCAAAGCCTATACATATCACAAGTATTGCAGCACATGCATATTGTGCATTCATTCAGATACCCTGCTTTAAACAGATTCTAGAGAACCCCAAATACCTGTACATGCTTTGGAAAAAAAATAAATTATAAATTTTCATGCACTTCTGGATGTCCACTCCTCTGAGATTCTCTGTTTATCTGAAACCTGGTTAAAGCTTAACACTACAGACAATGAAGTGTTACAACCTGGGTACAACATACACAGGCTGGATCGTGCTTTGAGAAAGGGAGGTGGGGTAGCTGTACTCTATAAATCTAAGTTGAATGTCACCATAGATGTAATCCAACCACCTCAGATTAATAACTCGGAGATTCTTGCCACCAAATTGCAACTTAATAAAAATAAATGCATTAATATCATCTTTATGTACATACCCCCCCAGGTAACAATATACCTACACTTGAAGATATCCTGCACTGGCAATCATGTCACTATTCCCAAGAAACCCTACTATTTGGAGACTTTAACATACACTGGGGCACCTGTTCCTTAGAATCCCCAACAACCAGTATTAACCCTCATGCTTTTACACAAATCATATCCACCCCTACCAGGATAGGTAAACCCAACTAAAAAGAAAGCATACTTGACTGAGTACTCATAAATAGTCACCCCCAACTGTACACCTCTGGTACCCTCCTGACAGCCTAAGTGATCACCTTCTCACATATGTAATTAAGCACAAAGCCATTAATTCCCAAAAACCCTTACTCAGAAAGGTTAGAAACAACATAAACTTTGACCCTGCCAAATTCCAACAAGAACTCAACTCAGGTAATTGGTCTATTCTAAAACACGTCCCCTTAGAGGAAGCAGTAGCATACTTTAACAACAAATTCCTTGAGATCCTTGATTTGCATGCACCTGTTCATTCAAAGAGAACAAAGGCAAAAACTGTGCCATGGCTTTCTAAAGAGTCTAAACTCAAAATTACTCTTAGAAACAAAGCATGGGCTTTATGGCTTTCTTCTGAAGACCCCTATGATCACATTAAATACAGGCAATCCAGGAATGAAACTAAAAAATCCATTTTGCAATACAAAAAACAATACTACTGTAATTTACAGACAGTAAATCAAAATAACCCTCAGAAGTTTTGGGCAGGTTTAAATAATCTACTACATCCTGGACAAACTTCAACCCCAATCCCTGCTGCTACTATTGATATAACCCATGAAGATATTTCTGACAGTTTTAACCGATTCTTTACTGAAGCAATTCAAGCCCTAGCTAGCTAACTACTTCCTAGTCCTGAAAGTAGCACCCCTAGAAACCTACTCGCATTCAGGTTCCAACCAGTCGCCACTTCACTTATCCGTACCTTGATCAAAAAATTAAAACCCACTTCACTTTCTGCTGATCAACTCCTGCTGAGTACCTACAAAAATTAGCTGATGCTATTGCTTATCCGTCTCAATACTAATCAATCGAACCACAGTAGAAGCTAAAATTCCCACCATCTGGAAAATATCCTATGTAATCCCACTTCACAAAGAAGGCAGCTCTACTGAATTATCCAGTTATAGGCCAATAGCTATACTCTCTCCACTTAAAGATTATGGAAAAATGTATTCATAGACAACTCATGCACCACCTAATCCAGAATCACCTTATGGCAGACACTCAGCATGGCATCTGTTCACATCACAGCACTACTTCAGCCCTCCTAGCCTTTACCAACACCATAAACCATAATCGCAACAATAATTATATATCCTCAGCACTCTTCTTCTTGGATCTTTCCAAGGCATTCAAAATGGTTCATCATCAACTTTTAATCTGCACCCTGCAAACATTCTGTCTAGATACTAGAGCCCTTCAATGGTTTCAATCCTACCTGAATGGTCGACAGCAGGCTGTCCTCTGGAAGAACAAACTCTCTAACCTTCTACCTAACACCCTTGGAGTACCACAAGGCTTTATACTAGGGCCCTTGCTGTTCTCCATCTTCATTAATGACCTTTATACTGTCATCCCAAAAGTCAGCTGTATCCAATATGCTGATGACTCTACTCTGATTTGCTTGGCCACATCTCCAATAGAGTTATGGTCAGCTACCCAGACCAGCTTTAATACAATAGAAAACTGGCTTTCTGAATGTCATCTGATCCTAAATCCCAAAAAAACTAAAATGTTGTTATTTTCATGAACACTTAGGTCTACTGCTTTCACCTTTACCATAAATTCAAATGATGGCACAATAATCTCCCATGGCCCCTCTACAAAACTATTAGGTGTCATCATAGATAATAATCTAAAATTCGACCTACATGTTAACCGAACTATCAAAACCATCAATAAAAAACTAGGGTCACTTTACAGAATAAAAGCCTTCCTAACCCCTCCAGCTAAAATTGCCATAGCTAGCTCTCACCTTATTTCAACCCTTCTGTATGCATCCCCTCTACTCTTGAATTTAAACAAGACTGTCTTTAACAAACTCTCAACTTGCTACAACCACATTGCCAGGTTTGCCACTGGGCTGCCATTTAGGACACATCATTGCATCAATCTAAACCAGCTTGGGTGGCTTGAACTACCCATCCTAATCCAGTATAACCAACTGAATATGGCCTATAAAATCTTCTATAATCCTGACAATACTCCTGCACTTAAAAATATTATCACCCCCTATAACACTCCTAGACTGCTTCGATCCGCTAACAAACTACTAATTCAGATTAGCAAAATTAATAACACAGCTGGCGACTCTTTCTTTGCAAATTCTGTAAGTAGATCCTGGAACTTTATTTGAGCTGATATTACCTTACTTTCCACCTTAGGTCAATTTAAAACTAGACTCAAACAACATTTGTCACTTAACTGGCTATGTCAATGTATCAAGCCTGGCTAACTCTCTCTAGAATGTGTAAAAATCTGTTAACCATTTTACTGTGTAATTTAATTTAATCCTGACTTACGCTCGAGATTAACTCTAACCTGTGGAACTTGTTTAACTTGCTTACTTATGTCATCTCTGTAAATAGTCTGTTTGTAATATGTAATGCTGGTATTATGTAATGATGTATCTGCTTACCCTTGGAGCTTTTCTCTCCGGGCCTCTGCTGAAAATGGACATGTATCCAGTCGGACTATCTTGGTCAACAAATGTAAACTAAATAAATAAATAAAAAAATAAATCATAAAAATAAATAAATAAATAAATAATGAAAAATTGGGCATGATGTATAGGGCTAAGAAATTCACCTCCAACTCTGCAAGATTAACCATTGCTATGACCTTTCTCTTACTCTCCCATCTATACACTTTACCTATTCTTACCAGTCTTCCCTCTTCCCTTAAAGCAAAACATAGTCAATGTTATAATAAAATAGCTAAATTTGCCACAGGGCAGGCCCACTACTCTCACCACTGCTCTGCTCTGAAGTCCCTAAATTGGCTCAAACTACCCCACCTTCTCACCTGTAATCAACTAACATTAACTCACAAGGTACTGTACAACACCTCATTTTTGCAAATTATATCACTAATTCAATACTATATTCCATCTCATGACCTACGCTCCTCTCACAAGCATCTACTATTTACAAACCTCAAAGATCTAACAGTGTTAGTCTGTACTCTCACTGTGTTGCCAAATCATGGAATAACAATCCAAAAGCAGTCAGACTTATACCCCACTACTGTTCCTTCTAGTCTAGACTGATAGAACATCTAACTAATAACTGGATCTGCCTATGCTCCTTGTCATCTTAGTACATCTTTCTGTTCCCTTCTTCCACACTCTTAATAGACTTTCTCTTGATATATCCTATGTCCATTCCTACTTTACCTACTTTCTAGCCTCACCTCTCTTTAACTCCTTAATATTGTAACACCCTTTTTTTATATTTTTACACTAACCTTTCTCTATACTAGAATTTGACTGAAATTTACTATCTAGTTCTCTTGCCAGAATAAGTATGCTTTTATGACCTATTACTTATTCTGTTTCATTTTCATGCATCATTATGTAACATGCACATTAGAAGCTCTCTTCTACTTTATATATATAATGTATAGTCAACTTTACTGCTCGCCTTTATATTTTGCTTATTTTTCTTTTATTGTATTTCAAATACTGTACTATTTTGCAGTTGTTTTAATATTTGTAACCATTGTTCAGTTTTTTAATTCTGTTTAATGTGTACTGTGGAACTTTTCTCCCTGGGCCCCACTGAAAATGAGCTCATACCCAGCGGACTTTTCGGTAAACAAATGTCAAACAAATAAATAAATAAACAAATAAAGCAATTAATGAACAGCTCCCTTTTCATATGCCCAATTAAATTCAGTTGCAAAACTAAATCTCCAAACCCATCGTATGCAAAGCACATAACTTGCAAAAAGCTGTGATAAGGGCTCAGCCTTTGTGAAAATAATCAATATCACAGGTGTTGATATATGTGTGTGTGCATGTGTGTGTGTGCGTGTGTGTGTGTGTGTGTGTGTGTGTGTGTGTGTGTGTGTGTGTGTGTGTGTGTGCTTCCTGTAGTCAAAGGCACAAGGTTTGATTCCTTCCACCACCATTGCCTACCGTGACCAAGTCACTCAGAAAAAATAATCCTAGGTCATTCCTGAAAATGGTCACTTTCTACAGTGGGCTTTCCTGACTTTGTGTACTTCAGAAAATGTTTGCAACATGCTAAGTATATAACAGAATGAGTTAGACACTATTATATGAGAGAAAAGTTAAAAATCTATTCCTGATTGTTGGGTCTTAGTATCTTATTCTTGAGCTAAGAGGTTGGAAGGACATGAGGTATGTGCAGTAGGATGCACTGTATGACTCACAGCAGTTAACTGAAATGCACATCAGTCATTATTTATGTATTTGTTCATTCATTTTGTCATAAGCAAACATCTGAATATATGCAGTCACACAAGGGGTTGTAACTGATGGTCTTATCTTTGTGTGTGTTTGTGTCTGTGTGTGTGTATCCTGCATCCCAGAGAGAGTACTTATGGTATAAAGGAAGGAATTGATTGTAGTAAACAAGGTCTTCATCATTCAAGCCATGTTCCTTGGGTACAGCCCTTGTTTTCCTTGTTTTATTACCAGTGTGCTTGATTGCCTGTGAATTAACTGTACAGTATGAAGCAAATAAGTTAAGGCTATGGGCTGTCAAAAGCTTTTTCTTGTAGTGCAGCTTTTGACTTCCTCAGTCCTTATTTGTGTAGTTTGAGTTTGATCAAGTTATTTTTCCAGACAATGATCCTGTGCTGAATCTGAAATAAGAGATTTGTGTCCAAGTAAACTGTCTCAAGCTGTTAGCAAATTCATTATGCATTTTGAATCCCTGCACTCTTCAGATAGCCTCTGATTAATGCTTCCCTATACACTGTTTGACTATGAATCTCTGCACATTTGTTGCAGTTTAGTGGATTGCCAAACGCATATTTTAAAAAATGTAAGTTTCAATGGAAGAGACATTTACTGTTGCTCCTGCTGTGTGTTTTTAATGAGAGAGAGTTTTGTTTTACTCATCAAATGGAAGCAAGTCTTTTGCTGTATTTTTTTAAAAAAAGCTTTAAATTAAATCCAAATCTCTGTCATGACTATAAAAATAAAGAAGAAAACAGTTTGCAGACTGACAGGTTTCAGCAGTATTTTATGATAAATGGGAAGACACAACCAAGTAGTATGACACTGGTAGGACAGGACGGGGGATGTCTCATCCAGTACTCTTTCTAGGGCATCATTCGATCATGACCCTCATATATATATATATCTATATACCCTGCCTTTTTGTTTTTCTATCTTTTAAACCTGGTAAAGAGGTAACAATGCAACTTAGGACCTCATTCTTGATAAGTGACTTACTCAAATCTTTTTTTTTTTTTTGTCTTTTAAATTTGGTAAAAATGCAACCTAGAAACGCAGTCTGGTTAAGTGACTTACTCAAAGTCCCACAGTGGCAAACAGAGGTAAAAAAATCAAACTCTGTACCACTGACTACAGAAATGAACTCACAATTAGTGTGTGACATTTATACTCTGTGCTGATTGCTAGGCCATCATTTCTGTGTTAATTTCTGATAAAACACTGTGAATTTACAATCACTAAAGTTTATAGTCAGTCATTATACCATGACCCCCCCAAAACGTGCACGCTGATTGGCCAGCGTGCACATTGTAAATCGAGTTATACTAATGGAAAAAGGTCCGGTCGCCCGGACTTTTTTCCATTAGTATAACTCTACTTTTAAAACACTGTCTCGCTATGTTAAATGGGTTTAACATAGCGAGATAGCTTTAAAATAAGCAACGGAGATCTCCGTTGCTTATTTTAAAGCTGTCTCACTATGCTAAACCCATTTAACATAGCGAGACAGGTTTTAAAAAAAAAGCAATGGAGAAAGCAAGATCTCCGTTGCTTTTTTTACTGTTTCGCTATGTTAAATGGGTTTAACATAGCGAGACAGTTTTAAAATAAGCAACGGACATCTCTGTTGCTTATCTTAAAACTGTCTTGCTATGTTAAACCCATTTAACATAGCAACAATAAAAAGCAACGGAGATCTTGCTTTCTCCGTTGCTTTTGCCCACAGCTCTGATGTACTGCGCAGGCGCGCAGTACATCAGAACTGTCGCGGATGCCAGACATCTGCGGAAGGGCAGTAAACAGGCATTATACTATGCCATTATTTAAGAAAAGTAATAGTTTCTTTTCTTAAATAATGTCATGGTATAATAGCAATAACCCACTTCTGGGTGTGGGTAATGCTGGATTTACCCATGGTTGGCTTTGTTTGGTCCCTCGGGCTTCGCCCTCGGGACCAAACCACGCCAACCACACCCAGGCGTGGCTTATTGCTATAATAATGCCACTTATTAGACTTTCTCAGTTTTTGTTGTTTGAATGTTTAGAAAATGCTGACGCAAAAATCTGTTCTGTTGACTTTTTAAGTGGATTTCAGTAGTTTGCTTATCTGTCTCTGATTTTGCAGATAATCCTGATTTTGCCTCATATGTATGACCTACACTTTATAACCTTCTTTTTCTGGTAAATTACTGTCAGTCAATAATTAATTATTCATTATAGTTTCATACTTTTTATTGTTCAGAGAATGCATGGCTATGCAACACTTATGGCTGTTACTATTTTAAGTCATTTGGAATTGTCTGGCACTTATGTTTATGAACTGCATCTTGTAGTCAAAGGTATAGGGTTTGAATCCATTTGTTTACTTTGTGACTATAGAATGAAAAATTATGATGTAATATTATTTATATAGTTTTAACTTTAGTATCTAACAGGGTCATACACAAAACACTGATCAATAAATTAGAGCAACTAGATATTGACTTCCTGTTGATAAGATGGATAACTGCAGGGCTTACAAACAGGACAAGGCAAGTATCATACAACAATTGGACAGGTGAAATTCTTGGTTACAGTCAGGATGTCCCACAGGGCTCTGTCCTAGGCCTTTACTTCTTTAGATTGTATCTTTCAGACCCATTTTTTTCATCTGAGGTGTTCTACTGTCTGTATGCAGATGACCAGAAATTGGGTAAACTGTTACAGATAGGGCATATCTGCAAAAGAACTTGACTAAATTGACCATTTGGGCAAAGGTGAATAATATGCTGATAAACACATTAACACTAGCATATGACTTTTGGGAGACATAAATCGAAAGGTGAATATTTAATACAGCACACAGGAATTGAAACCGTATATTCGTTTAAAGACCTGGGTATATGGGCAGATCCAGCTTTAATTTTTTTTCTAATCATATCAACCAATTGGGTAATGAGAGTTACATAACTATAAGTTGTACAAAAAGATTTATAAAGTCTAGGAAATCGTGAATGATGAAATCGTCATTTGCTAATTACATTAGACCCAAACTTGAGCATGGAATAACAATATGGAAACCTTAGTAAAAACAAGCATGAGTAAACTGGAAAGAACACAGCATAAATATACCAAAAGCATCCATGGATGTGAAAATTTTAATTATTATGAAAGATTAAATTATCTGAACTTGTACAGTGTTTCTTATAGATATTTAAGATGAGATCTTATTCAGGTATATAGGTCATTTAGAGACAACGACCTCTGGGAATGTCTATGGCTATCACAAAGAAGTAGAGTCATCAGCCAACCTATGTAGAAGATTCTATAGGAATGAGAAATATACTGATTGGTTATCTGAGAGAGCAGCTGATGCATGGAACAGACTACCAAACTATATTACAGTAAGCACTAGTACAGATATTTTTAAGAACAGCCTGGGCATTTATTACATGAACAACTGTGTTGGTATATTGGCAAGCTAGAAGGGCAATAATGCCCGTGTTTGAAATGTTTGTATGTATGTATGTAAGCATGCATGTATGTATTTCTCAGACCTATGGTTATCTAAGCTTGCAGACAAATGTAAACTGTAAACTGGGTGTTATTATTCAATCAACCACTGACACATAATTGTTCCATCATTGGTCAGACCATGTTAACAACTGTTGCAAAAACTATGGTTTTAAATCATATGCAAAAATGTAGCATAGTTCATTTTGATAATCAAAATATTTTCTCATGCTATTAGGTGACACACCCCTCCAATTCACCTAGGGACCTAGACATTGTAATTTGTAATTCTTTATTGTTGGAGCATCATATCTCACAAGCATTTCAGGAAGTCTTCTGTCTAGCTCATCTAATTTCCAAATGCATATGCAGAAGATCCAAAGAAGAGTTAGTTCCCCTTTACCTATATCTCATCTCACCCATTATTGAACATAATGCACTTTTTGGCATATGTCTAAACTTATCAACTTGAGAAAGATCAGAGGCCTTAAAAATGTTAGTTATCAGGATGGACTAGCAGCCCTCTCTATGTAGTCAGTCTCTTACAGACTTCTGTATAGAAATCTGTATCTAGCATTTTGACTGATGTTATCTGATTTAACAGAACAGATAGTACCTTATGTGCCTGGTTAAAGAAATTAAACCTTCATCAATAAATAAGTAAAACACATCACCATGGTAGATTTGTATTTAAGTAAATCCCTCACCTCTGGAACAAGCTTCTACTACAGGAAAAGCAAAGTAGCATCCTTGCCACCTTCAAGGTATACCTGAATTATTGGATGTGCAGACTCAACTTGTCCCTGGTTCTATCATGTCTTGCCTTCCTTAAGGAGGGAGGTACATTTTAATAGTGTTTGCTGACTATTCTTGTAATGGTCTATAGACAGATTTACTAATTCTTACCTCTGAATCTATGAACCAGTAAAGCACTGTGCAGTAGCATCAATACTGCTGTGCACCAAACCTCCAGGACAAAGTTGGTGCCTAATCTCTGTAAAGTGTAAGGAGTGACACTGCTAGGGCTTGATTGGTGTTGTCTATTAAAGAGCCAAGTATGTCATCATGTCCCATGCAGGAAGTGTTTTTGTCTTGGGGAGCATCTTCACGAAAGTGATGATGGGGGAACTGAGTATGAGAGAGCCAGGGATAAAAAAGCTTTTGATAGTCATCACTGCTGTAAAAATTGCACTGGGTGGTGCATTATGAATAAGGTTAAAGCAATGTTCGGTGTTATTTCTTAATTTCCTAATGGAACAAAGGATGGATCTTTAATTGTCTCAATCTTGACAGTCTAACTAAATTAACTTGTTACTTTAGTAGGCCTAATAGTATGTTTAGTTTTTAGTCACTTTTTGACTTGTTATCATTGATATGAGGGTCTGTTGATCTGCTGAATACATTACATATTTCTTTTTCGCTTATTGTTGAATTTATTTATGTCAATGGACCACCAGAGCAGCTTGATTTTAAATGCTCCATAACTTTTAGATCTGGTTGGGACAGCCAGGTCTATATATTTATCTAAGAGGGTGCAGAACTCTTTTATGAAGCTGCCACTATGGCTAAGTATGGAATGAACTTTGAAAGTCTGACTAAGAATTTGATGTGATCCATATGCTTGACATTCATCAAGATTTGGGTTTCATCAGGTTTGGTGACTTTTAAGGTAAAAATCTAAAAGTCATTAGTTTACAATCTGACTTCAACAGGGAATGATATACCAGAGGAATAGTACATGAAAAATCTTAATTTGTAGGACCTGGTGAAGAATATTATGTCATCTAGTGGGTTTGTTAGCCATCTGGTTCAAGAAGTGTTTGTTTATCATATATAAGAACACTTATTCATATTGTGCAATGGAGGTATAGGTACTCCAATTTATTGAGGAATAATGAAACTCATCCAAAATATAAGGAAGTTTTTGTTTACAGGAAGTTCATCACGTGTACTTAGGAACATTACTTGATTTTCATGATGTATAGATAATGTCCCGAAACAGGCTATAAAAAGTTGTTAACCATGTTTAGTGTGATTTGGAACTCATCTGGTCCAATTTGGGATCTTTGGGAATCTGTCTAGATTTGATATGGTCCCTCTTACCTAAGAAGATACCACCACAGTTACCATTGGGTCTAAAGACACGGTGGGCACAAAAACAAGATATGGAGTGAGTGCTTTATAAGCATTTAAACCAAGTTTCAGTAATTGCACAAAAATGGATGCATTTCAAATGCATATGGTCCTCAAGACTAATGCTCTGGATAAACTAAGTAATGAGCAGTAAATCCTGATCAAATCAACCAAAGCCAATACAAGGTATAAACAGCCACCCAAGTGAAGGAGAATCACACAGCCTTCTTTATGTTTAAAATCTCAGGCACTATGCAGAGATAAAAGCAAATTATATCACCTCCCAGGACCCAGTGGACAGAACTGATCTACAAGCTGACAAATTCAGCTTAAACTTCCCCCATCTCCACTCCAATGTTTTCAGATCATATCCTCACATTAACACCACCCTCCCTAAAATTTTCCAGTAACAAAATCTTAAGCCACTATCTAAGGCCATGGACACTACATCTGTGGGGCCCAAAAATACTAGACTTCTTACTGGTCACCTTAAAACATGACTTGTCTGATCTCCTACAGAAGCTATTCAGTATCATTCTCAAAACCGACTTCATAATGGATGGTGAAGTTAAGCAACAGATTAATAGCCTAGGAAGTACATATGGACCTGTTAATTTATGTTTGTTGTTGAGACTTCTGATATTCCAGGTTATTACCTTATTGTGTTCCTGTTTCATATTTGGTATGCTAGTTACATTGGGCTTAGCCAGTGTGTGGAAGCCTTGCCCATCCTTTGTAAAGCAAGTAGAACAGTCATACATCTGGTCCCTTGTTGCCACATGCCAAATCCACCCAGAATGACACCAATTATTAAGCCATCTTTTGAAATAATACTTTCTTTGTACCTAGGCATCACTTTTGGAGAAGGAAAAATTCCTCTTTGAACAGATTCTTGGCTGCATTTGTGTAACACATGGAAAGCTCTAACATGTCTTGCTGTATATTTCTCAGGGTTTTGCATCCTAAATCAGTCGCCCCCCATGTTGACCACCCAACATGACATATTTGTTTAGTGAATGGGTCTTAAGTTCCTGTGAGATATCAGAGATCCTGGCAGCTGAAAGACAACTGACCACAATCCTGAATTTATCCACATTAGAAAGAAAAAGTCAATGTGCCTGACTATTGTTTCACCGATCACTAAAACAGTTTGATTTGCAGAGTGGTCTGATGTATTGTATTTGAAACAATTTAACTTGCATCATATTTTCTACTATTCCCATCTTACTTTCTACTTCTCTGTGTGTGCACTTATTAACAGCTTTCTCCAGCAATTTCACTCAGATATATTAGAGTTTCATACCTCCATACTGCCCACAGTTGTATGAATTTCCTTTTTGCCCTTGTACACTGGCATTAAAATTCTAATTCTATAGACATCAGGAATATGCCATTCTCTCCATACTGTGACAAGTATCCCCAGAAGCCATATTTATCCAAACTCTTCCAACATCTTGATCATATGTCCTGTGACTTCATCTGACCCTGCTGCTTTCCTTGGTATAATTTTCCTTATAATTGTTGTATTTCTTCCAGTGTAGGGTGCC
>NC_056728.1:1494535152-1494547652 GCF_019279795.1 Protopterus annectens | reverse complement strand
GTTAACAACTGCACTAAACAAAACAAAACCCACAGTGCACAATGCTAGCAGAGTGGAGAGTTTGCAGCAATTAGCTGCCTTGAAGTGTTTGCATATCTGCAAGTTACAGCTTGGACAAATGTACTATTAGAATTATTACTTGTGTTACAAAAATTCAAGATGACTGAACCAAACTATGATAAAAAGACTTAATTTGTGTTGATACTCTCCAGTTAAATAATGGTAGAGAATACCAACTTTATTCATGCCAAATACAGTTTATGTTATAAAAGGATAAACAATCTGAAGCCACATATAGGCTGCAGTGCTGATTGTTTCTATCTGCATCTGCTTCAGCAGTAGAATATGTTGTGACTAAATAAACGGTTTCAGATGAGAGATTAATACAATATGTGCATCATTTAAAAGACCATTGTTGTCACATGATGCAGGAAAGCATCATTGATTCAGACAACTTCTGATTCGTACCAACTACATTTGTAGTTGTTCAACTAAATAATTATGAGGGACATCTAATACATTAATCACTAGAGTTATGAATGTTCATGTAGATCTTTAGGAATCAATTGATGTTGCTTAAGTGCAAAAATATGAAAACATAACACTTTCATTGCAGGACATTGAAAAAAAAAACACTACTTGCTTTAACATTAATATAAATATAATAGCATATCCTAGCAAAATAAAAATATATATATATATATTATCCACTACATGATACTTCAGTCCAGGGCAGAAATAAAGTATATATTTCATTACACTGCATGGTTGATTTTAAAATAAAATTCAATAAAAATAACAAGGTCTGCAACATTCAGTTAATAACAGAAAACCCTAAAATTACTGTAGAACCACTTGAAACTACCCTAACCTTTTAACAAGTGAATATTTATCACTTTTGCTGTATACCACTTTTGCTGTGCCATTCAGAGACATACAGATTAGCTGATAATTAGCTGATAATGAGGTCTGAGTGATAACCTCTTCAGTGGACCAGTTATAACAAATAAGTAGCAACTATTATCAGTAAAGAATTCTGGTGAAAGAGAAATGTGAAACAGTCAAACATAATGTTAATATATAAATAAATATAATTGCATGAATTATACAGAAATAAAACAACAGCTTTGATGGCAGTACAGTAAGTAATCTTACCTGAACAGTATAGGTTCATAGGTGTGCACTAGGTTAATGGCCCGGGAGCCTTTACAGGCCTAGCCCATGGGAGTACCCTGACATCTTGCCACCCGGCATCAGTCCCCAGTGCCTCTGTCAAGTAGAGCCACCGGAGTGATCCCTGGGTTGAATGTGCTATTTCCCATCCACTCATCAAGATTTCTTTTGAAGAGGGCCAGTGAGGTGTTCTGTTTGACATGTATGAGAAGTCTATTCCATAGCATGGGCAGTCTCTGGGTTATGAACCTGTTCCTCCAGCATATTCTCTTGATTGTGGTAATGAGGTTGAGGTCTCTGGAGCATATGGTGTGGAGGGATTGGGATTTCTTTAGATGCAGCATTTCTAATAGAACTGGTTCAGACATGGCTTTGTAAGTCAAGCAGAGATCACCTCTAAGTAGGCGATATGAGACAGAGAATAGTTGGGAGTTTTTTGAGTCTGTCCATATAGGACAACTGTTTAAGGCCTATGTCATCTTTGTGAGGTACTTTTGCGGCCTCTTCAGTTGTTGCAGGTGTCTAGTGAGGTACAAGCCAAATGGGGCATTGTACTCGATGACTGGCCTGATGAGGGAAGTGTAGAGGGAGACAATGACCTCTTTATTCCTGGATGCAAACCCTTAGTAATGAGATGTGCAATATGGAAGGCCTTCCTGACCACAGTGTCAATGTGGTGGTCAGAAGAGAGGTTGCTGTCAACCTGTGTTCCCAGATCTCATATAATACCTTCTGTATTCAGTGGACTACCATTGATGTGGTAATTCATGGGAAACCAAGTTTTTTCCAAAGGGGATGTCAACACACTTTTTTGACATTTAGCTTAAGGCCATGGTTCTGACACCAGTAGTTGGTCTCAGTGAGGCCTTTCTGCAGGATGTCAGCATCACTTGGGGAGTTAATAATAGCTCCCAACTTGCAATTGTCTGTGAACTTTTGTCAGCCAGAGTCCCTTCATGTTGGCCTGGACTTCAGAGAAGTAGATACCAAACAGGAGATGACCCAGGACCGAAACCTGTGAGAGTCCACTTGTGACTGGTCAGCAGTCTGACTTGAAGTCAGCTACTGTGGGTTCTATCTGAGAGCCAGTTTGCAAACCATCTAGTGATATAGGGTTTGATGCCTAGCTTAGTGAGTTTTTCTATGATTCCGGAGTGGGGAATGGTAGCAAAAGCCTTGACCAGATCAAGATAGGCTGTATGATCCACCTTGCCTTCATCCACAGCTCTGGTAACTGACTCAAAGAAGTCAACCAGGTTGAGCAGGCATGATCTACCATTCACCAAACCAAACTGTGTGGGATCCGGAGTTTGGAGATTCCCTATATCCTTGTTTATTAGGTACATGATGATGTGTTCCATAGCTTTGCATATCAGACTCATCACACTAATGGGGCAATAGTTCCCAGGGTCAGTAGTCACACCTCCTTTGTGGAGAGGGATGACTGTAGCAGTGCGTCATTTGGTAGGGACAAAGCTTGAGGTGAGGTTGTGATTGAACAGGCACACAGATGTGGTGCCAGTTCACTCTGTAGTTCATTTTGAACACAGCCAGGGATATTGTCAGGTCTCAAAGAAGCTGTATTCTTGGCCTTTAACAGTGCTATTTTAACCTGTGCTGCAGTAATACTGGGTGCCTGGCAATCTACTGGTATTATGATTGGTCCTTTTTGGGGCGGGGGAGTTGGCACTGAATCTGCCACCCAGTATATTGTCAATATTTGCTGGCTTGGTATAGGAGGTACCATTGTGCAGTCGCTCAGATTAAATCTGGGTTTTGCCGTGGAGAGTCTTTTGCCGTGGAGATTCTTTACATAACTATATAAGGCCTTGTGGTTGCCTTTACTATCTGCTGTAATTCTGTTTTCATAGCTAGCTTTAGAGGATTTGATGAGGGATCTCAACTTTTTGTTCAGGCTGATAAGGGAGTTTTTCCAGTTATGGGACTTCACCTTATTCCACATCAGTTTCTTTCTTCTGTTGTAGAGTTTGTTTATGGCAGGTGACCACCAGATTGGCTTCCTTTTTTTGGAGGAAAGCATCTTGGTTCTATTGGGTATGGCTAGATCCATGCATTTGTGTACGTGTTTGTACAGTACATTGCTGTATGATTCGGTGGTCATGCAACTATTCTCCATTTGCATGGGTGCCGTGAAGTTAGCCACCTCTGTTTTTAGGAGCCCAAAGTTTGCTTTGGAGAGGTTTTTCATGGTGGTTACCTTTGTGGGGAGTGGGGGAGTGGGAGGGATGTGCATTTCCAATGTGATTAGTTTGTGATCGGATCTAACCAGGGAGGAGTTGACTATTAGTGTAGAGCAATGGTTGCCCAAGGAAGTATATTCTGTTTTAGAGATGCCTGTCAAAGTGTCAGACCTAAAGGAGTAACTCCTAATATGGTAATAAATAAAAAACTTTGAGTCAAATCGGAAATCTTTGGATTAAGAAATTTTTTCATACCAAAATGTCTGCCCCAGTAGAATTTCCACCTTTTCAAGCAACCAAAATGCAACTGCCTTCAAATTAGTCATGTAACCTAAACATCATCATTCATCTCTTTCAACAACTTTTTCTCCAAATAGCTTCCATCATCACCGTAGGTTGATATGTAAATACTGGTGTATCAATCTACAATTTAATACAAGTTTAGCCAATAACCAGAGGTCAGAATCAAACCCTGTACTTTGTATCTGTGAGATAAAGCACAGTTGTGTAAGTCCTGCATACCCATAACAGTAGATGTCCGCATTTTTTCACAGCTGCAGTAGACTATGGGTAGTGTCTTGCTAAGGGCACAGCACCCAGCCAGCTTGTCAAAGCTCTAACTCTGCTCCCTGTCACTCACTCTGGCTGCAAATGGGCTACACCCTGTTTGCAGGAAACTAAATCGGCAACTAGAGTGAGGAAAATCTTCAGGATTTCACTGTCTCAAGAAAGAAGAAACAAAGGAAGATTCATCCTGAGCCAACATCCAACAATCAATAATCACCATAAAAGTCATCAAAACAACAATAACAACTGTAACAAAGGAGGTTATTTCCAACTCAGCTATTTACAAAGGGGGAGGTTGGGTGGGTGTGGCTACTGTAGCAGTGAAGAAATTTGAATCTCTACTGTTATGGGTAAGTAGGACTTGCACGCTGGACCATGTTCTTTATTTGCACTGTTGCCAAAGTTTGCCCCATCTGGGAGGAGGTAGAATAAGTGTTCAGGGGCCCCTGGAGAATGGTCCTAGCAAAGCCTGTCCAGGATCAAGAGAAGGATTCCAATTTGCAGTGCTGTGTGAATGTATGAACAGAGGATAAGGTTGCTGTCTCTTGAATAGTTCTAGAAAAAGAGGACAAGCCCAGGTGGAATGTGCCTTAACTTAGCATGTAATAGGTATGCCATGGTAGGAATTGAAAAAGAAACAATAGCAGAGGACAACCATTGTATATAGCATGTACAGACTTGTGTCGGCCTTTCTTAGTCCTAGCATAGGAAACAAACAGCTGTTCAGCCATTCTAAAGGACTTGGCTCTGTCAGTGCTGTACCTGAGCTGCCTATGCAAGCCAATGTATGCAGAATCAGTTCACCCTTGTTTTTTTTTTTTTTTTTTTTTTTATTGTCTCTGGGAAGAAAACTGAGAGATTGATGGCTTGATTTAAGGTAAACTCAGAAACAGCTTTAGGCATGAATGAAGAATTAGTGAATAATGCAAACCTTTCTCTGTGGAAAACCAGAGTTTGCCAACCATGAGAACTTGCAACTCAAATATTTGCCTTGCAGATGTCAGAGCAATGAGTAAAACAGCTTTCCCAGTAATTCATTGATTTATTTATTTATTGACATTTTGTTTACTGGGAAAGTCTGAATGGGTCACAAAAGTACATTTTCAGTGGAGGCCTGGGGAGAAAAGCTCCATTTAACGGAGAAAAAAAATCAAAGTCATTACATACAAACAGTTGAAAATTATTCATTTCAAAAATAACAATATTATAAGACACAGAGATATAACACAAATATGTTACAGAGAGAACAATGAAAAAAGCAAAGTAAAACAGTGCATAGAAATCTGGAGAGCATCCTCTTGGCAATTCACATTAGTTATAAGTAAAAGGCACATGTTTAGTTTAATTATAACTATGAAGGGGGAGAGAGATTAGAATTCTTAAGTATAAATGAGGAGTTGACAGGAAGAGGTTGCATAAAGTGCTAGAGAGGAAAGGCTAGCCAAGTGAAGTTGAGGAAGTGGTGATAGGCAGAGAATCTGTACAGCCAGGGGTGGAGAAAAGTGGACAAAATTGATGTTCATTCAGGAGTATACCACCAGCAGAGCCATGAGTTTGATAGATGGTCTTTCAGAAGATGCTTTAAGGGAGGATTTTAAGTTAGAATTCTAATAGCCTGTGGAATTCCATTTTTTTTTGCAACAGAGTAGCAGTAAAGGTTATTTCCAGTTACATTTTGAGGTTTATAGATACTGAGAAATTGTTTATCATTAGAACAAAGGGATCGGATTTGGTGATAGGAAGGAAAAACAGAACTTAGTGCAAGACAGGCATGAGGTTTATAAATGATGTTATGGATAGTAAGTAATTGTAGCAAGTAGTTGGGGTATTTTAAGTTAGTTTAAACTTTTAAGGGCCTTGCAGTGATGTATTTAGTATTGTTTATTGGTAGCAAATGTAGCAACTTTGTTGTAGTATATTTTGAGTATAGTTTGAACAGATACCTGCAAGCTGGTAAGGATGGGGGCACCATATAAGAGTGAAGGAAGGCGGTAAGTGGTTGCTAGAGGGGTTCAAGCAGGGTTAGTAAAAAAATGTTTATGTCTATAAAGCATGCCAAGTGTATGGGGCTCAAATCTGAGGGTAGCATCAATTGTCACTCCAAGCAGTTTTGTATGGGATACAATTTCTATTAATTTGTTGCCTTAGTGAGAAGATTGTGAAGTTGGATCTGTACTTCTGATATGCTTTGGGGTGGAATAGGAATAGTTTTTTTTGGGGTGGAGTTGGGTAATACTTGGGCATTGTGAAATAGAGGTGAAGGCTTCTTGTGAGTTGAAGAAGATGTGCCAGATGAGCATATTAGTGTCACATCAACAACATATTGTATAAGGGATGCTTGTCTAGAAGAGGTACAGGGGTCATTAATGAAAATGTTAAAGTGAAGTGGACCAATAATTGAGCCTTGGGTTACACCGTGGTAATGTGGAGCTAAGGAGAGAAAGTATGTTGCCATCCAACAGTTTGCTGTCTATCAGATAGGTAGATTAAACCACTGAAGTGAAGGAGGGGATAGGTCGAGATGGAGCAGCTGTTGAAGAAGTTTGCTATGTGAGATGGTATCAAAGACAGAAGAATCCCTTTCCTTGTTTATATTATCTAAAAATAATAATAATTGCACTATGTCCGGGGCAGAATCCATGTTGAATACTGGTTAAGAGCTATTCTGAGAGGAGATGGTGAAGACACTGAGTGTGGACACATTTTTCTAGGATTTTTGAGAGAGGGGAGAGAATTGCAATGGGATGTAAGTTAGACACTTCTGTGGAGTTTCCTCCCTTGTGTAGTGTGATGACATATGATATTTTACAAATAACTGGGATGTAAGATTCATGTATGGCTCTATAGATTAAGATAGGTACTGGGCAAGATATGATTTCTGCTGCCATCTTGAGGTATTCAGGTGGGAAGGTGGCAACTGTGGAGCAAAGTTTAAATATAAGTAGCAATGTTTTATAGTAGATATTGTTTCAGGTTTTAAGGTAAAGTTGTTATCATTTCTGGATAAGATTTGTTTGGATTGGTAGTTTTCAGAGGTTAATGTGGTACTGGAGGAGACAGTTGGTAATGTCTTATGGGTTTGTGTAGGGGAGGGTGATGTGCTGTTGGTGAAGGCAGCAATGCTCTTTATAAAGTATTTATTAAATGTAGTTGCTATTTTGAGGAGGGAGTAAATTTAAGAGGTGTACAGATCTTTTTCAGAGCTAGGATTGCGAGTGTGTGAATAGAAGACAAGCATTTTTTTGGGATTATTTTTATGATTAAGCTGCAGTTGGTCATAATATTATTTTTTAGCATTGCATATTTGTTTTTTTTTAACTTGATTATCAAGTTACCTGCATTTGTGAAAGTTTTTTTTTGTGTTAGCCACTTCCTGTGAGTCATGTCTCTGGTACACATAATGTTTTTGGTATTGGGAATATTTTATATGTAGAGAGCAAGGTTATTTAGGGTGTTTAAAAATTATTAAAAGTTGTAACACCATCACCTAATGGGAGTGGTTTTAGAACAGACCAGCTGAAGCATGTTAGGTTACTGTTGAATAAGTCTTTGTTGAATTTTGTGAGATTCCCGGTTTGTTTAAGATAGTGGGTACTGGCATGATGAGTGGTTAGTCTGTGTGTGTATGCTGGGAGATGGTCAATTACGGAGTTATGATAGGTTCCACTGATAATATATTTACTGGGGTCTGAGACTAAAATTCAGTCAAGAATTGTGACATAAAATTCAGTCAAGATTTGTGCCATAAAATTCAATCAGGAATTGTCAATTGTGCCATAAAATTCAGTCAAGAACTGTGCCATTGTTGCTTTTATTGTATCTAGTAGATGCTGTGATTAGCAAAGTCAGACCAAATAGATTTATGCATGATGAGGTACTGTCAGAGGATACATTTTGTCAGTCAGTATTAACATCAATCAGAATGATTGTTTTGTATATTCAGGAGAAAAATTATTTGAGTATGGGCATGTTGTTTCCTGAGGGAAAGGAGTAAAATACAAAAAAAACAGAGTGTTTTTCACAGTTTAGCTTTAAAAATGTTATGAATATTTCAGCTGAGTGAAATTTGGGGATGAAGTTGGGTAATGAACTGCAAGTCAGCATGAAAGTCCAGTTTAAAGGGAGTTAAGATCAGTTTTTCCTAGAACAAAACTGAGATCCCAAGGTGAAGGAATTTGTTTCCAGGGGGGTCTCACATACAACACTCCTTTCATAAACTGTTTCAGCACAAAAACAGGTGAAAGAAGGGGGATCCATAGGAAGACAAGATGTGATGACTGCAAGATGCAACTTGATGGAAACGCATGACAAGCCATCTTTAGGTTGCTCACACAAATATTTCAGAACCAGAGATGCTATTTCTCTTTCAGGTCTCCTTTGATTGGCGAGGTACGGATTGGAAAATCTCTTTCTTGCCTTCTTTAGTACCTGATACACATTTAAATAAAAAGGCAACCTAAAAGGTATTAAAATTGAAACATATAGGCTGTCAGTTCTATTTGATTGATGTTGTGGTATATCAAACTCCCCTCATGCTGTGTATGAAGATGGAGTCTGTAAAGAAGCTTGAGGTCATTGTCTAGGCCAATTCCATAAGAAGGGAGAACCAATATGGCCAAAAGAAAGTCACCACAATGATTTTTGCTAATGCTTTCTGAATCTTTAGAAGTACCTTGGAAATCATTGGAAAGGGGTAGAAAAGCATACAGCAACATTCCTGACAAACAGAATAACAGAGCATATTTTATCCATGCTTAACTGCAAGGAGGTCTTAAAAAGATTTTTTTTAGTTGTATGTTTTATAAGGAGGTGAACAGATCTACTTGAGGCGCCCCCCAGATCTGGATCTAAGTCCTGAAACACTCCTGTATTGAGTTTTCATTTGTGTGGGTTTGTCCAAGATCTGCTGAGACTGTCTGGAACAATGTTTTGTTCTGATGGAATGCAGGAGGCCTGACTATTCAGAGAATCCTGAGCAGCTAACTCTCAGGCCATCACTGACAACTGGCAAAGAGGGCATGATCTCATACACCCTTATTTGTTGAGATACCACATCACTGTTTTTTTTTCTTTAACCACCTGTAAAGATCCAGGACCCCATAGATGGTGTAAGGATTTTGAAATATGAATCACTGCTACCATTCCCATGATGTTTATGTGCTTTGTCTATCTAAAGAGCCCCACAGACCTTTGACTTTGTCTCCTCTGGAAGCTGCTCTTCAAGCATAATCTGAAGAGTCTATCTGCACAGACTGAACTGGAGTTGGAAGACTCAAAAGGAGTTCTGTATTGAGAGCTATGTGATCTGTCTACCGCTGCAGTTCTTGCCTTAAAACCCCCATCACAGGAATCTAAAAGTCCAATGGGTGTAGGTGCTGAGTCAAATATTTTTTTAGGTACCACTGGATTTTGGATTTTTCTCATGTGTAATCTGGCAAGTGGTATCATCAGGATCATGGATAACATGAAGCTGTTGAAGCTTGCGGGGGGGGGGGGCAGATAATTTGTGAACTCTAGGTGCAGTGGAGAGTCCAAAGGGTAATGCAGAGAACTGAAAATAAATGTGATCCAGATACAGCAAACCTTAGACATTTTCTGAAACTGTGAGCAATGATTATGTGATTTTTAAGCATATTTGAGATACAGTGTTACCATAACTTGCTGCAACCTAGTGATGTCTTCGGGTGTTTCTGCAGTTACATCCTACTGACATCTCCAGGAATCAATTATTGTTTGTTCATATTTTCATTAATAATTCCAAACTGTGCTTCATACACTTTATTATAAGATTTCATTTTAATGCTTACATAATGGCAAATGCATCTGTACTTATATTTGACCTATGTCTAGTTCAGATAAAGAGATATTAAATATTATTTGTATACCATTTATTAGCATGTATTAGTATGTATTGTAATAATTTTCATATTTCTCTAAATATCTCAACAATCAAGTCTTATATGAAAGTTCAAAGCTGTTTGAAGATGTGAGAGATGGAGAAAAACTAGGGCAGGAGGTGGAGTTAAGGTTAAGAGATTAATGGCACTATTTTTTTTTTTACTTAGTTTGGAAACTTTTTCCACCTGACATTTTCTTATGGGGGCCTGTTTGCCATTGGGCTGAGATTTCTGTTTGTTCTGTCCTATAAAGTATTGAGAAATGCTCTTGTTATGGTAGAACCTGGGCACCTGAAAAATCTTAAGAGACTCCATACATCAATTTACATCTGTCATCTCACTGTTTTAGGATCTGTGTAGCTGTAGGCCCAAATACCAGAGCAAGGCTAAGTAGGGAATTTAGGATTTCAAACGTCAAATCATCAGAAAAAATTCTGATTACATAACCAAACATATTTTCTGAACACCACCGAAGAAGCAAAACCTCTAGACACAGTATCAGCATAATCATACACATTTCTCAGAGCATGTTTAGAAACTTGAGTCAAGTTAGAAACAATCTGATTCAAATACTTGCCTTCTTGACAGTCCGTAGCCATATAGCTCAAACACTTGATGTCCTTAAGGGGTCATTTGCATGTATCTCATGGGCCTCTATTACAGGAGATTTAAGGTATCACACAATGAAAGCTCAAGCTTGGCTAGTTTTTTCTTGTAGTTTTTACTAAAGATATAATATGTGACATATATAGGGAAACAGCCCAATCATCTGCCTTGTAATTAAGTTTTGTTTCATTTTTCTAGGAATATCTTTACTGGAAGAATTGTCAGGGGACAGCCTACTGTCCCAGGCAAGTGGTGTCTTTCCCCTAACAGTTGCTATACCCAAAGTGCTTAGTTTTCCCATAACTTTAATAGGTACTGGAAAAGCCCATGAGGACTTGTCTAACCGCTGGTCAATAGTGCTCATTACAGCTATACCAGAGGGAGCAGAGACAGTAGATAAGTGGTCTGTGGAAATGTCATTGGCTATGCTAGTGTCACTGATCACAGGTTGAGACAATAATTTTACTTTTTTTTCTATTTAGGTACAAATGTAGAGGAAGAAGCAAGACTGGGACTATTACCCATGCTGAGTCAGAGAAGAATCATGATTACTGATACAGTAAACTCAATAACATCGGGACAATGTCTTTAAGACAATTGAAACCCACCCCCCTAACTATATATACTAACTCCAGGATCGCACTACGGTGGGGAAAAGGGCATTTACCTTTTGCTTGCCTTACACCATTGTGCACAGTGGCAGTGCTTCAGTGAGGTGGGATTCAGTGAAGTGAGCTTTCAGTGATTTGAACTTTCAGTGATTTGGGTAGGTGAAATGAAATTCACTGAGATGAGTTTTCAACAAAAAGAAGTAGACCCATATATATATATATATATATATATATATATATATATATATATATATATATATATATATATATGTATGTGTATATATATATATATATATATATATATATATATATATATATATATATATATATATACATACACACACACACA
Source organism: Protopterus annectens (assembly GCF_019279795.1). Taxonomy (NCBI): domain Eukaryota; kingdom Metazoa; phylum Chordata; order Ceratodontiformes; family Protopteridae; genus Protopterus; species Protopterus annectens. The sequence continues at coordinate 1,494,536,248 of NC_056728.1, read as the reverse complement.
CACACACACACACACACACACACACACACACACACACACACACACACACAGACATATGCGCACGCACACGCACACGCGCATGGAGTTATGCCCATGTGTGCATGTGCAGCGTTTCAAGGTGGAAGTGAGTGGCATCTGATGACTTGTGTTGAGTGACGGAGTATGGTGCCTTGGTGTTTCAACATTGCAGCGTCTATATTTTTCAAGGCATTGTTGGTGCCAATGAAATGCATAGTGAAGTTATGTTACCCACAGTGCAATGTTTAATTCATCTGCATACATCTCTCCGCAATTTCATGGAATGTTTACATTATCACTCCAGTGGCTCTACTCAACAGAGGCACTGGGAACTAAGGTCGGGTGGCACAATGCCAGGGTAATCCTATGGGCTAGGCTTGTAAAGGCTCGAGGGCCATTAGCTTAGTACAAACTTATGAATCTATGAATCACCTATTCATTAGTAAGCAGCAAGCACACTTTCCTTCCCTAACTAGTAAACACAAGAAGTACACTGAAAATTATTTCTCCAGACCTTAAACTTTTAATGAGGTATATCACAGAATATTTATTACCTCAGATAATAGAAAACATTTTAATTTTGTTAAAAAAAAACATTTACAGGCAGGAAAGACACATTTCAACTGTAAAATCATAGCCCAAATACTTAATATTTTATAAAATCACAAATTCTCATGCAAAATTTAAAAACAAGCCAAGTAAACAGAGCAGGAGCACATAAAAATCATGAGAGAAGCCAATATTCCTAAGATGGAAGAATGGAAGACTATAAATTGCTGTTGTTTCTTTTTTTTTTTTTTTTTTTTTTTTTTTTATAATAGGGTAGATCAGAAACAAGCACGGATATTCATTAACAAATATTTAAGAGAGGTAAGGGTCCCCCAAAAGGAATCTAATCTTTTACACAAGAAGCTTTGACTGACAGGTGTTCCTCTTGAGACCGAGATGATTATCTTGAAGGCATCAGGAAAATACTGAAGGTTTACTCTGGTTGCTGATCTTCCCCCCAAAAGGGTGGAGCCTATCAGCAGTCAGAGTGAGGGAGGGGAGTTAGAACTTCATTGAGCCGGCTGGGTCC
>NC_056728.1:1494335152-1494530152 GCF_019279795.1 Protopterus annectens | reverse complement strand
AGGGAATCAAAGAACTAGTCAAGTCTCTGAAAGCAGACTTTAAGGTAAAAATAGCCTAGCTAAGGATAACCACAAGGTGTTTTTCAATTATGTCCACAGTCTTAAGGGCAACACCCAAGAATGGGCAGAATTAGTTGTAGAGGGCATCACCTATACTCAGCTGGAAGATATACTAAATCTGCTGGCTGACAAATTCAGCTCAAATTTCATCTCCCCATCATCCCAGCTCTCCACCAAGATTTACCCTCCACCACTCCACAGCCAATTATCACCAAAGAACTGGTTGTCATTGTACTCTCTAAAGGTAAATCAATGGGTCCTGATGGCATACCAGGTTGCCTTTTAAACAGCTAAAATCAAGACTTATTAGGCCCACTAGGATCTCTATATTTAACCTCAGCATCTGGACAGACTTTGTCCTTATAGAGAGGAGGACAACAGTCAACCCTCTACATAAAGAGAGACCATCTGCTGAACCAGGAAATTGTAGTCCCATATGTTTGACTAGTCTTACATGTAAGGCCATGGAGAGAATAGTCATGGACATGATAAATAATGACATAGGAAACCTCCAAACACTAGGCCCATCTCAATTTAGCTATGTCAAGGGAAGGTAATGCCTACTAAATCTGGTGGATTTCTTTGAGAAAATCACTAAGGCTATAAATGAAGATAACACAGTGCATATGGCCTACCTCAACCTCGCCAAGACATTTGACCTAATTCTCCATTCAGGTATTATAAATAAACCCACACAACTGGGGAAAAAATCCCTTCATCATCAGATGGATAGCCAATTGGCTCATGGACAAGACACGTGGTTAAGGTGAGTGAAATTAGATCCAGCAATAGGACATTTACTAGTGGTGTGCTACAGGGCTTAGTACTGGGACCACTTCTGTTTGGAATATATTTCTCTGAAGTCAAGGCTAATACAGAAGGTATCAGGATGAACAAGGGTGCTGATGACTGCAAGCTGGGCATAACCATTGAATCCCCTGATGATGTAGATATCCTTCTGGAGGGTCTAGATCAGGCAAATGACTGGTGCCTGAACTGTGACCTAAAGCTAAATGCAAAAAAAAAAAAAAAAAAAAGCATTATCATACTCTGTGGGAAGTCAAATACCCCTGCGATTTACAACATCAGTAGCACACCTTTAAGAGTAGACTCAGATGAGGTGAGAGATCTAGGTACAAATATAGATAGTAGTCTGAACTTTTACCACCATGTGTCCACAGTGGTGAGGAAGTCCTTCAATGTGGCACAACTTGTAAGTAAAGGTATGGAATCCAGATCCAAGGAAATTATAGCCCTGCTGTACTCAGCCTTCATTAGACAAATAAACAAGTACAATGTGAAATTTGGCATGTACTTGACTAGGAACGTAAAGCAGCTGGAGCTACCTCAGAAGTTACTCACAAGCAAAATACATGGTGCAAACAACATGAACTATGAGAATAAACTAAAAGTCATATCCCTTTACTCTGCCTCCTACTGATTATTAAAAGGTGGCCTATGCCTAACCTTGGAGGCACTTAAAAAGCAGCCCTGATGGAGCTGCTACACATCCGCAAGTCAAACAGCATGAGGATCACCTAGGGATATAAACTTAGTCAGCAATTCAAACAAAATATACTGTAGAGACAGACATATATCTCAGCGATTGCCTCTTCTTTGGAACAGGCTTTTTATTCACATTAAGCAGTGCCCTTGCCTGGCCCTCTTCAAATGCAATTTGCATCAATTGATAGGAAATCTCAAATTCACATATGGGTTAGTGCTATGGCCCTTATGGACAGGGGCAGTATGTAAGATACTCAAGGCACAGGCACAATTCCATGCCATCCGCTTGCCCATAGTGACCATATATTGAGTAAAACTGGGTTAAATTGCCTAGAAATGTAAGGGCTCTTAAGCTGTTAGCCTAGTAATTGCCTATGAACCTATAGCTTAAGGTGACTATTTGGATGGCTATGTCTTGGGTGACAAGAGTACAATTAACCATTATCCCTAAAGCAAGTGCACACAGCTTCACTGTGCAGATGTACAAATAGGGCTTCTTTGAACTCCGTGACTATTTCAGTCCTTCTTATTTAGATAGGAAGGATTTTCCCCCATAATATTGTGCCTACATTGGAGAACACATGTTCAACTGTCCATGTTTAAAAAGGAGGTCTGCTTAAAGTAATACGTGAATTGGATTCTAATGGGAATTTTTCTTTACAGAGATAGAGTACCCAAAAGGAAGGTTTGCGTGTTTGTTCCTGAAGAGGGTTTTCTTGCTGGACTATAATTCTGAAACTACTGTGAGACATTATGGTTTCACAGTGACATGTGCTTTTGCTGTTTGGACTTTGATGAAAAAATATGTAAGAATTATAGTCTTCAAAATACAATAGATTTAAATCCAAAATCAGCATTCAGTTATATAGAGACACAAATTACTTCAGAAAATAAATGTTCAAATGTGGAAAACATCATTTAACCTCTATGTAGAAACCACATTGTTCCCTGATGACTAATGTTCCATACTTCATAAATCAACGAATTCTCATGATTTCAGAAGGACTATGCATTTGTGTAAAAGTAATTGTTTAGTGCCTAAGTGGTATACTGGCCAAACAGAATGGTGCTTTAAAAATAAAGACCTCAGAAAGTAAGAGTCCAGTAAGAAAAGGCATATTGTCTAATCCAGTAGCAGTACATTGCAAAATGATGTATGCTGTTCATGAGTACATGCTTGCTTCAAAAGTGAGCATATCATCTTTTCTTTTTTGTAATCCATTGGCAGCACTTTACATGACTAATTAGTTTTAGAAACACAGCTGTATTTTTTTAATGCAAAACTTTATTGGAAAATGGCATGCAGTTTCCTTTAGTATGTGCTGTGCTTCCCTGAAGCATTTTAAATGCATGTGTTTGTTGTACTGACTGATGATACAGTGAATCCCTAACAGTAGTGTAAATAACTAGTTTTGTTTTTTTCAGTATATAATGGCTGATATTCATAATCAGCTTACAGAATGTGCAAGGTAAGTGCAAGCTGTCTTTCATACTTCACATGACTTTCACCATTCATAGATCACTACAAGCACCGCTAAGTACTTCTAGAAAGTGAGATTTGTACTGTTGTGTGTAAATGCATTGGTCCACAGTGGGAGTCTGTACAAATATGTTTCTGTCACTGGAGGAGTCATGCATAGTTCAGGATTTATAGAAGACAGTACTTTGCAAGTTCTGAGAGAAAACAGGGATCCAGAGGTAAGTGCCTATAGCAGTCTTACCATGCAAACCAATATGCATTTTAAGGATGGAATTCTGTACAAAGGGAAGCAGAGAGCCAATTATGTCTGTTTGGATGCTGATGCAAGTAAGTCATGGTATGCATGAAGAGAGAGAGAGAGAGAGAGCGTGTGTGTGTGTGTTTGTGTGTGTGTGTGTGTGTGTGTGTGTGTGTGTCATTGTACACGTGTGCGTGTGTGTGTGTGTGTGTGTGTGTGTGTGTGTGTGTGTGTGTGTGTGTGTGTGGGGGGGTCTATTGATGGTTGTCAGATCCTATGTGCGCCCTTCTTTGTTGTCTGAGTATGCTATTGCACCTCTGCTTCAGTTATTAATGCAAATCCCTAGGCAATGACATGTTGCCCTTATATGAATGCATGATTATCATTTTCTAAATGGCACTGCATTACGACTCAGCACATTGGTGAAGGACAAGTTGCACTGTTCTGCCATATTCTATGAATACGAAAGCATGATTTACATTGGGTTACAAAAATATGTCAGTGTTAGATTCCTATTTGACTCCAAAGAAACTGAAGTACTTAGGCATCACCAATAAGTTTTTACAAAAAATTGTGGAATCTGCATTTTTTGTCTTCTGATTTTTTTTAAGTTTCTAATTTGTGTTTTGATTATGTAAAGTGATGCATGTGGTAAATAGCCTTAGCAGAGCTTACCTTTAGGAATCAAAAAATATTTGCTGGCAAAATGTCTTGAAATGTTATTGACTTCATCTTTACCCATTTTGATCAAGAAGTTAGATGGATTAAGTAAATGTACCAAGGAAGAAACAGAAATAGAGCAGTTAGAAGAAACTATTATGATTCAGTTGTCATAACAAATGTAGTCTACAAACCCAGAGATCCAGTTTTATTTCCCTTATCAAGATGAGGTCTCATATTTAAGTTTTGCTAATCTAATAAGGCAAAATAACATTTACACGTTAAGTAAGAAATAGAATGCATCACGAAATAATCTAATGAATGACTAAATATCAATGGGCATGAATAAACTGAATAAAAATTCAGAAATATGATATCTGCAATAATTTTCAGAATCAAAATCCTTACAATACATTTATTCCACATAACAAAACACATTTTGCATAGCTTAATGTAGGAGATGATTTTTTTTCTGTCTGTAGATTAATACTCCAAATACCACAATTGTGTGTGACTATGAAATACTACAAGCTATGATAACTACCATTAAATGCATTTTCTTTTTTTCTAGACAAGTGTGTCTCAGGAAGGTGTATTAGATAATGGTCCACACACCATGAGTGAAAATTTCTGAGACTTTACCAACAGATGGAAGTACAGATATTTAATATTAAGCTATGTCAAGTGTGCATTATGCCCAAATCATCAAGCAGACAGAGAAGCTGTTGAAATCAATACAATATTTGTGTGTACATACATTATATTTATATACTATGTGTGTGTGTGTGTGTGTGTGTGTGTGTGTGTGTGTGTGTGTGTGTGTGTGTGTGTGTGTGTGTGTGTGTGTGTGTGCGTGTGGGCATGTATCTATCAATCTATCTATCTAGTTAGACAGATGTGAAAGCACTTCATAAAATCAAACGCTTGCAATACTGAACATGTTTAATATCAGCAGAAGTGATCAAAACTCATTTGATCACTTCTGTCAGTGCTGAGTCCATGCAAGATTGTGCACAGTGGGGAATGGGGAAGTTGCCCTTTAGCACTGTAGAGCGATGTGCTTGACCCACCTGCAAAAACATCAGTATTTTATTTCAGTGTTTTGTCTTTTGACCTTCCAGGATCAATCATTAGACTTTAAGGTTAGTGTACTTCATTGTTTCATATGGGTGCTTTTTAAAACATCAAAGTACTCAAACCTCAAATGGCTAATGATTGATCTCAAAAGATTGAAAAACCAAAACAGTGAAATAACAGAATACTTATGCTTTTAAAATAGAGGCAAGCCCACTGCTCCCCTTACAGCCCTCACACTAATCATACATACCAACACCGAGATTGGTCTACAGTGGGGAAAGGGCAATTTCTCTGCTCCCCACTGTGCACAATATTCCATGGACTTAATACAGACAGAAGCAATCAAATGAGTTTCACTCACTTTTGTCATCGTAAACATGTTCAAGATTATGAACATTTTGTTATATGGCGTGCTTGCATACATTATATTGTTAGCCCTTTCAAAAATGTTTTTAAAATTGTTTTCCTCACTTAAACATTTTAGTAAGGTTGAATACCCCAAACATGCTCTCCTATTTTTTCTCCAGTATGGAACTCACTTGTGTGTTATTCTTATCATAAGTTAAAACCATGGTAGTGCTAAAATTAACATCTACTTTGTAAGAAGTAGTGGGTGAGTCTGGGTATTGCAATAGTAGTTGACATCAAGAATATCGATGGCTGGATACAAAACCTACCAAGTCATTAAGTAATTTATCAGGTTATTGCCTCTGTAAAAACATGTATTTTAACTTTGTCAGTTCACTTCTAAAAACTGTGTTTCTAATAATCAACCTTGACAAGTGTATCATTTTAAGCCAACTCCAAGATCACTCTACAGTGGTGAAAGGGCAATTTCAATGATCCCATTGTACATGATCCTTGATCACTTCTCTCAGTGTTAAACATGCTTGAATGTTTGAGATTGTAAACGTTCAATTACACGGAGTGTGCTGTGTTATTTATATATATATATATATATATATATATATATATATATATATATATATATATATATATACACACACACACACACACACACACACACACACACACACACACACACACACACGCACGCACGCACGCACGCACACACACACACACACACACACACACACACAGTGGATATAAAAAGTGTAGACACCCCTGTTAAAAATGCCAGGTTTTTGTGATAAAAAAATGAGACCACAATAAATCATTTCAAAACTTTTCCGACCATTAAGGTGACCTATAACGTTTAAAATTCAATTGAAAAACAAACAAATCTGTTAGGGGAAAAAATATAAAAAATAAAAAACGTACAATAAGCTGGTTGCATAAGTGTGCACACCCTTAAACTAATACTTTGTTGAAGCAGCTTCCTGATATGTTTAAGCACTGCTGAGCAAAGTGCCGCACCATGCAAACCTGCTGAGCTATGCTTAAACTTTAAATAAAATGAAATAAAAAAATAGCCATTAATTACATGTTAAACATTACACTTCAAATTATGAAATAAATGTCCAAGGATGCTTTCTTTATTGTTTTAGTGCTGTCCGGCACCTTCACAATCCAGGGGGTGGGTTACGGATACTGTAACACGCCCCCTACATGACATTACTTCACATTCTTCATGTCATCCTCTCAACTGTACAGATTTTTGCAGAATGTCCAGATTTGTGTCTCATATTTTTGGTCTGTTTTTTTATAAGAGTGTGTTTCTCTGGCAAATCAGTGTCAAATCATTAAAGACTGCAGTTAGAAAATAATGACAGACATTTGAGTTTCATACGTCATACCCTTCTGAAAATCCATGCTATCAACATTCTAAGTTTGTAAGAGCAATATTTAAAAACTGTCCCTATTTTTGGGCTTTTGTCCTACTTTTATTAATGGCTTTGTCCAGATTTCTTGTTCTAAGAGGCTGAGAGGTATGATTAGTGTCTGAGAATACTTTCTTTATTATAAAGTGCTGTACGGCACTTTCACAATGCAGGGAGTGTGTTACAGTATCTGTAATACACCCCCTACATGACATTCACTTCCTATTCATCATTTAAGTGCCGTACAGCAATTTGAGAGTGCAGGGGGCATTTTAAAGGTCTGTGTGCACTGTAACATACCCCCTAGCACTGATTCAGTATCCATGTACATGGCTCCTCCTCAGTAGTGCGCCTTCATTCATACGCAAGGTGCACTGCCAAAAGGGAGATGCGGACACAGACACCATTCAGTCTGTGTAGGAATAATACTATTCCTACACTGAGTTAATTAAATCTGGGGGAGTGTAATAAATAGTGTTATAGAAAAAAGGAATTCTGAAAATCTGATAGCAGATTGTGGTCAATGCACAGGTACTGAGGAAGATTGTGAAGACAAAGATTTTTCTCTGGATTTTTCTTTCCCCTAGATTACAAAAGTATACAAAAGATAGTAAAAAAAAAATAATTGGAAGTTCCTTATGACATCCAAGAGTTGTGAAATGTGATAGGTGGTGAACCAATTTTTGTTTTGAAATGGTCGAAAACATTTGAAAAAATATTTTTATAAAAGTAATAATAAAAAAGCATTAACAGCAAATGTAAAAGGTATGTTTCAGTGTAAAAACTGTAATTTTTGTGATCGTATTATAGTGGATAACAAAATTTGGTTGGCAGCAAGAGAATTTATAATAAAGCCACAAGATAAATATGACTGCAAATCAAAATTTGTTGTATACATAGTTTTATGTGGGGTGTGTTCAGCTTTTTATATTGGGAGAACCACAAGAGAATTTCATGAAAGAATTTATGAACATCTGAGAGCTGTTGAAAAAGCAGACATGAGTAATGTGGTAGCAAAGCATGCTTGCCAGAAACATTTAGACAGTTTGACAAATGTAAATTTCAATTTTCTGTGATTGATTACATTAATAATTATGAATGTAAAGGTGAAATAGAAGATGAGCTGGACTGGAAGGAGTCCTGTTGGCAGATTAGATTGAATGCATGTGCTTTTCCCGGAATGAGTGACAGAGAAAAAATTTAAGTTGTGCTGAAGAAGAAAGGGTTAATTCATTAAATGTATTTTAATTAGTTACATGATTTTAATTTGTCATGTGACTTTAAGAGATTATGTAATGACTGAATGAGTAGTTACAACATGGTCTGATGAAGTTCTGTTAAAAGAATGAAAGCACTTATCACTTGGGTTTTAATGTTTTATTTTAGTTCTTACTAAAGTTTGTTTAGATTATATTTATTGTGATCTGTTTTTTGCTGTTGTTAAAGATAAAGATAATGGTAAATTAGTCTTTTCCTTATTTCTAGACTTGCCTAACGTCTTCAATATAGTTTGTCTCAGCAAACTTCTATTTCAAATTTCCTCATTAGGTTTCTCTCAGCCTACCCTTTTATGGGTCTAAAGCTACATATCCTATAGGTATCAGTTGGTAAAATGGCACTCTACTCTCTCTTTCCATACTTCCTTGTCACCACTGATGTATCAAAAGGCTCTATCTTTGGTCCACTCCTCTTTAACATTCTCACCAACACCTTCCATGCATCCACACAACAGGCCTCCCTAATACAGTATGCAGATGACTCCACACTTCTTTGCACATCTGATAATGTGGCACACCTACAAAAATTACTGAGGAAGCTTCAATAGTAAATGAAACATGGCTTTGTAACTCACAACTCATGCTCAACCTTAAAAAGAATTACTACTTTTCCCCCAGATCCCTCTCCCATTAAAAAAACAACATTTAAAATCCTCTCTTTTAATGATACACCATTGAAGTCACTTCTCATAGATAATTATTAGGGTTGATAGTGGATGGTAACCCTTCTCTTTTGATGATACACCATTGAAGTCACTTCTCATAGTTAATTATCAGGGTTTATAGTAGATGGTAAACCTAAATTCAGCCTGCATATGCTTTATAGTGCCAAAAACATTCTTAATGATACAACTAATGGTACACTTGCCACTACTTATCTCCTCCTCACACTTCTTTATGGTAATCCCAACCTTACTAACCTTCAGGCATCACAAAAATCAAAACTTGAGTAATGCTATAAAAATGTTGCTAAATTTGCAGCAAGTGCCCCTTTCAGAATCTACCACTGTGTGACACTAAAATGCCTAAACTGATTGGAACTACACCATCAACTAACATATACACAGCTTGTTACCATCTGTAAAAATTATCAAGAATCCATCTGCTTGTCCAGCAATAAATAACACTGTACACAACTATGTTCCTAGTCAGCCATTACAATCCAATTGTCAAAAAAACTCCTGTATGTCCACAAACCTAATACATCTGTTGAGCATTGCCTGCACCTATACCATGTTGCTAAGCCCTGGATCTCCTTACCTCTATCCATCTGGTCAATACTTTCCCCTCCCTTCCTTCAAAACCATTCTGAAAGACATTGTATCCAAAACCTGGCTCTGTTCTTGCTCAACACTGGGATAAACTATATGCCTAAATGTGGACAAATACCTATTCATGCTTTACATCTCTTTATGCTCTCTTCTTCACTCACTTCCTTACTTCTAGCAATTTCTCTCATCTGGCTTTCTCTCTAAATATACCATAAGCCTACATTTCTCTCACTTTGTATGGCAATTCCTGTTTGTATAATAGTAACTTATATGTAATTCTCTATAAATGAACTAAAAAATCTCTAACTGTTAAATCATTGTCATATAACTTGTATCTACTGTTAACCAATGCTTTTATATGTCTAATCTGGATAATTATTTAAACTGTATTTGTTTTGTACTATTTATAAAGACTGTGAAATTATTATTCTTAAAATGTTTATTAATATGTTGGAGCTTTTCTCCCCGGGCCTCTGCTAAAAATGGGATCCTACCCAGTTGGACTTTCCCAGTAATCAAATGTCAATAAATAATCAAATGTCAATAAATACGTACATGCATACATACATACATACATACATACATAAATAAATAAGTACTCTGACTGACAAGGTATTAACACTGTCATGTTCCCCCTTTAAGAGTGAAATTACATTTATAAGACAAACCTTATGTGCTTAGAGGTATACAAGACAACAGTTTCAGTCTAGTACACCTAGACCCTCCATTTAAAACTATTGTAGGCGAGACATCCTTCTCTAGACTGGGAGCTGCTATCTGGAACCACCTGCCTATAGACCTCAAAAATATAGAAACAATTAAAAGCTTCAAAGAAGCACTTAAAGACCATATATTTATTAAATCTATCTGCAACTACTACTATGTCACTGGTTAGATAACTTACCATACCATATCATGAATACTAAAATACCTTTACCAAACTTTTCTAAGGCTCTTAATGTGACGTGTTATATTCAAATATTTCACATGTTTATAGCAGTTTGTGTTTTATATGTAGGATTGCTCTGTATATTATGTATGTTTTAACTGGTATTTTATATATACTTTTTTCTTCAGTAAACTGTGACTGCATTTTTTAATGTTACACTCTACATTCAATCTTACTATGTTCTGTATTTTGCTATGTACTCATTATGTACATAGTAGTGTTGACTGAAAAACTGTGATGTATTTTCTGATGTTCAAGCCCAGATCATGGCTGAAAATGGTTATTACACAAGTCCACTTACCAAGTGAATACATAGTAAATAAATAAACAAAATAATAGACAGAGGATGTACAGAGAGACAATGGTAAAGGAAATTGAAGAGATTTTAAAAACTTTATAAAGCAAACTTAAAAAAAAAATTATCACCAAGCAATTCCTGCAAAACAACCTTTCAGATAAGGGAAAGCCACGTGTCTCAGGTGTCAAATTTAAGACAGTTGTGAAGTGGAGATGCAGTACTCCAACTGGACATACCCTATGGTTTAAAATTTAGATGACAAGATATGATTCATAAATTTTAAGTTTTGTAGCTCTAACTGGAGTTGTTCTTTTGTCTTTTTTTAACTCAGTCAATCTTGCATCATGCTTTCTTTGGTGTGACATCATACTAGAATGTGGTTCGTAATATTACAGCACCACCAAGCCTTCTGCTTATCTGTGTAACAACTGTCTGAAGAACTTTTCATGCAATTAAAATACAAAAAATGAAGTCTGTGAAAACTGTATCTTTCAATAAGCGAATTAAAAGTTAACACCTGACAGTTTTATCAAGCTTAATTTGTCAGCATTATCATTATGTGCAAAAAAAAGAATACTTGGTTCTTAGCATGGCAGAGCCCACGTCTACAACTGTATGAAGAAGATAGCACTCTGTTTTTATGTCATTATTTAGGGGTTCTCGATCATCAAAGTTCATAGGTTCATAAGGTCATAGGTTGGTACTCGGCTATCGGCCCTAGAGCCAATATAAGCCTAGCCATAACAATTCCCTGGATATTTCTTCCCACAATATTTACTTCCCTGGACCCCTGTCCAGCAGGGTGACTGATGTGATCCCTGGGGTGAATTTTCTATCTCCCATCCAATCGTCAAGATTCCTTTTCAAGAGGTCAAGGAGGCGCTCTGCTTGACATGTATGGGGAGTCTATTCCAGAGTATGGGGAGGGTCTGGGTCAGGAACCTATCCCTCTGGCATGTTTTGTTCACTGTGATGACAAGGTTTAGATCCCTAGAGCGTGTGGCTCTGAGGGATTGGGATTTCTTTATGTGGAGCATGTCCAACAGCTCAAGGATTGACATGGCCTTGTATGTTAAGCAGAGATCACCTCTGAGTAGACAATATGTCACAGTATAGCTGGAGTGTTTTTAGACGGTCAGCATAGGGCATCTGCTTTAGGCCTGTGATTCATTTAGTGAGGTATTTATGCGGCCTTTCCAGCTGTTGCAGATGTCTTGTGAGGTGCATACTAAAAGGGGTGTTGTACTCTATAATGGGTCTAATGAGGGATGAGTACAGTGGGACATTGACCTCCTTTTTTCTGGATGAAAAGCCCTTAGTGATGAGGTGTGCCACATAGAAAGATTTCCTGACTGTTGTGCCGATGTGGTTACTGAAGGTGAGACCACTGTCCACCTGTGTCCTTAAGTCTCACATCACACTTTCGGTGTTTAGTGTACTGCCACCTATGTGGTAATTTATGGGTACATGGTTTTTCCCAAAGGGGATAACTATACATTTGTTGGAATTAAGCTTGAGCCCATGGCTCTGGCACTAAGTATCTGTTTCTGTAAGGCCTTTTTGTAGAATATCCACATCATTTGAGGGTTCAATAATGGCTCCCAGTTTGCAGTCATCTGCAAACTTTGTTAGCCAGAGTCCCTTAGTGTTGGCCTGTACTTCAGAGAAGTAGATGCCAAACAAGAGTGGTCCCAGGACTGAACCCAGAGGTACTCCACTTGTCACTTGTATGGAGCTGGATTTGGAGTCGTCTACTTTTACAGTCTGGGTTCTCTCAGTAAGCCAATTGGCAACCCATTGAGTGACGTAGGGATTTATGCCCAACTTAGTAAGTTTATCTATGATTCCAGAGTGGGGGATGGTGTCGAAGGCCTTGGCGAGGTCCAGATAGGGTGTGTGGTCCACCTTACTTTTGTCCACAGATCTGGAGACTGATTCAAAGAAGTCAGTCAGGTTCAGGAGACAAGATCAGCCCTTCACAAACCCAAAGTGAGTGGGGTCCAATGTTTGAAGGTTGCCAATGTCTTTGTTTATATGTTCCATGATAATGTGTTCCATGCCCTTGTTGATCAGGCTCATCAGACAGATGGGACGGTAGTTCCCGGCATCCAAGGTGGATCCCCCCTTGTGGAGTGGGATAACTGTAGCTGTGCACCACTCAGTGGTCACAAAGCCTGAGGTGAGGCTATAATTAAACATGAAACTTAGGTGAGGTGCCAGTTAATTTTGTAGTTCATGTAGTACACATCCCGGGATGTCATCTGGTCCCATGGATGCTGTATTCTTAGCTTTGGAGAGTGTGGTTAAAACCTGTGTGGCTGGCAATATTTTGGTATTGCGATGGGCCCTTTAGGTGGTGAGAGGGGGTGAAGTTGGCACTAAATCGATCTGCCAGGATATTGGCAATATCCTTGGGATCAGTATATTTAATATTATTCTGTTGTAGCTCAGAGCATATTTGAGCATTGCCATTTAGATTCTTGACATAACTATAGAATGCCTTGTGGTTGTCTTTGGAATCTTTGGCAATTTTATTTTCGTAAATAGCTTTGGAGGATTTTATAGGGATCTTAGCTTCTTACTGAGGCTTGTAAGGGAGTTTTTTGCATCCTGGGATTTTCTTCTTTTCTGCAACAGTTTCTTCCTTCTGTTGTAGAGTTTGTTTATAGCAGAGGACCACCAGATTGGCTTCCTTTTTTTGGAGGAGAGCATCTTGGTTCTATTTGGGATGGCACGATTCATGCACAAGTGAATGTGCTTGTACAGTGCCTTAGTGTAGGATGCAGCAGTGGAACTTTCAGCTCCCATCTGCATGGGTGTCATGAAGTTTGTCACTTCTGACTTGAGTAGCATGAAGTTGGCTTTGGGGAAGTTTTTACGGAGGTTTCCTTACTGTGGGGTGGGGGTGGGATGTGTATGTCAAGGGTGATTTGCTTATGGTCAGACCTGAACAATTAGGGTGGTGACCACTGGTGTGGAGCATCTATCTCCCATGTTGGTAATGACCAGGTCTACGATATTGGAGCCCCTGGTGGAACAATGGATGATCCAGGGCGTTGGAATTTATGAATTGCAAGAACTGTTGGGAAAAGGTGTTGGTACCTGAGTAGTTTTCTCAGTTAATGGCAGGGTAGTTGAAATCACCCAGTATTAGGGTGTTTTGTTGTATCTTAATATTTTCCAGTATGTTTGGAAAGGTGTAGTTAGAATCTTGGGGCATGGTGGGGGATCTGTAGCAAGCTACCATTTGGATTGTAGTCTTACCTGATGTTAGTTGCACCTGTAGAATTTCAGATAAATTGTGTTGGGCAACTAGCCTGGAGGTGTGAATATGATTGGTGAATATGGACACTCTTCCACCTTTAGTGTTTCAGTCTTGGTTTAGTGGCCGGAAAGTGTGATAAGAGTTGTAGCCTGGTATTGCAGGGTTGCTCTCTGGAGCCTTTACCAGGTCTCAGTTACTGCACAGATATCGATGTTCTCCATTTTTAGGAGTGCCTCGAGAGAGTGCATTTTGAGGTTTAGACTTTTTAGCATTGAGTAGCATCACCTTCAGATTTTGCATGCTTGTATCTGTTACGGTGGCGGTTTTGTCCTTTGAACCTTGCCTAATAAAGCCACTATAGGGATGGCAAGAGCTTTAGCCACTAACCTGAATCCCAGGGGTGACAGGTGCAGACTATCTCTGGCAAAGTATCATGGTTTGTTGATCATGTCGTCCCAGGCAGACAGATACTGGATCCCCTTTGAATAACACCAGAAGCTTAACCAATTGTTGAAGTCATTCATTTTGTCCTTATACTGTGGTATCATTCTGGACAAATGCAGGATGCTACTCAGGGCTAGGGTCATACCTGCCTGGGCCACATGATCCAAGAGCACATCCATGTCTCTTTTCATGTAGTCCAGGGAAGTACATCTCAAGTCATTCACTCCAGCATGGACAATGACAGAGTCATATTTGTACTTGTTGTGAAGTGACTTGAGTGCATGCATTATGTGGTGGATCCTGGCACTTGACAGGCAGTTGACTGTAATTTTCTCCTTGCTCAGCCTGGTAAGTGGGACATCAGTGTAACAGAGTACAGAGTCACCTATGACTAAAGTGTTGGGTACGTTCTCTTGCCTTAGGGGCTGTTGTTGGGTGGCACACTGGTGTTGTGAGTTATGTGTTATTTTGGTTGTGACTGGTGTTTGTTTGCGTTTCAGCTTCAGAGGTCCTTGTTGCTTGGGCAGGTTAATGTTAGGGGCATCTGCATATGTGGGTTTAGTGTTGCTATGTGTGGGTGTTGATGGTGTGGGTTTTGATGGGCTATGTGTTGCTTGAGGTGTAGTGCAGGTGTTAACCTTCTCCTCTTGACTGTCTAGCACAATTTGGGCTGGAGAGAGCTTTGCTTCCAGTTTGGCTATGTAAGTGCATCTCTCGCAGGTTGTATTCTTGGGTGGTAGGAGGAGAAGGTTGTCTGTGTACATGATGCAGTTGCTGCATTGCCCCAGTATGCCCAGATTCACCAGGTGGATAGGAGAAATTACTGGAAGTTGACCCTTGGACATGCCTGTTTAGGTGCTTTTTGTAAAGTACAAGAGCTGTTTTCCCTTACTTTTGCAAGATACTTTGCAGTTATAGGCTGTTCAGTGCCTACAATTAATTTCTCCTTATTAACAAGGAGAGCTGAGTGTTTGTATCAGTTTAACACTTTCTAGTGCTTTCCATCAGGATCTAGAGCAAGTGCTAGTCACAGGGGTTCGGATTTGAGTGCTACTACTGAGAAACCAGCTAGTTCTAAGGGAAAATTTGAAGGCCAGACTTTCAGCTACCTGGAATAGTTTAACCTTAGCCCTGCTGTGCTGCATGATGCAAAAAATGCACAAATACATGCATTTTTAAGCCAGAAGGTTGAAAGGGATAGAATTCAGCCCAAAATGGCTAAAATTACAATTTCAGAGCTGGAAACCACTCTTCTAGTGTTAGACAGGCAGTGCAATGCTCACCACTCCCACTGGTAAGCAGTAGGACTTCCCTCTACCACAGCAAGGTCTGGATAGCTCTGAACACAGAAAATAAAGTCCTGAAACCAGCAAAGCCTGGGATCTGGACTATACTAGCTAGAAAAAGCAGGAAACAAGCAAACAAGATAATATTTTTTTTGGCTAAAACAGGCTAAACAATGCAATAATACAGTAAATTAGCACAGAAAAGGCTAACACACTTGAGTGTATAGATCTAAACAGTAAATACAATTAAAACTCTAGAAATTAGCAATTTAAAACTTTTTAAATGAAGCAAGGCAAGTGCACAACTGAAAAATGATTTAAAAGGCAGTAATACAGTACAATAAGTAGCTAGTCTACATATACAGAAAAGTCTATATTTAAGAAAAGCAGCTAAAACACACTAAAACAATTCAGATGCAGTGCAACCCAGAGCACTCGAGTTGTAGCAATATTAAGGCAAATACAGTTTCAATAAATGCACTAAAATATACTCTATATTTTGAAAATGTTTGAAAAGCACAGTCAGAACACAAGGATATTCAGACAATTTTTTTTTAAGAAAGGGAGAAAGGAGGAACAGAAGGAAAGAAACTAAATGGGTTGACCTTCTCAGATGTTCTCTCTGTATTAGGTAGAATGAGCTAATGACACTAGACTGGGAGGAGTGTCCAAGATCAAATTTAGAGTAGGGGCGGGCAACTGCAAGACCAGCTGGTATAAAGACAAGATCCCAATAGGGAGGGATGGTAGCAGAAAACACTACAGAAATGTTTATCTCAAGTGAGCCAATAGCTATGAAATACAGTACAAGTATGCAGTATACAATAAAACTGCTATAAATATGTAAAATAAGCAATAACTACTGCAAATAAGCAAAAAAAAAAAAAAAACAGGCTACTTATTTCTATATATCATAGATCAGCTGCTACTCCTCAGATAGCTCTGTGTGTAAAAGCTAAAACACTCAAGTTAACTTCTTAACAGAAAGTTGAAACCTGAAACAACTTATAAACAACTCAAAAGAACCAATGAGGTGCTTTCTCCAAGCCATGGCCTTGGCAACCCAACAAGACAATGATCATAAAAACTAAACTCTCACTGAAGTGGGGGATGGTCTTTGCTAACTAAGATGGCCTGGACAATGAGCTCAGAAAACAGCCTCTAACAAACAACTAGGCCCACAACACAACCAGGAATATGAAGAATATTACAGATACTACCTAAACTATTTTACACAGAACACACTGCAGAAATGTTTATCACAAACACAACCCTTCAGGAATATGGACAATATTACAGCTATGACCTAAACTATTTTAGGCAAAAAACACTACAGAAATGTTTATCACAAGTGAGCCAATAGGTATGCAATACAGTACAAGTATGCAGTATACAATAAAACTGCTATAAATTTGTAAAATAAGCAATAACTACTACAAATAAGCAAAAAAAAAACAAAAAACAAAAAACAGGCTACTTATTTCTATATATCACAGATCAGCTGCTCCTCCTCAGATAGCTCTGTGTGTAATGGCTGAAACACTCAAGTTAACTTCTTAACAGAAAGTTGAAACCTGAAACAACTTATAAACAACTCAAAAGAACCAATGAGGTGCTTTCTCCAAGCCATAGCCTTGGCAACCCAACAAGACAATGATCATAAAAACTAAACTCTCACTGAAGTGGTGGATGGTCTTTGCTAACTAAGATGGCCTGGACAATGAGCTCAGAAAACAGCCTCTAACAAACAACTTGGCCCACAACACAATCAGGAATATGGAAAATATTACAGCTACTACCTAAACTATTTTAGGCAGAACACACTGCAGAAATTTTTATCACAAACACAATCAGGAATATGTAGGGTTGCCACCTTTTAAGTGGGCCAAAGTTGGACATGGGGGTGTGGCCAATATGACACTGGTCACACCCTCTACCATGACGTCACCACAGGAGCAGTGAAGGAGATGCTGTTATGGGTATGACAGATGGCTGCTGGAGTGGCTAGCTGGCTGGCTAGCTGGCTGCTGGAGTGGCTTGTTGGCTGGCTGCTGGAGTGGCTAGCTGACTGGTTGGCTGGCTGCTGGAGTTGCTAGCTGGTTGGTGGGAGTAACAGCTGGATGGATGAATGACTGGATGGATGGCTTGATGGATGGATGGCTGAATGAATGGATGCCTGGCTGGATGGATGGCTGGCTGCATGAATGGATGGCTGTCTACATGAATAGATGGATGGATGGCTGGCTGGTTGCTTGAATGGATGGATGGCTGGCTGCATGAATGGATGGCTGGATGCATGAATGAATGAATGGATGGCTGGCTGCATGAATTAATGGATGGCTAGCTGGCTGGATGAATGGCTGGATGGATGGATGGATGGATGGGTGGATGGATGGATGGATGGATGGATGGATGGATGGATGGATGGCTCGTTAGGAAAAAAAAAGAAATCTAGATTGTTTTTGTAGCTGCTGTAGAAGCGCTTAAAACAAAGTGCTTCTACAGCAGTGATTTTGCAGGGCTCTTCCTGCCCCAATCCCCACCCCTTTCATGAATTGCAGCCAATTGCTGCATATATTAAAGCACATGGACCTAACAGGCAGCAGCTTTGCCTGCAGGTCTGGGTTGGTGACATAACTGAATTTCCATGGAAAAGCCGGAAGTAATTGCAGCTTTTCTAGGGCAATTCAGTGCAATTAAAAAGTGGGACTTTTCAAGTTGCACTACTTTGCACAGCGGGCAACAGGATGTGGCAGTTCAACCCATGAGTGTCCCGCTGACAATGGGACGGGTGGCAACCATCAGAATATGGGCAATATTACAGCTACAACCTAAACTAGTTTAGGCAGAAAACACTATAGAAATGCTTATCACAAGTGAGCCAGTAGCTATGAAATACAGTACAAGTATGCAGTATACAATAAAACTGCTATAAATATGTAAAATAAGCAATAACTACTACAAATAAGCAAAAAAAAAAAAAAAAAACAAGCTACTTATTTCTATATATCACAGATCAGCTGCTCCTCCTCAGATAGCTCTGTGTGTCATAGCTGAAACACTCAAGTTAACTACTTAACAGAAAGTTGAAACCTGAAACAACTTTAAAAAAAGCTCAAAAGAACAAGTGAGGTGCTTTCTCCAAGCCATAGTCCTGGCAACCCAACTAGACAATGACCATAAAAAGTAAACTCTCACTGAAGTGGGGGATGGTCTTTGCTAACTAAGATGGCCTGGACAATGAGCTCAGAAAACAGCCTGTAACTAACAATTAGGCCCACAACACAATCAGTAATAAGAATAATATTACAGCTACTACCTAAACTATTTTAGGCAGAACACACTGCAGAAATGTTTATCACAAACACAGTCAGGAATATGGACAATATTACACCTACGACCTAAACTATTTTAGGCAGACAACACCACAAAAATGTTTACCACAAGTCAGTCAATAGCTATTAAATACAGTACAAGTATGCAGTATACAATAAAATTGTTATAAATATGTGAAATAAGCAATTACTACAAATAAGCAAAAAAAAAAAAAAAAAAAAAAACAGGCTACTTATTTCTATATATCACAGATCAGCTGCTCCTCCTCAGATAGCTCTGTGTGTAATGGCTGAAACACTCAAGTTAACTTCTTAACAGAAAGTTGAAACCTGAAACATCTTTAAAAAAGATTAAAAGAACTAATGAGGTGCTTTCTCCAAGCCCTAGCCCTGGCAACCCAACTAGACAATGATCATAAAAACTAAACTCTCACTGAAGTGGGGGATATTTTTTGCTAATTAAGATGGCTTGGACAATGAGCTCAGAAAACAGCCTCTAACAAACAACTAGGCCCACAACACAATCAGAAATCTGAAGAATATTACAGCTACTACCTAAACTATTTTAGGCAAAACACACTGCAGAAATGTTTATCACAAACACAATCAGGTATATGGACAATATTACAGCTATGGTTTAAACTATTTTAGGCAGAAATCACCACAGAAATGTTTATCACAAGTGAGCCAATAGCTATGAAATACAGTACAAGTATGCAGTATACAATACAACTGCTACAAATATGTAAAATAAGCAATAACTACTAAAAATAAGCAAAAAAAAAACAAAAAAAAAACTAGCTACTTATTTCTATATATCACAGATCAGCTGCTCCTCTTCAGATAGCTCTATGTCTTGATTCACAGCAATAACTATTTTATTAATGCATGTGGTTCATCTCTTTCTCACTTCTATTCCAGACACCTAATGGGAATGTCCTTGGAGAATGAACTCATACCAACAGGTCAAGCTAAGTATATACACACACACACATGCACACACACGCACACACACACACATACACACACACGCACACACACACACACACACACACACACACACACACACACACACACACACTGCTATATTCTTAAAATGAATCAGCACCTACACAGTTTGGAGAGATTCATACTGCAGCTATGCATTCCTGTTGGGAGTTATTGCATTTATGATTATTTTTTGTTGTTGTTGTTTACTATGAAGGAATGTCAGATCTCATTATTTTAATTAAGACCCGAATAAATAACCAATTTGCACATCAGTGGTTTCAGTTTCCTCTACCTTTAGATGCAGCATTTAAACATCTGAACAAGTATTACAGTACATTCTTCAAAGTATCTAGTCTAAGCATATCACTTTCTTAGCTAATTGAAACATAGCTGCCCAGATTTTCAACTGGTGGTCTGCCTATCTAATACTTTCACGTGCCCTTTTCATAAACACAATTAACTCTATGCATATAACCAACATGAATTCTGGCCAAATCAACTCATTTTTATGACCTTGCTCTATTACATGCAATATTTTTTTTTTTCTAAAATGTTTTTTTATTTTTTTTGTTTGTGAACAAATTATGATACAGTAAATTTAAATTACAATTCAAAATAAAAGAAAATAGTTAATAACTATAACAATATGTACAACATTTACATGTGGTCCAATGAAAAGGATTAACCAACAAAGTTATAAAGAGGAATAATTCCATAGAACAAATATAACCTTTACTGGCATATATTCACATAAGTCCATCTTAGTTTATGACATTTCGATTTCATGTAGAAGAAATTATGTCCTTTTGTAATGTGTCTATAAGTATTAAGATTTTATTCCAAGGATTGTCTGTCCAACGTCTGGGAAAAATTCTTTCTTCTCTGACTTTTATTTCTTTTTGTGCAGATTCCTTTAATAGAGATATGAAGTCTTCATAACTTGGAGGGACTGTGGATTTCCATTTTCTTGTTATACATTTTCTGGCTACAGCCAGAATAGACCATAGAAGATATTGATCACTTTTACTTATAGTTACTGAGTCATCTACATTCAGAAAAATTAAAGATTTTGTTAAAACAAATTTGTCATTATAAATGGCTTGAAGAAATCTATTAATATCTTCCCAGAATGTTTTAATGCAATCATAAAACATATGTATCCAATCTGCCTTGCAGTTTAAAGTACATCTCCAGCATATGGGCTTTTGGATAGGGTCAAATTTGGCTATTTTATGTGGTGTATAAAAGGCTCTATGTAGAAATTTCTATGTGAAGATTTTCCATATCTGAAAGTTTGAGGTTAGCTTGACTGACAACAAAAGGTCATTTATACCTTCAGGTGATAGATTTATTGTCAAGCCCTTTGTTAAAGTGTTCACAATATTTTGACCTATTTTGGTTTTATACACTATTAAAATTTTGTATAATTTAGATATACAAATTGGCTTATTATGATTTCCATAAATCAATTATTGCATATATTTTATGAATTTAGGTATAGTATTGAAGTTTGAATCATTAATAATTCTACATAAATCACTTGCATATTGTAATATTTTTTGGAGTTCTATTCTGTCTATTTCAAATATACTAAACTCATTTATTACTTGTTGGGTGGTTAAAGTACTGTGATTATTCAAGCATTGAAACCAGTAAATAAAGTTATTGGATTCCCAATTAATGAGTGTTTTTCTTGGATTTTTTCTTTAAAATTCTTTGATGTTTTAAATGGTATTAAGAGTTCGAACCATAATTTTATGTCTGGATTTGTAATTATAAATTTTCTAAATAGATTATAAATATTATTCAAATATGATAAATTAGTGGGCTTTGTTGTTTTATTTTGTAAGCTATTACATAGTATATGCCAAAATATGTTATTATAATTCTCCGAATTCATATTTTTTAATATTTTGTTTTCATTTAAGAAAAAAGTTATATGTAAAGTTTTCCATGCAGATGAATAATTTGGATTTACCCAATTTAGTATAAGGTTAATGATGGAAGCTTTAATATACGTTTCTATGTCTGGAAATTTAATTCCTCCCAAGTCCCAGGGACTAATATGATGTGAGAAAGCAATTCTATTATTTTTTGTATACCAAAGAAAATCCATTAAAAGTTTCTGTATTGTTTTTATAACTTTTTTATCTGGTAAGATAGGGATTGCTAATGCTATATAGTTTATTTGTGGTAGTCATATCATTTTTATTAACTGTAACCTATCTTCCAATTTTAACATTAATTTATTCCAGCTATTAACTTGTTTTTGAATTAAATTTTGGATTTTATTATAATTTAAAGTCATGGTAGTATCTATGTTCTCAGATATAAGAATTCCTAGATATTCTAGTGAAGAAACCTTTTCTCCAATTGTTTGATATTTATTCAGATGTAAGCCATCTATTTTATTTAGAAGTATATGTTTTGATTTGGATTTATTGAAACAAAGACCTGAAATAGAAAAAAAATCTTCTACTTGTTTCTCTAATTCTTGTATGGACTCTTCATTTGGTTTTAAAGTCAGCAATATATCGTCAGCAAATAACATGATTTTAGAATTAAATTTATTGTAAAAGTTAATTCCTTCTATTTTTAGATCACTTCGTATTGCAGACGCAAATAATTTTATCGCCAGGGCAAACAGTATGGGAGACATAGGGCAACCTTGCTTAGAGCCTTTAGTTATTTTAAAAGCTTCTGAGGTAAATGGGCCTAATTTTACATAAGCCAGGTTATCTTTGTATATATTCTTCATTAAATTTATAAAGTTTAATGGGAATTCAAAAAGTTCCAAGATTTTAAATAGATATTTCCAGTTTACCGAATCAAATGCTTTCTCTATATCTAATGTGATTATAAGAGCTTCTGAATTATCTCTGTTCAAAGCTTCTATAATGGTTAAAATTCTCTGAATATTGTCATATGTGTGTCTTCCAAATATAAAACCTGTTTGGTCTTCATTTATGACTTGAGTTAGGGATTTCTTAATTCTATTTACTAAGATAGACATAAAGATTTTATAATCATTATTGAGCAGAAATATAGGTCTATATGAGCTACATTGGGATGGATCTTTTTTATCTTTTGTATAGGGGTAACTAGTGAGTATTTCCAAGATGGTGGAGTCATAATTTGAGTTTGAATATCATTTAGCATGTTATGAAGTAGAGAAATTGCAGAATTTGGAAGAATTTTATATAATTCCATTATTATTCCATCCATTTCTGGTGATTTGTTGTTTTTACTTACTTTAATTATATATTTTATTTCTTTTATGGAGATATGCTTGTCCATTTCTACTTTTAATTGGTCAGGTAGTTTTTTATTAAGGAATTATTACATTTCAGATCTGAAAATGAAATATTATTATTATTGTTTCCATAATGCTTAGCATAATAGAACTTAAAAGCTTCAAGAATATCATTCACATCAGAGACCTTTTTTTCCCTTTTCCTTCATGTATTATATTTATGATGTTATTTTCCAAGTTCTGCTTTTTAATTCTCATTGCTAGATTATGTAAGTGTTTTGGAAAAGTTGAAATTGAGGCAAATTTTAGTTTTTCCAAAGCTAGATTTGTTTTATGAGTGAGGAATTCATTGTATTTTTTATTTAAATCTATAATTTCTTTTTTTTTCCTGAGAATCTACTACATCATAAGAACTTGTATTTATTTCTGTTATTCGTTTTTGTATGTTGTGTAATTCAGATTCCCATTCCTTTGTTTTATTTTTAAACCATCCTATAATCTTGCCATACAAAAAAGCCTTAAGTGTATCCCAAGTTATTATATTATTTGTATCTTTAATAGGATTTGTTTCTAAGAAATATTTGATTTCTGAATCTAGCCAAGGTTTAAACTCTTTTAATTTAAGGATGTAAGCTGGCATTCTAGTTACAATGTTTAGTCTTTTGAAATCAATTTGTACTTTAAGAATTAAGGCATTATGATCTGAGAGAGAACATGGAATAATAGAAAAATTTGTTATTCTACTGTTTAAATCAGAGGAGACAAATATTTTATCTATTCTTGTTTTAGTATTAAAGTGATAATCACTATGTGTATAACTTAATGAGTTAGAATCTTTAAAATTAAATGTATCTAACAGATTTAAGCTTTCTAACCATCTCTTGAAATATTTACTTATGGGTGTGGGACGTAACTTTCTTTTATTAGTTGTTTCAAAGTTATCTAGAATACAATTGAAATCTCCCCCCATTATTATCATACCTTTGTTTACTTTGTTAATTAATTCTATGTGTTTTTTAACCATAGACAATCCTATTCCAGGAATCCAGTAAATATTTATTAAAGTCCAAATTCTATTTTGATATTTTATTATTACAATTGATATTAACCCTTCTTTATCTTCGTGTTTGTAAATGATCTGTGGAATAACTACACTTCTTTTCCATAAAATCATAACCCCACTTTTTTTTTTTTTTGTATAGGGAGTGAGAAAGAATTAGATAGTCACTAGGTTTCCATGTGAAATTATCATCTATTTTAAAATGAGATTCGTGTATAAATATGATTTGTGCTTTTTGTAATTTCAAATATCTTAGAAAATTTGACCTTTTTATAGGATTATTCAAACCATTAATATTTATAGATAATAAAGTTGTGTCTGTCATTTTTATAAGTATCTATTTGTACTTTTGTATTGTTTGTTCTTGAAATTTTGTTTTACCTTGGAAATTAATGTGTTTTGAGTGTTAGATTTATCCTTTCTTTTAGAAGTTATTTTGAAATGAATATATTTATTTCTATTTATGTTTAAAAAAAGTTTCAAATTGGACCACTGGAAAATGCAAAAGTTGAAAAACATTGCGTTAACATATTTTGAATAAACAATTAATGATTTTGCCATTCTAAATCCCAAACATGAAGTGTCTAGCACCTCAAATCTGTTTGGACTTAAAAGTTCAAACAGATTTACCCTCAATAATAATAGTTGCATTAATGAGGAAATGTTGCTTTAAATTGAGCTCCTCATTAAGAAAAAAAAAAGAAAACTAAAACCAGAGAACATAATGCACTTATTATGTAAATAACATATATGTCTAGTCTGTAAAGTTTTGTTCATTACAAATTAGATTCTAAAATGAGATATTATTTCCAATTGCAAACAATTGTAAATAAGACATTTGTTAATTACTTTAACAATATATTAGATGTTCATTTTTCATTAATATTATGAATTTTTTTGCAAATTACCAATTGTAGATAATATATTAGCAAATGTCAGGTCATTAATGTTCATTAGTGACATTTAACATTGTTATTAATAATAAAAAGAAGTAGAGTGAGTATGATAGATAGATACTGTTTAAAATAAAAAGGATTTTTTTACATATTTTTAGATCTATATAAGGTATTACATCAACATAGCAAAGTTAATTAATATATAGCTAACCACTTATCGAAACCAATTAAAATACTTACAGATAATAATATTAATTTATAAGATTTAATATAATAACAGTTAGAATTAAAGCAACATTTATAATGCTTTGCATAATAGCATTTTCTCATTCTTCAGTTAATGTCAGTTTTATAACTCTGATAATTCCACAATCTAAAATTAATAAAATGTGTAAGAGGTTTCACTCTTAAATTACTTATATGTGACCTTTTTGTAGTTCTGTTATTAGTAAGTTATTATTCATAAGATTTTCTCTATTAAGTTCAAGTTAAAGATCACACATATCAGAAATTGCCTTCTGCTTATCACAAATGTAGTGAGCATCTGGTAACTAGTAAAAGGTCTCATCTTATATGTTAAACTATAAAACAAAAAATAAAAAGGTCAAAATTAGAATTATACTTGCAAGAGAAATCTACCTTAATAATGGTGCGATAGCATTCTTGTCCCATAACTAATCATTTATAATAATCATTTTACATATAGTACTTCTTTTATACAATAACAAGCATGATAAAGCAATCTTTAGATAAATGAATGTATAATTCCCAGTAAGCTGACACTCAGGATCTTTTTTTTTTTTTTTTTTTTTTTCTTTCCCTTCCCTTTTTCTTCCCTCTTCTTCCATTTCTATATAACTTAATAACTATAAGTAACTTATCTAATACAGTATCAGTTAGATGTGTTCACAGAGCGCATGTATTATACTTTTACCAGACACTCACCCACTAAGACACAACAGTATTTAAACGATTCACTATCTTTCTTGTTATAATAGCGCTTTCTTCAAAGCAGGTCTAGCGCTATATTTGCATGAGATATTAGCTGAGTTTGATAGTAAACCATAACATTTTTAATAAAATACGAAAGAATATTTATGAAAAGTGAAAATAATTGAAGCAAATGCTTCCTTTACTGTAATCAAAACAGCAGTGTTAAGGAATAGAACTCTGCGATAGTGCGTGTTTACGTGCCATCTTGTGGCCAGTAACTTAAATTACATCTAAACACGCTAGGATGTATCGCGTGCTTATGAATGTGAATGGTGAACAACTTTTCAGACAAAAAAACTGAAAAAGCCGAGCAGAAGGCTCATGGATACTGTCCACCCTCACATAATACAATAATGTTCTGAATACATCCCAAAATGATCACGAGTGGTTCCATTTTATAATATTTTTATCAATATACTTTACATTAATTCAAATTAACAAATTCTAAATGTGTACCTCTAAGCAACATAGATGCATTCACCAAGAACAACAATATTTATTCGGGCAATGATAGTGCATCATTCTAGTAACCAAGTACTTGTATAGAGAAGAAACAGCAGTGTTAAAGAGGAAAACTCCGCAATAGTGTGTATTTACATGCCATCTTCTGGCCAGTGACTTAAATTACATCTATGTACGGTTAAATATATCGCGTGCTATGTATGAAGCGGTGAACAACTTTTCAGATAAGAAAACTAAAAATAACAGAGCAGAAGGCTCGTGGATGCTTATTTACTTTCAGATAATACAGTAATATACTGAATACATCTAAAATGTTCATGAGTGATTCTATTGTATTACATTTTTATCACTATACTCTACATCAAATTAAATCAATGAATTTTAAATGTGCTCTTTTAAATAACAAAAATGTAATTACTAAAAATGATAATATTTATTCAGGCATTAAAAGCGCCTTAATTTATCAACTAAGTAGTTGTATAGAGAAAACCATTTAAAAAGACAGTTTATATTAAAAACTTAGTGACAAAAAAAAATGTCTAGTAAGCTTCACTGGTTATTGTTTTCAAGTATTCAAAAAATAAATATATACTTCAGGGCTCTAGTAAATTATTAATTGGTACTAAACTTTAAGTATTATATTAAACTAAACAACTAAGAAAGAAAAGAAAAAAAACCTGCTTTATACTAGTGTAGTAAAGAGTTTAGTTTTAATTTATTATAATCATACCTTAGTTGATACTTTGAGAGAAATAGTATCATCAGAGTTCTTTTTGTCAGTCTTTTGTTTCTTTTTTTTCTCTTGCCTCCGACCAGATATTTTTTCCTGGAGCCCTTTTTAAAGAAGATGAATTTATCCAGTCCATTTCTTCTGGTAGTGGAATTATGTTATTATTCTTTATGAAAGATGTGGCTTCCTCTATGCTGTTGAATGTTCTCATGTCATTGTTATATTGGATTCTTATTTTGGCTGGATAGGAGAGCTGCACTTTGATTTTATGTTGTTTTAAAAGTTTTACTAATGGCCATGTTTTCTTCCTTATATCCAGAACTCTTGTTGAATAATCATTATCAAATCTTAATAATGACTGTTTATACATAACAGGACTTTTCCTCCATGCAGATCTCAGTATAAGCTCTTTGTCCATAAAAGAAAGGAATTTAACTACTATGGATCTTGGAGCTGATTTAGAAGAAATAGAAAGTGTCTTACCAGTAGCTCTGTGTGCTCTTTCTATCCCATAAGATTAGCCTTCTTTTAGTCCAAGAACTTCAGGAAACCAAGAGTTCAAGAATGAGATAATGTTGTCACCTTCGGATTTCTCTGGAAGACCAAAAATCCTTATATTTGTTCTTCTTTCTCTATTCTCTATATCATCTACTTTATTTATTAACCAAGTGTTCTGTTGTAGTAGAAATTGAGTATGTAGTTCATCTTCTTTTAACCTCCCATCAACATCACTTAAGGAAGTCTCAATGTCTGATATTTTTATTTGTTGCTGTTGTAAGATTTCTTTAAAAACTTCTGTTTGTTTTTGGCAGTTATCCTTAACACTTTCTAGATTTTCAGTAAATCTGTCCATTTTTAGCGATAAGTCCAGCAAAGTAGCAGATATCTGTTGCATCTCTTTTTTTATAATAGAGTCTGAATGTGAATTCTTGGAGTTACTCATCTTCAAACAGTTTGAAATGTCCTCTGTAGTATTTGACAGGAAAATTTCAGAATTTTTTCTTCAAAATTGGTAGCTTTGTTATAAATTACTTCATCTTCAATATTTACCCAAATTTTTTTAAATATATTTAGTTTTTCCTGTATTTTCTAGTATGAGTATGAAGAGCTCAAAATTAAGCTGCTTTCAGTTAGCCATTGGGCTCCACCCCCCACATGCAATATTTTTGAGTACAACATCAGTTCTTTATTTTAGTAACACGGCTTCATTTCTTACAGCTTCTGTATATTTGATTAATTGAAGGAGCTTTAGTTTTCAAGTTTATTTTCTTATCTCAGGCAGAACTTTTCACAATTTTAATACTTTTCATGATTCCAAAAAGTCTCATGGCTCATTTGACTTTTAAACTCTTTTTCATTTACTCAGTCTCATAAGAAGTTTTATATGCTTTAAAACTGTATTGTGAACACTATTAACTATGAAAAGGCAATTGCAGTCACTGTATAAAAATCAAATACTTTATTTAAATGTGAATCTTATTTGTTTCTCATTTCTGATACCTCACATAATTTTGACAAGCAATAAATTAATCATGAAATTCCTGAAATTTACAACCAAGAGCAGAATTTCTTTTTGAGCAGCATAAGCATCTGTGGACCTCAGTGGTATTATAAGTCATTGTGAAAAAGAAATGGTAGATATTTGTCAATATTTTTCTTAATCCACATTAACATTGAAACTTTTTACTCACCATCGCTATACTGATTTTGTCCTTGTTCTCACAACTCAAATGCATTGTTAAATTTTAGGGTTTCTTCCCCATTTCATGAAAAAATGCAGCACACTTGTTTTTATGCATCTTGGATATATCACCCACAGTCAGGAATAAATATTTTTTTTAGATCCACAATGTCAACAGACAGAACTTCAATTCCTATGCAAAGTTCCTTGAGAAGAAATGTTCCTGGTGGTTGCAGCTGAACTGTTTTAAATAAATGAGTGAATAACTTATTTGTAATTATTTTTGACAATATATATCATTTTGTATTAGCATACTAAATAGGGAAACATGAAAAATAATTCTGACATATTCAAAGGCT
Organism: Protopterus annectens; assembly: GCF_019279795.1. Lineage (NCBI taxonomy): Eukaryota > Metazoa > Chordata > Ceratodontiformes > Protopteridae > Protopterus > Protopterus annectens. Next base: position 1,494,500,801 of record NC_056728.1, on the reverse strand, counting down.
TTTAGTTTCACAGTAAAAAATACTACGTAGGAAAACAGTCCACATGATGCATCTACAGTACTGTGATAAAGGCTAAAGTATCCACTGTTTTAAAGATACACAGACATACAGTAAAAAGCTGTGCCCAATTCTGTAGCAATATCTTCAACTAGGAAAACAGAACCAAAGCAAGGCCACACTTATGTATATCCCTGAGTGATATTTGTAGTGCTTTTGAAAATTAATGTGACATAAATGATCTGCCCAACCATTTAAGAAGCTGAGGGACAACTTTATCATAGATGTATATAACATTTTCAGTTTGTCCTACCCTCTTTTTCCTGTGTGCACTTAACTTACAAAGTTGGATCTTGCAAAGAAGAAGATGACTTGAGCTATTCTACAAAGAAATGCTGAGCATGTAGGACAAATGCTATTTCTGATGCATCAGTTGTATGCTAGACGTTAATGGTAGCACACAATTATTGTTACTGCATTTTCTTCAGCTACATTTGCCCACTTGCAACATTATATAATATGCTAATGTCATTGTTTGTGCTTCAGTTCTGTATGCAACATCACAAGGTCCCACATTCTTATGTCCAACATGCAAACTTGTTCCAGTAGGTTTTGTATGTTTTCAGCTAGCATCACAACAAAAGTTTTTTTGGAAAGGTCTGTTGGTGTTCTAGCTAAGCAGATTTCCTTTCTAAGATGGTTGTCATAATTGCATTCTGTTTTTGGAATATATGCTGTCAATGCCACCTGTATTTACTTATTTATTTGTTTATTTATAGAACTTCTGTCTGTTGATCATCAACCCCCATTTGGATGATCAGCCTATTCATTACCCTTTACTGGGGGTGAAGGTTAACCAAAAAGGACCATTGTTTAGACAATCATCATGGCTAGCTCACATTTTTTTCTCATCTTCTCCCCATCCCTAGCTGCACATACTCAACAAGGCACCTGTAAAGGCATGCAATGGCCTTCTACAGAGGACATCCCCTCATTTCCCATAGAAGAGTTCCCTGCAAGCAGCTGTAACCCTCATCTTGGAGTCTGAGCAATATTCTGTCTGGTCTTCATCAAGGAGATCACACTGCCCACTGTATCCCTGAGTATACACAATCTTCTCTCCCATCATCCCAGGTGTGGAGAGTGGGTTAGGCACCGTCTTCATCTGGCATTAGAAAATGTATGTATAATCATTATTATCATCATCTTGGGCATTTTTCTAGCATATTTCTTCTTCTTAGTCATGAATATTCATCTGTTTAGTGCATTTGTTATTGTATTCATGTATCGTATTAAAGTAAATCCTATTCTTTGCATGATTAAAGTACTTTTTTTCCATGTACTAGCACTTTAGAAAAATGTGACAAGTTCTTATCATTATTCAAAACTCTGCATCATCCTTTAAACCAAAAATGTGAATGCAACTTAACAGATCAATTGCATAGTAAATAAATGCGTATAGTTAGTCTGAAAAAAAATACAAACTAATTTAATTTTGGTAATTGTTCAAAATTGTACTCCTTGTTATAATTTGGCTAACTGTTGTTATGTTTTTATTATAGTATATAACAGATATGTCCATTTTAGTTTGCTGTAAGACAACTAACCGTTTAATGAAACTGGAATTGGTCAGCTGTATAATACTTTGAATTGTGTATCATCTCCAACATCAGGAACTTGCCAATCTGCTGAACATCTTTTTTCTAAATTGCATTAGGTCAAATAAAAATAGCAGAAAATTACTTTTAGGCATCGATGATGTTATACTTTTTCTCCAGTGATGTCCAACTTCTGAGCTGATACATATAAGCTAGGGAGATTTGGAGGCCGCTCCCTGAGGACCTCATATTGGTGGAACAGAAAAGTAGTCTTCTGTTTGCTCAAAAGGTTTTTTTGGCCATTATTTTTCTACCAAATGTCATTAAAAATGCTTTAATAGATCAACATGATTACATAATCAATAAAGCAGCATTTGTACCATGCAATCTACAGTTAACTGAGCAGGCTAGCAAAGAAAATAAGTATACATACATACATACATACATACATACATGCATGCACACACATATTTTAAATTTGGGTAATAATGCCCTTCTAGCCTGCCAATATCCCATAATAAGTGAATAGATTGTTCTTAAAATTATCTAAACTAGTGCTTGCTTTAGTGTAATTTGGTAGTCTATTCTATGCATTAGTTGCTCTCTCACAGAACCAGTTAGTGCACTTCTCATTCCTACAGAATCTTTTTTTAATTTATCCAAGTCTTCTGGGTTTTGAATACGATGATGGGGATGAACCCCATTTCTAAGTCAAATTATAATTAAAGTTCATGAAATTAGAATTGTTTTAGTCTTTGATGTTAGCCAGAAGAGTTCTTCACAGAACACACAATGTGCCCAGTAATGATTATTGCAATTTGTACACAGTCACACGTATCGGTAACATATCAAAGTATGGCTGTAGATTCTTTTTTATAAGACCTGTTGCTTCTACTACTATTGGAACTGTCTGGGTATCCTTCTTCCACATTGCCCTTGCTTCTGCCTGGTATTTTATGACTATGTGTTTCTCTGTACATAAGACACTGTAGTCACTGGATGTAGCAAGTTCAGTAATCAATGCTACTTTTGTGTGCTTTTCATGGACTACTGTATCTGGTCTTTCTTGCATCTTTTTTTTTGAACTGTTGGCAATGGTGATCTCATATGATATAAACTTCATCACTTTCTATAATGCTTTGTGGCTGAAGTTTCCAGTGTTTTTCAGCTACTTCAGTATTATAAGGTTTGCACAATCCCCAGTGCAACAGTCTTGCCACATTGTCATGCCTTTCAGTATACAGTCCTTCTGCCATTAATATAACAAAAGAAGAAAACCCACAGGTGCCAATAAAAGTTCCATTTGGAAAAATTGACAAAAAAAACAGAAAAAGCAGGAATTCAAATGTCCAATATATTTATTAAAATGTTCAGAATGTGAAAAATAAAGCTTTTGATTTATACCGACTCTTTCTCAATACTGATACAACCATTAATTTTCAATTAAGCTTAAATACTATAAACCAGCAATAAATCGGTCACACAATCAATTAAGACTATTTAACATAAGTCAGCCCTTAAGAACACAAATACACTTAAAATACTAGAAATATATACAACATTTTATAAATATATTCAAATACATTCAAATATACTTTCTTTTTGATTTTAAGATAGGTAGTGAAAACCAAAGTTGCAGAGTATAATTGGAAAAATTATTTTAGGGAAGATAATTTTCCAAGTTTAAACATGCAAAACATTGTTAAACCTATCTTACCTATCTCAGAAATACCTTGTTGTTCTAATTTATTGACCAGTGTTTTGTGTATGACTCTATCAAATGTTGAAGTTAGATCTATATGAATTACATAACAACACATTTCTTCATTCATAGCTATTATTATATTGTTATAGAACATCATGTTGTAGGTGGTGATAGATCTTTTTTCAACATATGCATGTTGGTATATGGTTTCAAGTCCCAACCTTTCCAAATTCTGACAATAATTTATCCAATGTAGCCTTCTCCATTATTTTATCACAGCGTGAAAGTAAATTTACAAGTCCTTATGACTCTAGGTTTGTCTTACTTCCTTTTTTCTTAAAGGCACATTTTAATGATGAATCTCTCCATATTTATACAACCTAGCAAACAACAGATATAATGGCACCAACGTGTTGCCAGGTTATTATTATTAATTCCAACTCATTCATGTGCTTTGTTTGGCCCTGGCTTGCATAGTTGTTTTTCAATATGATTTCATTTGAGTTCAGTATCTGAATTTACCTGTCTGTCACTATGCCAATTTATCCCTCCCTTTGTGGAGCCAAACTGCTTTGCATAATATTTTGTAAATGCATCTATAATCTGTTGTATCTGAGAATAAATTTTGGAATCTATACATTTTATTGATTTTTATGTACTTATTTCTATGCCATCTTATGTATCTTTAAAATGGTTTGCTATTATGTTTACTATCTTTATATAACATTTCTTCAAATTATACTTGATCTTGTTTCACATCATGTTTAATTTTTCTGTCCTGCTTGTTTATTTCAGTTTTCAAAGTCGTAGTTCAATCCATTTCTAATGCATTTTTTGTCTCTCACCTTAATCAAGTATCGTGTTGTTATGGAAGTATATCCTCCTGACATTATGTGCCTAGATCCTGATGTTGAACATTTTTTTTATACATTTTTTATTCAAACAATTTCTTTTTCAAAACTCTCCACATTCTTTCTGCAGTTTTTCCACTGACTGCATAACTCCAATTAGTATAGACAGTATAGCTATTATTTATTGCAGGCAATACAACAAAATTGAGAATGACAGGGTCTTAAAGACATTATTTCTCCACATCTGAACAGTGCAGAGAGAAAAAGGCACAGGACTTCCCGAAAAAAACACATCACCCTGGTGGACCTCAAGTTTAAACAGTTTATATAACAAAGGGAAGAAAGTGATGACTAAGAACAAGAGGGAACTGACTCAGCAGAGGAAGCATTCCCTCCAGAGCTTGAACAAACAAATTAGAAATCTTGTAAAGTCCTCTAAAGCTAATTGCAAATTTAAAATAGCATCCCTAACTAAGGATAATCATAAGGTATTCTTTAACTACATCTGCAATCTAAAAGGGAATGTGCCCATCTATGTGCCAAACTGGTAGTAGATGGTACCACTCATACTATACCAGAGGAAACTGCTAACTTGCTAGCTGACAGATTTGATGCAAACTTCACCCCATGTCCCACCAGCTATAAAGCAAAGAATACCTGATACCAGTCTTCTGCCTAGTATCTCTAGAGATCAGGTCATATCTGCACGCTCCTAAGCCAAAGACATGGCCTCAGTAGGACTAGATAACATCTCAGGTTTCTTATTAAGCAATCTAAAACATGACCTAGTGGACTCACTTGCCATTCTCTTTAACCAAATGCAGTTTGGAGAGCAACAACAGTTATCCCATTGCCCAAAGGGTGGCCATCAACTGACCCTGGGAACTATAGACCCATAGGTCTAAACAGTCTCATCTGCACGGCCATGAAAAGAATCATCATGGACCTTATCAACAAGGACATAGGCTACATTCAGACGCTAGACCCAACCCAGATTGTCTTTGTTAAGAGTAGATCAAGCTTATTAAACCTAGTGGACTTCTTTGAGAAAGTCACAAAAGCCCTGGATGAAGTAAGGCAGTGCATACTGCCTATCTTGACCTACGACAAGGCTTTTGACACAACCCCCTCCCTCTGGTATCATTGAGAAACTCACCCAGCTGGAGATTAACCCTTATGTCACTGGATGGGCAGACAATTGTCTCACTGACAGAACACATACTGTCACAGTTTGTGACTTGTATAAAACTCTGAAACTGCAAACTCACAAACAAATAACAGAAAGGCTCCAGTAAAGAATAGTAGTGTCCACAAATTTATTGAAGCACTTTTTGTTCAAGTACCATACAGAACTTCATCCACAGTTGGTGACTTCATCTCTACCAGTAGACCCATCAGAAATGTGTACCACAACAATCTTTTTGGGCCCTTTATTGTTTGGAATCTCTTTCTTGGAAGTCCAGGCTATAGTAGATGGCCTTTGGCTTACCAAGTTCGCTGATGATTGCAAATTGGGTATAATCATTGAGTCTGCCAATGATGTTAACAGGTGACATAGAGAGGAGGGGCTAACACAGACAAAAAGACTGGTGCCAAAGCCACAATCTAAAACTAAAGGCAAAAAAGTGCATTATTATCCCCACTGGCAAAGCAGAATTCCCTCCTAATTACAATATGTACAGCATCCCCTATGTTCAAACCCAATGGGGTGAGACCTGGGAACACAGGTAAATAGCAATCTGACCTTCAACCACCAAGTTTCCACAGCAGTAAGGAAAGCCTTATACTTTGCACATCTCATGAGTAAGGGAATTGTAGACAGGTCTTTAGATGTCATAACTCTGCTGTATTCAACCCTCATCAGACCATTAGCAGAGTACAATGCTTCCATCTGCATGTACCTCACCAGCCACCTTCAGCAGCTGCAGGGACCACCAAGGTTTCTCACTAAGAAAAGACAGGCCCTCCAAAGCATGACTTATGTGAGTAGACTGATAGCTCTGTCACTGTACTCTGTATTGTATAGGCTGCTGAGGGGTGTCTTGTGCCTTGCCTACAGGGCAGTCTCTGTCCCTGCTCTGATGGAAATGCTGCACATCTGCAAGTGAAATGGCACAAGAGTCACTTGCTTTAGGGATCTTAACCTAGCCTGTGCCATTAATAGAACATGCTGGAGAGACAGATATATCTTTCAGAGATTGTCTCTACTCTGGAATAAATTTCCAATTCATATGACGCAGAGTTCCTCACTAACCCTATTCAAGCAAAACCTGGAGAAATGGATGGGAGACTGCAAATTCACCCCAGGGGTGGCACCCATGTCCATCATGAACAGGGGTAGCCAATGTTTATCATAGACTCACTCTGTAAATTACATCCATCTAACCAAGGACAATTGAGGTAATGTGGGATTAACATGGGTAGGCTTAGAGCTCTAGAGCCACTAGCCTAAGAACTTATGAACAAAACTTTATATTCCATCCAGTTTAATTTACTTCCATTCCATATGAACACATACCATAAAATGCAGATTGAAAAAATGTGAGAAAGATGTAATGAGAGAGAGAGAAAGAAAAATGGAAAGAGATCATGGCTACACCATCACTCGCATACAGATCAGTTTGTATCCCTGTATACTAAGGACAGAGTATAAACAAAATATCTGATATGAAGTTATAATTAAATGGACAAAACAGCAGACATGATTGACAATGTCAAAGAATAAGCATGCGCGCGCACACACACACACACACACACACACACACACACACACACACACACACACACACACACACACACACACACTTTGAGATTTGATTTTCACACACACACACACACACACACACACACACACACACACACACACTGAGATTTGATTTTCACACACACACACACACACACACACACACACACACACACACACACACACACACACACGCACACACACACACACACACAACTTTCCTTTATGACCTGAAGAATAAGAGTACTTCAAATTGATTATATAAACCCTTAACATTTCTTTAGCATTTTACACAGCTATGGTTACAAAAATAATCCTGAATTTTCTTATAACAATCTAAAACTAAAGTGTGAAAATTGCATGTTTTCTTCTACTCATACAGATTTGCTGAGTCCTCTGTAATTTGATTTTGTGATTCCTGGTTATCTTTTATTTCAACAGTACCAATGATTTTGAAGAAAAAAAAAAAGTGCATCTGGCGTTAATTGCAATTCCTGTGTAGACTGTTTAATGTACTGACTCCCATCCAGAGAAATTATTAATGTGCAATGAATTTGAACTTCTTTTCCTGCTGTTTTATTGTTTAAGTCCTTTTCAGTTATATGGCTAATGTTCTTACTTTTCTTACACTATGGAACATAAGCTTGCATGCTCATCTTGAGGAATGTTTCACAGTGACGCTTTGGTGTTTGGGGTTTTTTGTATAGTTGTTGACTTGAAATGCTGGTATGCACAACAATCTCAGGAACTAAACTTAAACAGCTTGTGAGACAGAAAAAAATTAAACCACTATAGTTTGCCACAGTCATCCATAAGTTAATGCCATTCACGATTTGCTTTATTTTACTATGAAAGGAGATTTTATGATTTTATGTATGCTTTTTTAATTGTTATTGTTTCACAATATTTTCAGCATCTATTTTTGATTATGGTCTTAATGATATAAAGTGTTTTAATTTGAAGGCTGTATACTACTAAAGGCAATGAATCCATAAATTCATGCATACAGATATTCTAGATCATTGAAATGCCCTTCATGCATGTATATAATACATTATGAACTTTACTGACATAAGCAAGATTGTGTACCAGGATATTTGCATTAATGTTATTGATCAATGACCATGTGACACAAATATAGGGAATGTTTAAGTTTCTGATTTAGTTTTAATAGTTTGCTTTCAACAGAGAATGCATTTTAAAATTGATTTGCTATGGGTCAGAAATTAAGCTCCCTCACACTATGACATTTTCCTGCTCAAACTGTAGGCATTCCTTATAGCTAATGAGAGTGTCTACAGTCTCAGACAAGGAGGATGCTGGAAATCTGCAAGTAATATTTTTCTAGACTACCATGTGATATTATTCTCTGTCACCATAGACATGTTTTATAATTCATAGCTTCATAGGATCATAGGAACATAGGAAGTTACTAAGCTAATGGCCCTAGGGTGCTTCCAAGCCTAGCCAAACTCTACCCTTATTTCCATGATCAGCACCTATTGCCCCTGTCCAAGAGCGACACAGGTGGAACTCCCAGGTGAATTTACGGCTACCAGATTGTGTTTGATGAGGGCTATTGAGGTGCTCTGTTTGACATGAAGTGGCAGTCTGTTCCAAATGTCTGGTAACCTCTGGGAGACAAGTCTGTCCCTCCAGCAGGTTCTGTTAATGTCACATACCAGGTTAACGTCTTTAATGCAAGTAACCTGTGCACCATTTGACTTACATATATGCAGCATTTCCATAAAGCAGGGTTAGAGATTGCATTGTATGCAAGGCAGAGATCACCTCCGAGGAGTCTGCATGAAACAGCATAAAGTGACATTGATTTCAGATGATCTACATAAGAGAGATGCTGAAGAACCTGAATTTACCTTGTAAGGGACCTATGTGGTCATTCCAATTGCTGCAAGTGCTTGGAAACGTACATGCCAAAAAGGGTGTTGTACTTAGTTATTGGCCTGATGAGGGAAGAGTACAGGGACATTATAACTTCCTTTTTTTTCCTGGAAGGAATGCCTTACTTATGTGATAAATAATATAGAATGCCCTTCTTACCACTGTGAGGACATAGTGGTCAAAGGTAAGGTTGCTGTCAACCTGTATGCCCAGGTCTCTCAACACTGAGTGTGCACTTAAGGTGTTGCTATTGATATGATAGCTAGCAGGAACATCACTCTTACATTTTATTGCATTGAGTCTAAGGCCATGACTTTAACACTAATCATTTGTTTGTGTAAGACCCTTTTGTAGTATGTTGACTTCATTTGGAGATACTGTGAGTGCTCCCAGTTTGCAGTCATCAGCAACCTTGTCAGCCATGCACCTTTAGTTTTTGCTTGTACTTTGGAGAAATAGATTTCAAACAGTAGAGGTCCCAGGACTGATCCCTGTGGAACACCACTGGTTGCAGGTCTGCTGTTGGAGGTGGATTCCCCTATTTTAATGATATGGGTTCTATCGGTGAGCCATTTAGTGACCCATCTAATGATATAAGGGTTGATACCTAGCTGGGAGAGTTTGTCAATGATGCGTGAGTGGGGAATAGTGTCAAAAGCCTTGGCTAAATCTAGGTAGGCTGTATGCATAGATTTTCCCTCATCCAGGGCCTTGGTGAGTGACTCAAAGAAGTCAACCAGGTTTATCAGGAATGAGTTCCGTTTGCTAAATCCAAACTGAGTAGGGTCAAGTGTTTGGAGTAATACCTATATCTTTGTTGATAAGGTCTATGATGATTTCTTCCATGGCCTTGCAGATAAGACTGGTCAGGCTATTAGGTCTATAGTTCCTGGAGTCAGTGGAAGTACCGACTTTATGAATAATGATGTCCGTTTTCCATTCAGCTGGGAAAAAGCCAGTACTTAGACTATGAATGAAAAGAGTCTCCTATGGTGTTACTAATTCTTGTTAGAGCATATGTAGGATGCAGCTTGGGATGTTATCAGGCCCCATAGATGCTCTGTTTTTGGCCTTAGAGAGGGCATTTACAACCTGCTCTTTATAGACACAAGGTAGGGGACAGGTGGTAGGGATGTCATGGGGTACATCAGGCAGGGACAGGAGAGAGAAGTTTTCACAGAATCTGTCAGCCAATAGGTTAGCTATGTCCACAGGTTCAGTATATGTTGTATCATTAACTACCAGTTCAGTATAGATCTGCACCTTTCCTTTTAGGCTATGGATGTAACTAAAGAATGCCTCATTGTTGTCCTTAGTTGAGGAAGCTAATATGAATTTATAGTTTGCTTTGGAGGACTTCACAAGAAGTCTTATTCACTAGTTTAAGCTGAGAAGGGAGTGTTTCCATTTTAGGGCTTGCTCCCTCTTACTATTAGACAGCAATCTCTTCCTCTTATTGTAAAGCCTGTTAATGGCTGTTGTCCACCAGGCAGGTTTGCTCTTCCTTGAGGAGCTTGTTTTGGTCCTACCAGGTATGGCCAAGTCAATGCAATTATACAAGTGTTTGTATAAAGCATTGGTGTAGAACTCATAGTTGCCAGTTCCATCTGAGTGGGAATGTGCACTGAAGCTATTTATACTATCCTGTAAGTTTTTTAGTTTATTTGCTGTTTGGGGGTGGGGTGGGGGGGCAGGTGTGATAGTTACTTCAAATGCGTCTGATTTGTGATCAGGTCTTGCCAGCAAAGACCTCACAGTGGGGATGCTACAGTTCCCCCCCCAATATCAGTAAGCACCAGATCCAGGATGTTGGTACCCCTTGTGGGGGTGTCAACCAGCTGGTCCAGGGCATTGGAGTTAATGAAGTCAAGGAACCTTTGGGCAAGTGAGTTTGAGCACAAGTAATGTATTCAATCAATGGATGGGCAGTTAAAGTCATCCCAAACCATGGTGTTCAGATGTATATTAATAGATTTAAGTAAATCCAAATAGGTAGAGTGGGTGCCTTGATTCATGGAGGGGGTACTCTAGTTGGCAATTACTTGAATAGGTGTCCTACCAACAGTTAATTGCACCTGAAGTATCTCCAGGGAATCATACTCTTTAACCAGTCTGGAGGTTTTATTTATCTTTAACGAATATTGATACACTGCATCCTTTAGTTTTCATGCCTTCCATGTTTAGGCTAAATGTGTGGAATGAGGTGTAACCTGGTATGGCTGGGGTGCTCTGCACACCCTTAAACCAGGTCAAAAATGTCTGTGTCTTCCAAGGTGAGGACTGCTTCCAGTGAGTGCAGTTTTGTGTTAAGACTCCTAGAATTTAACAGCTTAACCTATATAATATATAACCCATATAATTTGATTATACTAACAGAGATCTATGAGCACAAATTATTTTATAATCTATATTACCAAATAAAATAATAGTGCTCAAACAGGTATATTAAGAGTACACCAAATACTACAGGCTGGCTTTTTCCTCAGAAGTGCTCAATGGGCTTTTTAGCCCGCAATAAAATAAGTCCTTGCAATTTGATAAGTGCCAGAATTATTTTAAAAGAAAACAAGCACCTTATTTGTATTGTAATGTGCTGGCATAATTTGCCTGGAAACTGGTTTACCTTGTTACGTTCTCATGCCTCTTTCAGGCAATTTATCATTGTCATCATCACTGGGATCATCAGCAGTAGCATCCGTAGTCTCATTCAGAGGCACATCTCTACACTGGATTTATGGTTCAACAAATTCATTTGCTGAAGCACATTAATCATATTAGCAATATTTATTCTAAGTTTATATAATTTCCTACAACATTCACATCATGTAGTATGAGGAAAGAAATGCTGATTTTGTTTCTGTTTCATTGCCAGATATCCCTTTTGATTATTGAACAATGACCAAAGTGAAGAAGCTATATTGCTGCAAATGTTGGTTTCAGTTTTGTTCTAATTTACATTTTCTAGCCTGTGAATTATAATTGTACGTTCCAGATCAATGCTTGAGCTTTTCTATTTCATTCTTCATGCACTTAATCCTCTTATCATTATCCAGTCCTCGTCTTAGTTTTTTTAATCTAATAAGAGTCTTGCTTTTCCATGCAATTACAGTGTCTTGCCCTTCACTCGCCATAGAAATGCTAAAGAGAATCCGTGCCAGGAGTGACCTCCAAGAATCTTTACATGTGCAGAGATGTTTATGCAGCTGAAGCTGCCAATTAGACGCACAGTGTATGTTCCATATGACAACTCCTTCCCACTCTGTCCTGTTATTCTTTCTCTCCATACATAGGCTGTAACTCTTTTCCTTTAAGCTCAGTAAACTAAGGCTACAGTGGAGCAGATTTGATAAAATTACTAGCTAGTGAACTGAATAATAATGTGGGTGAAATATAACAATTAATTGCACTAAATAGAATCAACACTTGTTTAATGCATGCATTTTCATATAATTTACATCACATCTTAAGCACAAATTGTAAGCATTAGTCTGACACCCAATTAGAAATAAAGCAATTTTATGAAATATTTCAATTATTAGAGTTGCTAAATTAAATAAAATCCAATCAAGTACAAAGCAAACAATTTATTGTGCACTTACTATTATTGCATCTTATTGCAGCAAATGGGGTATGCTGTTATTACCACCCTAAACAACCTCAACAAAACATGAACATTCCAGCTAAGCAAGGCATTTCAGCTCATGCAATTGCACTATTGCAAATGACTAAAGATAAACTGGCACCTAAATGGGAATCAATGTCATTAGTCTGACATCTTGAGTATAAGGAAAACAAAAAAAATGCTTTTGAATATGAGCCCTTAACCACTGAATGAAGATTCTGATTATTTCCATATTATATATAGATTCATATATGATAATGCATTTCCTCTATAACACACATGTTAAGTGTCTTACCATTGCTTTCATCCACACATTTACCTTTACATTCTTTCCTTCTGGAACATTCTCTATAGAATGCCTCTGTGGATTCCTAGTCCACCAAAGATTCCACTAGTCTATTCCATGAATCCACAGCTCTCTCTATGAAAATACACCTTTAGAGTTAATTGGCGTAGCTACTCCTGGCAATCTGTCCTCTGCCTTCTCTTTTCCACCTCTGTTGTTCCTCATCACAGTGAAGACATTTCTTATCTCTGGCATGATTGAGCTTGTGGATGTGTGATCTGTCTCTTCTGGTCTTAGGTAAGAAGCTCTTTTAACTTTTGAGTATATTCCTTTCCCACCACCCCATAAATTTCTCTGGTAACATTCTTCTGAATTTCCTGTAGCAGCCTGGTGTCTCTTTCCTTATGTAGCCTTCAGAAATGTGAAATTACGGAAGGTGTGGTTTGAACCCTATGAAGTGGAAACATTACTTATCAAACAAATCATTTCCTCAAATATCTTTAAAACACTGCTGAAAGGATGGAGACTTTTTTAGACTGCCCTACAGCTGTCCACATTTGCCCTTATTGATAGAAATAGCAAATAACACTGCTGTGGCTAGGCATTTAGTAGTCTATTGGTTTATTTGCCTAGTATGACAATATGAACAATTTTGCTCTGGAATCTGTCCTCTTGAGGATACACTCTAGCAATCAGTACGCTCTTACATCTGGTTTCTTACTCTGCATCTGATGGACCATACTATATTAGATCAATATCCCCATTTGCCATTAGTTCTACCCCACCAGATGACACTTCACACTAGGGTTGTTGTAGCCTAATTACAGACCTTAGCATGTATCTGTATCAATTCCCAAATGCCACCTTTCTGCCCAGATGTTGAGATTTCCGGATCTGTTTATAGACCCTTCTTGTTTTCTTCCATTGTTACAGCTATCTTTGTGCAATCACAAAAGAGGCATAACTTGTTTTCTATTTCTGCAGATAAGCCTGAGTCAATATCACTGAAGCGTACTTGACTAAGGACAGTACCAGTCATGCTACATTACATTTTAATTTCTGACATTTTCCCATTTTACCACAGTCCTCTATGTCCTGTCATTCAACGATGCATCCACCAGTTCCACACTGCTGATCATACCCAAAATCACCTTGGTTTTCCTATTTGCTTCTTGTGTTGGGTTGACACAAAAGGCCTTGCTTATGTCTACTCGAACCGCCTAGTCGTGTCCATCTGTAACCAAGATATAAAACAGGTTTGACTGAATGATCCTTCTGGTCATCAGCCATGTTTGTTTCTGTCCCAAAGATTACTGTCCTCTAAAACTACTACTAGCCTTCCCATTTAGATTTGCTCTATGACTTTAAGTGCCACTTTTGTTAAGCAAACAGTTTCGTATTTCCCATTATTTGTTCTCTTCTCTACTCCCTTTACAATGGTACCAACATTTCTGAATTCCAGTCCTCTTGCACTTCTGCAATAGGCTGTGATGGGTTGTCCATTGGTGGGGGTGACCAAACACTGGTCAGATGTCTGAGGACTCAACTGATTCTTGTGTTTTATCCATCCTTACGACAAGTGCTTCTCTCCAAACCTCCTCCCTTTCTATCCTTGTATCTGTCCTCTGCCCCTTTCCCATTCTATCCTGCTTTACTCCACCACAGACCTATCCATTTGCTTTCCTTTGTGCAGGATGACACAAAGCAAACAGTCAGTACCTCTGCATTTTAACAGTCATCTGTGGTCTGCCTCACATCTTTTCTTAACCTGGCCATTTGTTTTCCCTTCATTCTTTTTTAAACATATCTTAGGGGAGGGGAATCAAATAAACAGTCACTTCCACTTTTAATCCTAGCTACTGCCCCCCCCCCATTACATTTAGCCTTTTTTCTCTTACTCTATCTTTGCTGCCTTTTTGGTGGACTTGTGCTGTTTCTATTCCATGTCCTTTCTAATTCTTGTTGACTATATCCTTTGCACAAGCTGCTAGCCTCACTTTCCTGTGAATTGGACTTCCTCTCTTTTTGACATTTTCTTTGTCTTCACACCATTGTTCATAGCCCTGAGGCCTCCACCCTTGACTGATAACCATAGCTTGTTTATGCAACTGATTTATTCCAAGCATCCTGACTCATCCCCGATCTCCTTCCTCTTCCCTCAGCAAAATGCAATCCATTTTGACAGTTTTGTTTATATATTGTTGATGTCCCTATCATCAGATTGAGTCTTTCCCATCCTGTCCCAGACTGTGTTCAGAGCTGTGTTTACACATTCCATGGAAAAATCATTCCTATTTCCCAGTCTTAGCATGTTCATCAGTCATTAGGCATTGTGTATCCTCACCTTCTTTTCATTTCTGCATCTCTAGCTTTCTGCCATGGCAATGCACTGTAACACACACACACACACACACACACACACACACACACACACACACACACACATACACACACACACACACACACACACACACACACACACACACACACACACACACACACACACACACACACACACAGCCCCAACCTCTTTTCTTGACCACTGATTGCTTTCAGGAAAACTGATCTTTTCATAGGTTCATAGGTGTGTACTAGCCTAATGGCCCTGGAGCCTTTACAAGCCTAGCCCATAGAATTACCCTGGCATCATGCCACCTGACATTAGTTCCCAGTGCCTCTGTTGAGTAGAGCCACTAGAGTGATTCTGGAGTGAATTTTCTATTTCCCATCCACTCATCAAGATTTTTCTTGAAGGAGGTCAGTGAGGTGCTCTGTTTGACATGTATGGGAAGTCTATTCCATAGCATGGGCAGTCTCTGGCTTATGAACCTGTCCCTCCAGCATGTTCTGTTGATTGTGATAATGAGGTTGAGATCTCTGGATTGTGTGGTGTGGTGGGATTGGGATTTCTTTAGATGTAGCATTTCTAATAGAGCTGGGTCAGACATGGCTTTGTAAGTCAAGCAGAGATTGCTTCTAAGTAGGCGATATGAGACAGAGAATAGTTGGAGTTTTTTGAGTCTGTCCATATAGGACAAGTGTCTAAGGCCTAGGATCCTCTTTGTGAGGTACTTTTGTGGCCTCTCCAGTTGTTACAGGTGTCTAGTGAGATACATGCTAAATGGGGCATTGTACTCAATGATTGGCCTAGTGAGGGAAGAGTAGAGGGAGACAATGACCTCTTTCTTCCTGAATGCAAAACCCTTAGTAATGAGATATACCACATAGAAGGACTTTCTGACCACAGTGGCAATGTGGTGATCAAAAGAGAGGTTGCTGTCAGCCTGTGTTCCCAGATCTGTTATAACACCTTCTGTGTTCAGAGAACTACCATTGATGTGGTAATTCATGGGAACCAGGTTTTTCCCAAAGGGGATGATGACACATTTTTTGGCATTGAGCTTAAGGCCATGGTTCTGACACCAGTCGTTGGTCTCAGTGAGGCCTTTCTGTAGGATGTCAACATCGTTTGGGGAGTTAATAATAGCTCCCAACTTGCAATCATTTGTGAACTTTGTCAGCCAGAGTTCCTTTGTGTTAGCTGGACTTCAGATAAGTAGATACCAAACAAGAGAGGACCCAGGACCAATTCCCACAGGACTCCACTCATGACTGGTTGGCAGTCTGACTTGACGTCAGCTACTTTCACAGTATGGGTTCTATCTGTGAGCCAGTTTACAACCCACCTAGTGATATAGGGGTTGATGCCTTGCTTAGTGAGTTTTTCTATGACTCCTGAGTAAGGAATAGTACCAAAGGCCTTAGCCAGATCAAGGTAGGCTGTATGAACCACATGCTTTCATCCACAGCTCTGTTGACTGACTCAAAGAAGTCGACCAAGTTGAGCAGGCATGATCTACCCTTCACAAAAACAAACTGTGTGGTATACAGAGTTTGGAGTTTCCCTATATCCTTGTTTATTAGGGCCATGATGATGCATTCTACAGCTTTGCATATCAAACTTGTCAGGCTAATGGGGCGATACTTCCCAGGGTATGTAGTTGCTCCTCCTTTGTGGAGAGGGATGACTATAGCAGTGCACAATTTGGTAGGGACAAAGCCTGAGGTGAGGCTCTGATTGAACAGGGTGCACAGGAGAGGTGCCAGTTCACTGTGTAGTTCATGTAGAACTCAACCAGGGATATTGTCAGGTCCCAAAGAAGCTGTATTCTTGGCTTTGGACAGTGCTGTTTTAATCTGTGCAGCAGTAATGCTGGGTGCCTGGCAATCTACTGGTATTGTGATTGGTCCTTTGGGGGGAGGTGTAAAGTTGGCACTGAATGTGTCCCCCAGTATATTGGCAATATCTGTTGGCTCGGTATAGGAGGTACCATTGTGCAGTAGCTCAGAGCAAATCTGGATATTGTCATGGAGATTCTTTATATAACTATAGGAGGCCTTGTGGTTGTCTTTACTATCTGCTGCAATTCCGTTTTCATAGCTAGCTTTAGAGAATTTGATGAGGGATCTCAACGTTTTGTTGAGGCTGATAAGGCAGTTTTTCCAGTCTTGGGACTTCACCTTATTCTGCATTAGTTTCTTCCTTCTGTTGTAGAGTTTGTTTATGGCAGGGGACCACCAGATTGGCTTCCTTTTTTTGGAGGAGAGTATTTTGGTTCTATTGGGTATGGTGAGATCCGTGCATTTGTGTGCAGGTCCGTACAGTGCATTGGTGTATGATTTGGCGGTCATGCAACTATTCTCCATTTGCATGGGTGCCGTGAAATTAGCCACCTCTGTTTTTAGGAGCGAGCCCACAGTTAGCTATGGAGAAGTTTTTCTTTGTGGTTACCTTTGTGAGGGAGGGGGGTGTGGATTTCCAAGGTAATTAGTTTGTGGTCGCATCTAACCAGGGAGGAGTTGACTATTGGTTTAGAGCAACGGTCGCCCATGTTAGCAATGACCAGGTCAAGGATGTTGCTACCTCTAGTGAGGGTAAGAACGAGACTGTCCAGGGCATTGGAATTAATGAATTCTAGGAAACATTTGGCAAGTGTATTAGTACATGAGTAATTTTCTCAGTTAATGGAGGGGTAGTTAAAGTCACCCAGAATGAGAGTGTTAGGTTGGACCCTAATATTCTCCAGGGTGCTTAGGAATGGGGAGTGTGAGTCTTGGGACATGGTTGGGGACCTAGAACAGGCTACAACCTGAACTGCTGTCTTACCCAATGTCAGCTGCACCTGAAGTATTGCTGATGTGTTATGTTGGGCTACCAGTTTGGAGATGTGCACATCCTTTATGAATTTGGAAACAACACCACCTTTGGAGCTTCGGTGCAAATTCTGGGGCCAAAAGGTGTGGAATGAGTTATAGCCTGGTAGTGCATAGGTGCTTTCTGCTGCCTTGAACCAGGTCTCTGTTAGAGCACAAATGTCTATGTTCTCCATTTTAAGGAGTGCTTCGAGTGAGTGCATTTTAAGATTTAGACTTCAAGCATTGAGCAGAATGACCCTCAGATTGCATTTGTTTATAGCTGCCTATGGAGGCAATTTAGTCTTTGGAATACCACCTAAAAAAGGCACTATAGGGGTGGCATGAGCCTTGGCCAGTATCCGGAAGCCCAGGGATGACAGATGCAGGCCATCTTTGTCAAAGCATCAAGGTCTGTCAATCGTGTCATCCCAGGCAGACAAATACTGGATCCCCTTAGAATGACACCAAAAACTTAGCCAGTTGTTGAAATCAATCATTTTCTGCTTCTACTGTTGTATCATTCTGGGTGATGGTAGGATGCTGCTCAGTCCTAGGGTCATACCCGCCTGGGCTACATAATCAGAGATCTCCTCTATGTCTCTTTTCATGTAGTCCAGGGAGGTACATCTCAGGTCATTTACATCCACGTGAACAATGAAAGAGTCATATTTGTACCTGTTGTTGAAGGACCTGAGTGCATGCATTATGTGGTGGATCCTAGCAACTGACAGGCAGCTGAAGCTGACTGTTACTTTCATCAGTGTGGCTCACTATCGAGTCACCTATGACTAGTGTGCTGGGCATACTGTTATGCCTTAGGGGCTTTGGTTGAGTGGCACACTGTTTAGGAGAGTTATACGTCTCATGATTAGTGTTGTGTTTTGGTGGTCGAGTGCATTTCTGCCTTGGAGTTGTCTGCTGTTTGGGTAGATTTTTACTGAGAGCCTTCACAAAGGTGGGTGTGTAGTTTGTGTTTTTATGTCATGGCCGTGATGTTGTGTGTTCTGGAGGGTTATGTATGTTCCATGTGGTGTGGTGCAAGTGTTGACCTTCTCCTCTTGACCAGCTATTCCGGTCTTAGCAGGAGAGTGTGTGGCTTCCAGTGTGGCTATATAAGTGCATCTCTCGCAAGTCTGAGTTTTGGGAGGTAAGAGGAGAGGGTTGTCTGTGTACATGAGGCAGTTGCTACATTGCCTTAGGATGCCCAAGTTCACCAGGTTAATAGGATAAAGCACAGGGAACTGACCTTTAGACATGCCTGGAGGGGTGGGCATTAATAATAATTACTGGAGCTGTTTCGTTGTAGAATGTTTAGTGCTGGTAGCACTTTTATGTGCTACAATAATTGCTACAAGAAATCTGGTGTGGCAAAGTGCTAGACTAATAAGCTAGTAAAAGTACAGAGAAGAGAGAACTTGCAGAACTAAGGGAAAAATTGAAGATCAGACTTTGGCACCTCTTGGAAGCTTACAAACAGTCCTGGATATTGCGAATCTGTATCTGGACTAGACTAGTTACAGGAAAGGCTGGAAACAAGCACAAACATGGGCTTTTAAACCAGAAGGTTGAATGAGATGGAAAAACTGCCTAAAGGGACAATAAACTACAAATTCTGGGTCAGAAACCACTACTCTTGTGGTAGATAGGTGACCTAGTGCTTACCACTCCTACTGATAAGCTAGAAGGTGTCTCTCCAACACAGAAAGGATTAGGGGACTCAGAAGCTTACATACTGTCCTGGATGCAGCAAATCCGTATCTGGACTAGACTAGTTACAGGAGAGGTGGGAAACAAGTGCAAATGCGGGTTTTTAAACAAATTTATTCAATTTCTTTTCCTTCCCTTATAGTTTTGGCACATGTACTATTCTACAAAAGGGCCATACAGAAACAGATGCTTGGTGGAGGAGCCATGGGCTCAAGCTCAATGCCTAGAAATGTATAGTTATCCCCTCCATCAGACCCCCGATGAGACCAATAGTAGCCGGAAAAAAATGGTGTACTGAACCAGCTTCAATATTCATTGAGAAAAATTTGAAGGCCCTGATATACAAATCAATGTATATCTTGAAAGATACAGAGCATTTTCTCAGAGATTTATATGAATTTACTAATGAAACAAATGTATCAGAACAGTACTTTTTTGTTACATTAGATGTAGTATTGCTGTTTACAGTTATATCAAATCCAGTTGTTATTAGAAATGTGATACATCTATTAGAGATGAATAAGGAATTTGGAAGTAGAACCATAGGAATATTACAAAGACTGTTAAAAATAGTGCTTGAAAATAACATTTTTATATTTAGGGAAGATATGTATTGGCAAAAGAATGGAGTGGCAATTAGCAACCCTTGTGCTAATAGTTATGCCAATGCTGTTATGTCCAAATGGGAATTGGAAAATGTTATAAAAGGAAAATTTGATAAAATTATTATGTTTTATAGGAGATTTGTAGATGATCTCTTTCTTTTATGGAAATTGACCGAAAGTCAGTTATATGAATTCTTAGAATTCATTAATAACTCTACAGAATTTCTTAACTTTACCATGAATTGTTCTACTGATGGTATCAGTTTTTTGGATGTTTATGTAGAGAAAGATAGTACAGGCAAGATTAGCATAGCAATGTACAGAAAGACCTGCCATGCAAACAAATTATTAAGTAAAGATAGTATACATCCCAGTTTTAGATTCAGAAATGTAGCACAAAACCAGTTCCTAAGGGCGTCAAGATTAAGTGTAAAAACCGAAGAATATGAGAAACAACTAATTTTGACAGGAAAAGAATTACTAGATAGAGGCCATGATAACAGAATGGCAACTAAAAACATGGAAGATGTGATGAGTAAACCAGAGAATAAGGCTAAACCATATTTCTCAAAACAATTAGTGAATGGACAGAGAAAGTGACTCACAAGAATTAAAGGATGTGTTTAAATTATTCAAGAGATGTTGGGCCGTACACTAATATTATAAATGAACATTGGAATATATTAACATCAGATTGTAAAATGAAAGAGTTAGTAGGCACAAAGCCAAAATTTAGCTTTAAAAATAAGAAGAATTTAAAAGGAAGGCTCTGTATAGACAGAGAACTAAAAGGTAGAGAAAATGAAAAGGGCACTAGACCATGTGGCAAGTGCATCTTTCGTAGTTTTATTTGTAATTATTCACAATTTAAACACCCTGACACAGGGGAGACGTTTTATCTGCAAACCTATACGAAATGTGATACAGCACATGTAGTATATCTGGCTATCTGCCAGGCATGTCACAAATTTTATGTTGGGAAAACAAATCGTCTTTTAAAAGATAGGATAAGAGAACACCTATATCACATTAAGAAAATAAGTCGTTTTAATGCACTAGTGAAGCATGTGTCAGTTACCAATGAACAACATGTTTTTAAATTTGTTGTCTTATATAGAACATTCACTGATATAAGAGGGGGTGATATAAAAGCAAGGACTGAGGAAAAAGAAGCTGAATGGATTATAAGGTTAAGGGCTAGTTCAGGGCATGGACTAAATGATTCTGTTCCTATAAGATCAATATTAAAAAAAGAGACCATTGAATAGGTGAATGTTGAATTTTTTAGAACTTTACGTATGCTTTTAACATATATTTTTTATATTATATATGTTTAGAATTTGAAAGAGTGGATCAAGAAAGTAACACTTAGAATGTGCATATATGCCTTTAAAAATGGTTAAGTAGAGTCATGTGACTGACTTGAAGTGTTATATAAGGTGTGTGTATTTTAATGGTTGTTATACACCTGAAGAAGCTGTTTGTGAAAGCGCTTGTGTACCAATAAAACCGTGTTGCAGCCAAGTGGAATCCAGATCTTTGTTCTGTGGTTGGAAAAATTTGAGTATACACCTTATTAAGATGAGGTTGCTGTTTTGGAATATATTTTTTTACTAAACTGAAGCTGCTGTTCTGAAACCTCACTTTTGCAGTTCATGGACTTTGTGTTTACTTTGTGGATACTCTGGAATACTTTTATGCAAAGGTGCCTGTAACACTGAGTGGTTTGTATCATTTATTTGTTTATAGCTGTTATGGTGGCAAATTGGTCTTTGGAATACCACCTAAAAAGGGCACTATAGGGGTGGCATGAGCCTTGGCCAGTATCCGGAAGCCCAGGGATGAGAGATGCAGACCATCTTTGTCAAAGCATCAAGGTCTGTCAATCGTGTCATCCCAGGCAGACAGATACTTGATCCCCTTAGAATGACACCAAAACTTAGCCAGTTGTTGAAATCAATCATTTTCTGCTTCTACTGTTGTATCATTCTGGGTGATGGTAGGATGCTGCTCAGGCCTAGGGTTATACCCGCCTGGGTTACATAATCAGAGATCTCCTCTATGTCTATTTTCATGTAGTCCAGGGAGGTACATCTCAGGCCATTCACATCCACGTGAACAATGAAAGAGTCATATTTGTACCTGTTGTTGAGGGACCTGAGTGCATGCATTATGTGGTGGATCCTGGCACCTGACAGGCAGCTGAAGCTGACTGTTACTTTCATCAGTGTGGCTCACTATTGAGTCACCTATGACTAGTGTGCTGGGCATACTGTTTTGCCTTAGGGGCTTTGGTTGAGTGGCACACTGTTTAGGAGAGTTATATGTCTCATGATTAGTGTTGTGTTTTGGTGGTCGAGTGCATTTCTGCCTTGGAGTTCTCTGCTGTTTGGGTAGATTCTTACTGAGAGCCTTCACGAAGGTGGGTGTGTAGTTTGTGTTTTTATGTGATGGCTATGCTGTTGTGTGTTCTGGAAGGTTATGTATGTTCCATGTGGTGTGGTGCAAGTGTTGACCTTCTCCTCTTGACCAGCTATTCCGGTCTTAGCAGGAGAGTGTGTGGCTTCCAGTGTGGCTATATAAGTGCATCTCTCGCAAGTCTGAGTTTTGGGAGGTAAGAGGAGAGGGTTGTCTGTGTACATGAGGCAGTTGCTACATTGCCTTAGGATGCCCAAGTTCACCAGGTTAATAGGAGAAAGCACAGGGAACTGACCTTTATACATGCCTGGAGGGGTGGGCATTAATAATAACTACTGGAGCTGTTTCGTTGTAGAATGTTTAGTGCTAGTAGCACTTTTATGTGCTACAATAATTGCTACAAGAAATCTGGTGTGGCAAAGTGCTAGACTAATAAGCTAGTAAAAGTACAGAGAAGAGAGAACTTGCAGAACTAAGGGAAACATTGATGAGCAGACTTTGGCACCTCTTGGAAGCTTACAAACAGTCCTGGATATAGCGAATCTGTATCTGGACTAGACTAGTTACAGGAAAGGCCGGAAACAAACACAAACATGGTCTTTTAAACCAGAAGGTTGAATGAGATGGAAAAACTGCCTAAAGGGACAATAAACTACAAATTGTGGGTCAGAAACCACTACTCTTGTGGTAGATAGGTGATCTAGTGCTTACCACTCCTACTGATAAGCTAGAAGGCGTCTCTCCAACACAGAAAGAATTGGGGGACTCAGAAGCTTACATACTGTCCTGGATGCAGCAAATCTGTATCTGTACTAGTCTAGTTACAGGAGAGGTAGGAAACAAGTGCAAATGCGGGTTTTTAAACCAATTTATTCAATTTCTTTTCCTTCCCTTACAGTTTTGGCACATGAAATATTCCACAAAAGGGCCATACAGAAACAGATGCTTGGTGGAGGGGCCATGGGCTCAAGCTCAATGCCTAGAAATGTATAGTTATCCCCTCCATTAGACACCCGATGAGACCAATAGTAACCGGAAAAAATTGGTGTACTGAACCAGCTTCAATATTTATTGAGAAAAATTTGAAGGCCCTGATATACAAATCAAAGTATATCTTGAAAGATACAGAGCATTTTCTCAGAGATTTATATGAATTTATAATGAAACAAATGTATCAGAAGAGTACTTTTTTGTTACATTAGATGTAGTATCGCTGTTTACAGTTATATCAAATCCAGTTGGTATTAGAAATGTGATACATCTATTAGAGATGAATAAGAATTTGGAAGTAGAACCATAGGAATATCACAAAGACTGTTAAAAATAGTGCTTAAAAATAACATTTTTATATTTAGGGAAGATATGTATTGGCAAAAGAATGGAGTGGCAATGGGCACCCCTTGTGCTAATAGTTATGCCAATGCTGTTATGTCCAAATGGGAAATGGAAAATGTTATAAAAGGAAAATTTGATAAAATTATTATGTTTTATAGGAGATTTGTAGATGATCTCTTTCTTTTATGGAGAGGGACCGAAAGTCAGTTATATGAATTCTTAGAATTCATTAATAACTCTACACAATTTCTTAACTTTACCATGAATTGTTCTACTGATGGTATCAGTTTTTTGGATGTTTATGTAGAGAAAGATAGTACAGGCAAGATTAGCATAGCAATGTGCAGAAAGACCTGCCTTGCAAACAAATTATTAAGTAGAAATAGTATACATCCCAATTTTTTTATATTCAGAAATGTAGCACAAAACCAGTTCCTAAGGGCGTCAAAATTAAGTGCAAAAACCGAACAATATGAGAAACAACTAATTTTGACAGGAAAAGAATTACTAGATAGAGGCCATGATAACAGAATGGTAACTAAAAACATGGAAGATGTGATGAGTAAAACAGAGAATAAGGCTAAACTATATTTCTCAAAACAATTAGTGAATGGACAGAGAAAGTGACTCACAAGAATTTAAGGATGTTTTTAAACTATTCAAGAGATGTTGGGCTGTACACTAATATTATAAATGAACATTGGAATATATTAACATCAGATTGTAAAATGAAAGAGTTAGTAGGCACAAAGCCACAATTTAGCTTTAAAAATAAGAAGAATTTAAAAGGAAGGCTCTGTGTAGACAGAGAACTGAAAGGTAGAGAAAATGAAAAGGGCACTAGACCATGTGGCAAGTGCAACATTTGTAGTTTTATTTGTAATGATTCACAATTTAAACACCCTGACACAGGGGAGACGTTTTATCTGCGAACCTATACGAAATGTAATACAGCACATGTAGTATATCTGGCTATCTGCCAGGCATGTCACAAATTTTATGTAGGGAAAACAGATCGTCTTTTAAAAGATAGGATAAGAGAACACATATATCACATTAAGAAAAGAAGTAGTTTTAATGCACTAGCGAAGCATGTGTCAGTTACCAATGAACAACATGTTTTTAAATTTGTTGTCTTATGTAGAACATTCACTGATATAAGAGGGGGTGATATAAAAGCAAGGACTGAGGAAAAAGAAGCTGAATGGATTATAAGGTTAAGGGCTAGTTCAGGCCATGGACTGAATGATTCTGTTCCTATAAGACCAATATTAAAAAAAGAGACCATTGAATAGGTGAATGTTGAATTTTTTAGAACTTTACGTATGCTTTTAACATATATTTTTTTATATTTTTTATATTATATATGTTTAGAATTTGAAAGAGTGGATCAAGAAAATAACACTTAGAATGTGCATATATGCCTTTAAAAATGGTTAAGCAGAGTCATGTGACTGGCTTGAAGTGTTATATAAGGTGTGTGTATTTTAATGGTTGTTATACACCTGAAGAACGTGTTTGTGAAAGCGCTTGTGCACCAATAAAACTGTGTTGCAGCCAAGTGGAATCCAGATCTTTGTTCTGTGGTTGGAAAAATTTCAGTATACACCTTATTAAGATGAGGTTGCTGTTTTGGAATATATTTTTTTACTAAACTGAAGCTGCTGTTCTGAAACCTCACTTTTGCAGTTCATGGACTTTGTGTTTACTTTGTGGATACTCTGGAATACTTTTATGCAAAGGTGCCTGTAACACTGGGTGGTTTGTATCATTTATTTGTTTATAGCTGTTACGGTGGCAAATTGGTCTTTGGAATACCACCTAAAAAGGGCACTATAGGGCTGGCATGAGCCTTGGCCAGTATCCGGAAGCCCAGGGATGAGAGATGCAGACCATCTTTGTCAAAGCATCAAGGTCTGTCAATCGTGTCATCCCAGGCAGACAGATACTTGATCCCCTTAGAATAACACCAAAACTTAGCCAGTTGTTGAAATCAATCATTTTCTGCTTCTACTGTTGTATCATTCTGGGTGATGGTAGGATGCTGCTCATGCCTAGGGTCATACCCGCTTGGGCTACATAATCAGAGATCGCCTCTATGTCTTTTTTCATGTAGTCCAGGGAGGTACATCTCAGGTCATTCACATCCACTTGAACAATGAAAGAGTCATATTTGTACCTGTTGTTGAGGGACCTGAGTGCATGCATTATGTGGTGGATCCTGGCATCTGACAGGCAGCTGAAGCTGACTGTTACTTTCATCAGTGTGGCTCACTATCGAGTCACCTATGACTAGTGTGCTGGGCATACTGTTTTGCCTTAGGGGCTTTGGTCGAGTGGCACACTGTTTAGGAGAGTTATATGTTTCATGATTAGTGTTGTGTTTTGGTGGTCGAGTGCATTTCTGCCTTGGAGTTCTCTGCTGTTTGCGTAGATTTTTACTGAGAGCCTTCATGAAGGTGGGTGTGTGGTTTGTGTTTTTATGTGAAGGCAGTGCTGTTTTGTGTTCTGGAGGTTATGTATGTTCCATGTGGTGTGGTGCAAGTGTTGACCTTCTCCTCTTGACCAGCTATTCCGGTCTTAGCAGGAGAGTGTGTGGCTTCCAGTGTGGCTATATAAGTGCATCTCTCGCAAGTCTGAGTTTTGGTAGGTAAGAGGAGAGGGTTGTCTGTGTACATGAGGCAGTTGCTACATTGCCTTAGGATGCCCAAGTTCACCAGGTTAATAGGAGAAAGCACATGGAACTGACCTTTAGACATGCCTGGAGGGGTGGGCATTAATAATAACTACTGGAGCTGTTTCGTTGTAGAATGTTTAGTGCTGGTAGCACTTTTATGTGCTACAATAATTGCTACAAGCAATCTGGTGTGGCAAAGTGCTAGAATAATAAGCTAGTAAAAGTACAGAGAAGAGAGAACTTGCATATCTAAGGGAAAATTTGAAGAGTAGACTTTGGCACCTCTTGGAAGCTTACAAACAGTCCTGGATGTAGCAAATCTGTATCTGGACTAGACTAGTTACAGGAAAGGCCAGAAACAAACACAAACATGGTCTTTTAAACCAGAAGGTTGAATGAGATGGAAAAACTGCCTAAAGGGACAATAAACTACAAATTCTGGGTCAGAAACCACTACTCTTGTGGTAGATAGGTGACCTAGTGCTTACCACTCCTACTGATAAGCTAGAAGGCTTCTCTCCAATACAGAAAGGATTGGGGGACTCAGAAGCTTAAATACTGTCCTTGATGCAGCAAATCTGTATCTGGACTAGACTAGTTACAGGAGAGGTGGGAAAGGAGTGCAAATGTGGGGTTTTAAACCATTTTATTCAATTTATTTTCCTTCCATTACAAATTTAGCACATGTACAATTCTACAAAAGGGCCATACAGAAACAGATGCTTGGTTGAGGAGCCATGGGCTCAAGCTCAATGCCTGGAAATGTATAGTTATCCCCTCCATCAGACCCCCAATGAGACCAATAGTAGCCGGAAAAAAATTGGTGTACTGAACCAGCTTCAATATTCATTGAGAAAAATTTGAAGGCCCTGATATAAGTATATCTTGAAATATACAGAGCATTTTTTCAGAGATTCATATGAATTTACTAATGAAACAAATGTATCAGAACAGTACTTGTTTGTTACATTAGATGTAGTATCGCTGTTTACAGTTATAACAAATCCAGTTGGTAATAGAAATGTGATACATCTATTAGAGATGAATAAGGAATTTGGAAGTAGAGCCATAGGAATATTGCAAAGACTGTTAAAAATAGTGCTTGAAAATAACATTTTTGTATTTAGGGAAGATATGTATTAGTAAAAGAATGGAGTTGCAATGGGCACTCCTTGTGCTAATAGTCATGCCAATACTGTTATGTCCAAATGGGAAATGGAAAATGTTATATAAGGAAAATTTGATAAAATGATTATGTTTTATAGGAGATTTGTAGATGATCTCTTTCTTTTATGGAGAGGGACAGAAAATCAGTTATATGAATTCTTAGAATTCATTAACAACTCTACAGAATTTCTTAACTTTACCATGAATTGTTCTACTGATGGTATCAGTTTTTTTGGATATTTTTGTAGAGAAAGATAGTACAGGCAAGATTAGCACAAGAATGTACAGAAAGACCTGCCATGCAAACAAATTATTAAGTAGAGATAGTATGCATCCCAATTTTATTTTCAGAAATGTAGCACAAAACCAGTTCCTAAGGGCATCAAGATTAAGTGTAAAAATCGAAGAATATGAGAAACATCTAATTTTGACAGGAAAAGAATTACTAAATAGAGACCATGATAACAGAATGGTAACTAAAAACATGGAAGATGTGATGAGTAAAACAGAGAATAAGGCTAAACCATATTTCTCAAAACAATTAGTGAATGGACAGAAAAAGTGACTCACAAGAATTTAAGGATGTGTTTAAATTATTCAAGAGATGTTGGGCTGTACACTAATATTATACTTGAACATTGGAATATATTAACATCAGAGTGTAAAATGAAAGAGTTAGTAGGCACAAAGCCACAATTTAGCTTTAAAAATAAGAAGAATTTAAAAGGAAGGCTCTGTATAGACAGAGAACTGAAAGGTAAAGAAAATGAAAAGGGCACTAGACCATGTGGCAAGTGCAACTTTTGTAGTTTTATTTGTAATTATTCACAATTTAAACACCCTGACACAGGGGAGACGTTTTATCTGCAAACCTATGCAAAATTTGATACAGCACATGTAGTATATCTGGCTATCTGCCAGGCATGTCACAAATTTTATGTAGGGAAAACAGATCGTCTTTTAAAAGATAGGATAAGAGAACACCTATATCACATTAAGAAAATAAGTAGTTTTAATGCACTAGCGAAGCATGGGTCAGTTACCAATGAACAACGTGGTTTTAAATTTGTTGTCTTATGTAGAACATTCACTGATATAAGAGGGGGTGATATAAAAGCAAGGACTGAGGAAAAAGAAGCTGAATGGATTATTAGGTTAAGGGCTAGTTCAGGGCATGGACTGAATGATTCTGTTCCTATAAGACCAATATTAAAAAAGAGACCATTGAATAGGTGAATGTTGAATTTTTTAGAACTTTACGTATGCTTTTAACATATATTTTTTATATTTGTTATACTATATATGTTTAGAATTTGTAAGAGTGGATCAAGAAAGTAACACTTAGAATGTGCATATATGCCTTTAAAAATCGTTAAGCAGAGTCATGTGACTGACTTGAAGTGTTATATAAGGTGTGTGTATTTTAAGGGTTGTTATACACCTGAAGAAGCTGTTTGTGAAAGTGCTTGTGTACCAATAAAACTGTGTTGCAGCCGAGTGGAATCCAGATCTTTGTTCTGTGGTTGGAAAAATTTGAGTATACACCTTATTAAGCTGAGGTTGCTGTTTTGGAGTGTATTTTTTTACTACACTGAAGCTGCTGTTCTGAAGCCTCACTTTTGCAGTTCATGGACTTTGTGTTTACTTTGTGGATACTCTGGAATACTTTTATGCAAAGGTGCCTGTAACATTGGGTGGTTTGTATCATTTATTTGTTTATAGCTGTTATGGTGGCAATTTGGTCTTTGGAATACCACCTAAAAAAGGCACTATAGGGGTGGAATGAGCCTTGGCCAGTATCCAGAAGCCCAAGGATGACAGATGCAGGCCATCTTTGTCAAAGCATCAAGGTCTGTCAATTATGTCATCCCATGCAGACAGATACTGGATCCCCTTAGAATGACACCAAAAACTTAGCCAGTTGTTGAAATCAATCATTTTCTGCTTCTACTGTTGTATCATTCTGGGTGATGGTAGGATGCTGCTCAGGCCTAGGGTTATACCTGCCTGGGTTACATAATCAGAGATCTTCTCTATGTCTATTTTCATGTAGTCCAGGGAGGTACATCTCAGGCCATTCACATCCACGTGAACAATGAAAGAGTCATATTTGTACCTGTTGTTGAGGGACCTGAGTGCATGCATTATGTGGTGGATCCTGGCACCTGACAGGCAGCTGAAGCTGACTGTTACTTTCATCAGTGTGGCTCACTATCGAGTCAACTATGACTAGTGTGCTGGGCATACTGTTTTGCCTTAGGGGCTTTGGTTGAGTGGCACACTATTTAGGAGATTGATATGTCTCATGATTAGTGTTGTATTTTGGTGGTCAAGTGCATTTCTGCCTTGGAGTTCTCTGCTGTTTGGGTAGATTTTTACTGAGAGCCTTCATGAAGGTGGGTGTGTGGTTTGTGTTTTTATGTGAAGGCAGTGCTGTTGTGTTCTGGAGGGTTATGTATGTTCCATGTGGTGTGGTGCAAGTGTTGACCTTCTCCTCTTGACCAGCTATTCCGGTCTTAGCAGGAGAGTGTGTGGCTTCCAGTGTGGCTATATAAGTGTATCTCTCACAAGTCTGAGTTTTGAGAGGTAAGAGGAGAGGGTTGTCTGTGTACATGAGGCAGTTGCTACATTGCCTTAGGATGCCCAAGTTCACCTGGTTAATAGGAGAAAGCACAAGGAACTGACCTTTAGACATGCCTGGAGGGTGGGCATTGATAATAAGTACTGGAACTGTTTCCTTGTAGAATGTTGAGTGCTGGTAGGACTTTTATGTGCTACAATAATTGCTACAAGAAATCTGGTGTGGTAAAGTGCTAGACTAATAAGCTAGTAAATGTACAGGGGAAGAGATAACTTACAGATCTAAGGGAAAAATTGAAGAGTAGACTTTGGCACCTCTTGGAAGCTTACAAACAGTCCTGGATATAGCAAATCTGTATCTGGACTAGACTAGTTACAGGAAAGGCTGGAAACAAGCACAAACATGGGCTTTTAAACCAGAAGGTTGAATGAGATGGAATAACTGCCTAAAGGGAGAATAAACTACAAATTCAGGGTCAGAAACCACTACTCTTGTGGTAGATGGGCGACCTAGTGCTTACCACTGCTACCGATAAGCTAGAAGGCTTCTCTCCAACACAGAAAGGATTGGGGGACTCAGAAGCTTACATACTGTCCTGGATGCAGCAATTCTGTATCTGGACTAGACTAGTTACAGGAGAGGTGGGAAACAAGTGCAAATGCAGGTTTTTAAACGTATTTATTCAATTTATTTTCCTTCCCTTACAGTTTTGGCACATGTACTGTTCTACAAAAGGGCCATACAGAAACAGATGCTTGGTGGAGGAGCCATGGGCTCAAGCTCAATGCCTAGAAATGTATAGTTATCACCTCTGGGAAAAAACATGTACCCATGAATTACCACATAGGTGGCAGTACACTAAACACAAAAAGTGTGATAAGAGACTTATGGACACAGTTGGACAGTGGTCTCACATTCGATAACCACATCAATCAGGAAATACTTCTATGTGGCACACCTCATCACTAAGGGCCTTTCATCCAGAAAAAAGAAGCTCATTGTCCCATTGTACTCATCCCTCATTAGATACATTATAGAGTACAACACCCCGTTAGGTATTTACCTCACAAGACATCTGCAACAGCTGGAAAGGCTGCAGAAATACCTCACTACAGGAATCACAGGCCTAAAGCAGATGCCCTATGCTGACCGTCTAAAAAAACTCCACCTGTACTTTGTCGCATATTGTCTACTCACAGGCGATCTCTGCTTAACATACAAGGCGATGTCAAACCCAGAGCTGTTGAACATGGTACACTTAAAGAAATCCCAATCCCTCAGAGACACATGCTCCAGGGATCTAAACCTTGTCATCACAATGAACAAAACATGCTGGAGGGATAGGCTCCTGACCCAGGGACTCCCCAGACTCTGGAATAGACTGCCCATACATGTCAAGCAGAGTGCCTCTTTGGCGATCTTCAAAAGGAGCCTTGACAATTGGATGGGAGATAGGAAATTCACCACAGGGATCATGTCAGTCACTCTGCTAGACAGGGATCAAGGGAAGTAAATACTGTGGGAAGAAATATCCAGGGAATTGTTATGGCTAGGCTTGTATAGGCCTTAGGGCCGATAGCCTAGTACCAGCCTATGAACCTATAACATCAGTGGAGTTCAACTAATATTGTGAGTGAAATGCATTTCTCGAATCTCTCTGTTTCACACTGAAGGACATTGCAGTTTATCTTGCAGATGCGCAAGGTAGCCAAATTCTGTTTGCATTCATGTTTTATAAAAAAAAAGTTATTAACTCAGCATCACTTTTTTCTCCCTCCCTCTGTCTCTCTCTCTATTTCTTTCTGTTACTCTCTCTCTCTCTCTCTCTCTGTTTGTGTACTCAGTTGTCAACTGAATGACTTAAAAATTCATTACACCTAGTAAAAGATCCGCTCACGTTAAACATTTATAAGTTTTCCCATAAGGACACTGCCATATTAAGGTAATTAGAAAACACAGACATATCTTGTACAAACACACATTCTTTGCAGAGATGCAATATGACTAGAATGAAGGGCAATAGTATTCAACATAAAACGTGGTACAACAGTTAAAGTATGTAGGCAGCTCTACACCGTATTAATCTACATTATGTTATAAACTTTATTACAAAGACCACCGGTCATGAAATAATAAACTTACACTGAGTTAACAGATACCCAATATAGTGAACTGTTAACCAGCACCCAAGGGGATTAGGTAGTTGCTGGATAACTATAGTTTCTGGTTGCGTGAGAGTTATTTTTAAAAATAGGCCTGACTAACACTGTATCCTATACTATTTGTTTGGTTTGACTTGTTCTTAGGCTGGGGAGAAGGGAATGTATTCCTATCTTCCTTTTTAAAACTCTAAAACTGTAAGTTATCTTTCTGTGGGGTGGGGGGAGACAGAAAGCGCAACACTTAAAAATTGTACTGTATTTCTTCTATTTTTTTTTCTGGTTGCTTTAGAGTTCTGGTTGCTTGGTTCCTGTTAACTGAGAGTTTACTGTAGAATTTTTTAAACCCATGTGTATACTAAATGTATATCTAGTACTAATAAGCAATTTTTGATGAAAAGAACAAATCTGTAAAACTTTTGCCTGTAATTTTTGAATGGATGGATTTATGCAAGAAATCATAA
The DNA here is from genome assembly GCF_019279795.1 of Protopterus annectens. Classification (NCBI taxonomy): domain Eukaryota; kingdom Metazoa; phylum Chordata; order Ceratodontiformes; family Protopteridae; genus Protopterus; species Protopterus annectens. Next base: position 1,494,467,788 of record NC_056728.1, on the reverse strand, counting down.
TAAAACTTTATGTGGCTGTTGAGCATGTATTCAAATTCATGTATTTAGCCATTCATGTTGTCTGAGGAGGGTTCCTCAAAGTTCTCAGTCTCTTTTTCTGGCAAATAGCATTTGATGCCTAATTTAAGATATTTTACAACCAATACTTGAGAAGACAATTTGTCTTGCTCCATTCTCGGGCCATTATAGACATGCACAAGCTGGTTTCAAGACAGAAAACTATGCTCTTTTGAGTTGTTCTTCTGTATAGTGACCATTGGGTGAGGTGTTTACTTTCCTTAGTTGGTCTTCCCTGGTGTTTTTAGCTTGTGTTCTGTTTATTTGTTTGATATTTATGTATCATTGTTACACTGATATGTAATTTTTCTCTAAGTGTTTCGTTTCTTTCTCCCCATCCACTCATGTACCTTGTACCTTGCAGGTCTTTCAGGTCCTCATTCTCCCTTCAATCAAATGATATATATAAAAAAGGAACAAAGGCAAGGGAGAGTGTTTTCCATCTCAGTGACTCCTCTGCTGAACATTTTCATGATGTTTCACCCCCTCGCCCCCTTCCCTTTCTCTTTCCTTATTTTTGCTCCTGTACTTTTCATTCTAGTCTCACTCTAGGTCCTTCTGTTACCTGTAAACTTTTCTATCTTGCCTTCTTCTGGTCTGTTCTTCACTCATCCTCAATTCCATATTGGATCAGGCCCACCTCTTTGCTCTTCTTTCTGGAGGGCTTCAGTTTAGCTCTGCTATTCCCTTCCCTTTATGTATTAGTCTATCCTCGGGTACCCTCAGTTTACAAAAAAAAGACAGTATCAAAGTAGACAGTCACCACAGCTCCATTCATATCGTGGCTATTTTCGTTTCTCATTCTCCTCCAACATGTACAACCATGAACAATTATAATAAAAAAAGAATGAAAATGCAGGTCTACCCACAAGCAAATCAGTTTACATCCTGCCCTCTCCCTATTGTCCCACCAATCAGAACTCCCCACATCACCCATAATCCTGACCCTCCTTTAGTTTGGAGCTTTTAACTAGTTTTTCTTAATATTTCAAGCAGGCACAGCAACAAATGAGATACCTCAAAACAACCCTTCTCTGCACTGCACACATAGTCCTGGTTCTATCTTCAGAAATACTCGCATGACTTTTAACCCTATGACATATATGTAACAAATATTTACAGTTTTTTAAATTAGTTGACTCACAACACAATTAAAAAGTTAGATGTATAAAAATAATAATAGGAACTATATATTAATTTGCGTATGTACAAACATCAAATCTATTGTAATATTAGTTGTAATTTGAAGCAGCTACTGTGGTTTAAAAGTATGTTTCTTAATTAAGCCAGACACGTCAGAAGAGAACTTTCTCTCACATAATCAGATATGAACTGATGGATGAAAGTCCAGCACCCAAAAAGGGTAGAAGGAAGATCCATGCAGGAATCCAATGATCAAATCTTACATGTGTTAGTTTCAGGTATGGGACTTAGCAATTGTACTAGACTTGGGAACATTGAAGAAGGGAAAATGGATGCATATTGATGCTCTTAAAGAAGACAGTAGAGACAGACTAGCTCAGGTTATAGACAAAAGGAGTAATATCCTTCCTGACTCAAATACAAATAATCAAGGTAGGGATCACATTACTAGTGCAACATCTTCAGGCACCCTTAATACTTTTCCATTTTACTTGTTGCCAGTAGTCTCATCTGATGAGAATGCAGCCTCATCCTCCTCACACCACTTCAGTCAAGACACCGACAACCTAAACACCATGAAAGACAACTGGTCATGGGGTTCAGTCATCACAGCTCACATATCCCAGTCAGTCAAGGAGAACATTTGAAAGGAGACCTTATATATATTTCAACATAACTGATGCCAAAAGATTCCAAAGAATAGTACACATTGACTTGAAAGAGTGTAAAGACCTAGGTGTAGCTCCTGAGATTTTGGTTAGGTGCCAACCAAAGAATTGGAAACTAAAGTCATGGGACAACTGGGTTGTAAGTTTCATATACTACATGGCAGTAATGCTAGAAAAACACACTACCATGGCCACTCCCTTGTTAGCTTATTTACTTATTGTATGAGAAGCCCATATTTTAAAAGGGAGCATGTCTTGGTTTTGTTATGATCAAAGATAAGGACAATTAAAATAGAATATCTGCAAATGAAATGAGAAACTTGCCATGCAGACACTTGGCTTTGTGTTATGGTGGATTCAGTCAAATCCAAAAATAGTTATCTGGGGCACCAACTAGTTTCAAAAGTGAAACATTGCTAGGCATTTAATTCAGGAAATTGCAGCTGGTCTGCCTGTAGATTTCCTCATAATTGTAATGTATGTGGATGGAGGCTTCATGCCAAAAAGTGTTAGTTCAAGGATAGCAACACTCCTGTAAATGAAACTCAGTTCCCAGACAAAACACAATTTAACACAGATTTGAACCCCTTTAAATACATTCAATAAACCATGTCAGATTTGCAGAGCTAGGTATACCTCCTTGGAACCACTCCCCCATTAAAGCAGACATTCTTATAAATCTTTTAAACAACCATCCCATCCCAATTAGTTGACAGCTGACTTCCTTGTTAAGGGTTTGATTCATGTTTTTCATTAAATTCTAGCACTAAACTCATACAGACACCATGTAAAAACCTATCAGCAATCATAGGTAAAGAAAGCTTAGTAAAGCTCTCATTTTCAAAGAATGCAATATGGGTCAGATCAGAGGACCTTACCAATTTCCACCATTCAATCCATTTGTAATTTTCTTCATAGCTTAGCTCCCAAAACTAAGATAGATGAATACCGACTTATCCTTCATTATCGCACACAGAAGAACAATCTATTAATGACGACATAGATCAAAACGACTCGAGTACATTACTCTTCATTTCATGATGTGGCTGCCATCATTAAAGAAGTTATTGCCCGTTGTCTAGCTAAAGCAGATATACAATCAGCCTTCCAGCTGATATCCATTTACCCACAGAACTGTCACCCTATTAGGAATAGAAATTGATGGCATGCATTTTTACAATATGGCCATGCCAATGGAGTATTCAGCGGCACACTGAATCATTGAACATTTCATATCCTCTTTCTTATGTTGCTGGAAGAACAATAACTCTGATCACAAGTGAGTTCAGTACCTTGATGATTTTTTAATCATAAGTGAGGGTAAACCCTCAAGAAAATAAAGCTTGCAGCCTTTTTAGTGAGCTCTGCAACTTAGTAGGGGTTCCATTAACTAAGGATAAAATAGAAGGCATACAAAAATTCTAAAATTCCTAGGCATCAGGATATACACTACACTAGAGAGCAGCTGGCTACCTGCAGACAAAATCTTGAAAATCTTGGAGGTCATAAACAGCTTGCTTTCCTCAAGAGGGTAACAATAAGACAAGTTATGGAACTATTAGGTCTTTTTAATCTTGCATGAAGAGCCATAGAACAAGGCAGGACTTTCAGCAGAGTAATAGCAGATTTGTTATGAGGAGGCCAAAACAAACCATCACTGAGTTAGAATCAACAAAAGAGTTGAGAGGACCTCAGGTTATGTGTTAATTTTCTCAGGGACTTTAAAGGCTTTTCCTTTTGGCAAGTCATCTGGGTAAACAATGAAACCCTCTAACTTTTACAGATGCCTTTGGCAGATTTGGAATTGGATACTATTCCAATAGTCATTGGTTTTCTACCTCCTGGCCTAACAACTGGTCAACCCAAACCAGAAAAGGTATCATTTTTAGAGAGTTTCCCAATTTGGGTTGCTTTTATACTATGGCAAGATGAGCTACAAAACAAGTGATTAATTTTCAGATCAGACAATAAAGTAGTAGTAGCAGTTTTGTCAAACAAATCCTCCATGAATCTCTGGGCTAATTCTGTATTAAGATTGTTAGTCATCCTTACTCTCAAGATTAATATGTAATTTACTGCAGAGCAAGTTTCAGGAGCCAAAAACATTTTAGCAGATTCACACTGTGGATTACAGGTCCAAAAATTCAGAGCTTTGGCTCCACAAGCAGACACTTTCCACTCTGATTCATCAAACAATTTGGAAGATTGGGGAACACTGACAGCGTCTTGGCTCTGGTAATCATGATCTGTCAGCACCAAAATAGCATACACCTCTTCAATTAAATATTTCATGCAATTGTATCAATGGTTGGATATCCAAGAGTGCTGTTGGTCTTTTAATATCATCTTACAGTATTTACACATTGCTACCACTTTGGTTTGTCACAATCATCATTTAAAGTTAATCTGGCAGTCCTAAGTTTATTTTATAAAATGGCTGACATCCTTAATATCAGCAAACATTGACTCATAGGCAGGGTACTAAAAGAATGGAGCACTAAAAGAGGTTTACATTTGAGCAGAAGACATCAGTGCTCCTTAGATCCATCTTTAAAATGTTACACATCATATCAGACTCTTACTACAACTATTGTCTAGAGGGTATCTGGGTGGCACAGTGGTGCAGCAGTTGCATTGTTGCCTCACAGCAAGTAGTTCTCCAGTTCAGTTGTCAGCTGGGCTGCCTTCTGTGTGGAGTCTGTATGTCCTCCCTGCATTTGTGTGGGTTTCCTCTGGGTGTTCCTGTTTCCTCACACAATACAAATACATGTGTTTGGAGAATTTCTCTTTGGGTCTCTGCTGAAAACTGACTTTGTTCTAAGTTGGACTTCCCCAGTAAACAAACGTTAAACAAATAAATAAAAATTAATCTGGCTATAATGTGGCACCTTTAGAGATAGTGATATAAGTGGTACCCTAAATTGGAATTATATAGTTTTCAATCAGAATTCAGCAATAATATGGATTTCCAGAGGTAAAAATGGTCAACTAGGTCTTAGCCATCAAGTGTCCCTACCCAAAGTAATGACCCCCTCATATTCCCATTAGCATGAGGAAGGACCATCAAAACCTTGTCTCATTCCCCAAATCATACCAATTTGCTATATATATATATATATATATATATATATATATATATATATATATATATACATATATATATATTTATACATATATATATATATATATATATATATATATATATATATATATATATATATGTCTACTGCTTTTCATCGAATACCACATATTCGAAAAAGAGCAGTAGACTGCTAAGTTAGGCGAAAGAGCACTTATTCCAAAGTGCACTTTCACAAACTCAGCTTCTACGAACGGATCGCACCACAGTGGAGGACAGCAGGAAAACATGCTAATCCACTCCACTGTGGTGCAGTAGTTATGGACTTTAGAGTTAGGGCATGGGTCATGGTAAGGGGATAGCTAGTAAGACTATCCCCTTACCATGACCCGTGCCCTAACCCTAAGGTCCGTGACTACCGCACCATAGTGGATGATAGCCTGTCCTCCACTGCGGTGCTGTAGTCATGGACCTTAGGGTCAGGGCATGGGTCATGGTAAGGGGATAGCCCTACTAGCTATCCCCTTACCATGACCCATGCCCTAACACTAAAGTCTGTAACTACTGCACTAAAATCAGTAGTAGCCCATTCGCTGAAGTGGGTTTCACGAAAGTGCACTTTAGATTAAGTGCACTTTTGCATAACCCAGTGTCTACTGTGTGAGTTCAAAGAAGTGTATTTTCGAACTTATACAGTAGACCCATACAGATATATATATATATATATATATATATATATATATATATATATTGTATATATATATATATATATATATATATATATATATATAGATAGATATATATCAACCAAGCAGTATAAAACTTTAAATGGTAAAAAAGCACTAAGTAAAAAAGAACTAATATAGCCAAATTCTACACAGTTTCAGGCATGTAAAACTAAATCTACTAGTTGTAACCTCTAGTAAAGAAATTATAGGACGTATCTTATTTTCTTTTTTCCCTGTTAAAGGTTTATAGCAGCATTTATCTACTAGTATTTTTTTAATTAACAAATCTGCTAAATGGACTATGAAAGAAATGACAGCCCAAGTTTTTGCATATTTCTTATTCAGATATGTGAAGATCTTTGTTGGCTGTACTTTTCTCCTTACTCTTTTTCATTGATTTTCAAATTTGAATTGTGTTTCTCTGTTCTTTACCTTTGAAATATGAACAGAATCCCTCCCCCATTTTAAATCACTGTCCAGAGACTTCTAGTGTTAGAGTTAAACAAATCTGTTATCTGTTTTTGTACCAATTATTTCTTTAGAGTTGACTATTTTTGTGCATTTACGCTCCAGGCTGCCTGTGCCATATAAACAATGCTTAAAAAGGAAAACTTTAACAACACTTTTAGCTAATTTTCAAAATCTTTACTTTCTGTTTTTCTGTTCTGTTGGCACTCTCTTTTCATAATTGTTATAATTACTTAACATAATTATTTTGCTGTTTTTCAGACTTAATTATCTCACAGGCAACATTTTCAAAAATACTATTTTATCAGGTTTTATACAAGTTAAATTTAGATACACTTCAGTGTCCTATTTAATAAGTATATGAATCACAGTCTGTGCGCAGAGCAATGCATCATTTTCACAACAAGCCCGATACTAATCATTAAGTAGTTCGAGCCATATATATTTTCAACTTTTTCCACTATATCTGTTCTATTCTACAATGTCTATTCTTGAAACAAAATTTTACTTGCATTATGTAAGAGAATATAAATGATTATTTCAAACTCTGTCATTAAGTCTAGTGTTTACCACTATAGATTCATTTTCACTTTCCTGGTTTGTGAGTTCTTTGGCAAGGAATTCTTAATTAGAATGCCATACACTCAACAAAGTACATTACTGATTGTTTTAGAAATTAAATTTTATATATATATATATATATATATATATATATATATATATATATATATATATATATATATATATATATATATATATATATATATATATATATATCTATATATATATATATATATATATATGTATATATACATATATATGGATCTATGTTGATCCATCGAAATGTAAACCATTGAACTCACTTTCGCAAAAGTGCACTTTTTGGAAAATGCACTTTCACAAAACACAAAATAATGAAAAAAATGCAAAAAAAAAAAAAGAAAAAAGAAAACACTAAATCATATGTATGCAGCACCCCCCCCCCATGTGGGGGGCTGCACACCCACACACCCCTCCTCCTTAAATATACTAACTCCAAGATTGCACTACAGTGGGGAAAAGGATATATTCCCTTATCCCCAATGTAATCCGATTTAGCGAATTGGCCTTCATGAAAGTGCACTTAGTGCACTTTCACAGAATTGGGCTCAGACTTCTGATTGTTGATGAAGTGTACTTTCAACAAACAGAAGACCCATGTGTGTATATACATATATATATATATATATATATATATATATATATATATATATATATATATATATATATATATATATATATATATATATATGGATTCCATACATTTGGTCGAATTACACTTAGTCGAAAATGATTCACTTGACTGAAAGCTCACTTGGTCAAAGTTCATTTGGTCGAAAATGGAATATAGCCACTGCTCCACAGCAGTGCAACCCTGGAGTGAGAATATTAAATAAAGGGGGTGGAGGGCACAGCCCCCACATTGGGGGGGTGTGGGGGCTTAGCCCTAAACATTATGCCAATAGTTGTTACTAAAGATATATATATATCAATGCATTTCTAATGGCTATACCTTCTTATAATAGTGCCCCCACACCCCCCTTATTTAATATTCTCACTCCAGGGTTGCATGGCAGTGGGGCAGGGGCTATATTCCATTTTTGACCAAATGAATTTCGACCAAGTGAGCTTTCAGTCAATTGAGCTTTCAGTGAAGTGCAATGCCTGGTATCATTTTCGACTAAGTGTAATTCGACCAAATGTATGGAATCCATATATATATATATATGTATATATATATATATATATATATATATATATATATATATACAAATATAAATATATATATATATATATATATATATATATATATATATATATATATATATATATGGGTCTACGTCTGTTCAACAAAAACACATTTTTTCAAAAAACACAAGTATGGACCCATTTCAGCAAAAGTGCACTTAACCGAATGGGTAGTTTTGAAAACACCGGTTTACCAAACCGGACATAAAAAAAAATAAAAATTCACTGCAAACATGCACTTTCACTGAAATGGGTTTGTTCTTCTGTTTTTTTTTTTGTTTTTTTTTAATGTTTTTGTTGAAAAGATGTAGATATATATACATATATATATACATATATATATATATATATATATATATATATATATATATATATATATACATAGAATTTTTTTTTTTTTTTTTTTTTTTTGTACAGCCATCAGAATCCTGGAGTTCAATCTTAATGTGCACTCATAAGGAATTTTTTTACAGTAGCCTTTTGGTATCACTGTGTAGGAACAGAGTTAAATTAAGTTGTATCTTCTTTAATGGCTGTTCAGTTTTGGGCACTGTGAGTTCAAAAGTTTTTTCTCAATTTAAGATAAGGTAATTTTGCTCTGATAGTAGTGCCACTTAAGATAAGTCAGCAGAAAGATAACTGAAAGACATAATAATTTGGTCAATTTGGCATTTAACCACCCAAATGATGTTCTTATATTTTGCTTTGTGCATTACATATTATCAGACCAAGTAGGAAATGTTTCTTGTGCAGGTGTTTAAAACATGATTGTCCTTTGCAATATGAATAAAATGAAAACTAAAAATCACATTTATGTAAGAATATGTTGATTTTGTTTTTTTTTCCATTACGTATGCAAAACATGCTGCATTCAAATTTGTCAACTTCAGCCTTAACTTTTGTTCACTGTTTTTTTTTTCTTTTCTTGAAATAGTATTTGAGGTATATAAGATAACATTCACATCTGATATTTTCACAGTCACTAATTTGCTCATTTTACAACATCATAAAACAAAAATCTATTTTTCACTCCCATAAAAACAAAACTATAGTAAATTATCCAGGTAAATTATGTGGTTTAAGAACCTCTTAGGGAAGGCATCAGGAAAATGAAAGGAAATGATTTCTAGTAACTGTTTCCTTTAATCCAGTGGTGCATCTGTCACAGGTATTTGTCCATCTTCTCCTCCCTCTGGTCATAGCTTTTAATATATTAAAGTTGTGACATCCTTCTTTGCATCTCTACAGGGCAGGTTTGCAAAGGCAGCAAAAAAAATCTTGCCCTCATGAGTCTAAAAAAAGAAAAGAATACCGAAAAAGCAAATGACAGCTAATTATTTAAAGAGTAAGTTAGACTGATGGACGTTTTGAACACAGATGATTTCCTGATATAAAATGTTTTAGTTTCTCTTGTTCATAGATTAGTACTAAATTAACTGCCCTTGCTGAGCCATTTTTAAGCCTAGCCAATTATCCCTTGTGAGATTCAAACCTTGCATCTTGTGTTTGTAAGGCAAGCACCTTAACCATTAAGCCACCCTCCCAACCCTTGTATACAAAGTAGTACTGCCATTCTTAACTCATATGATAAACAAAAGCATTTTGCTGTTTGTCTTTCGGCTTTTTCCTGGTAAGGGGTTGCCACAGCAGAACTCCGGTCCGCTAATGATTGGCAGTAGACTTTTACGAAACGCCGAGGTGCCAGCTTGACGCCCAACCTTCAACAAAGGCACGCCCATTTACGCATACATGTCTTACGAATGCTACACAACCACGGAGAAGACTTGCAGACTACACACAGAAGGCCCTCCCAAGCCATGCCGAGAAACGAACGGGAGAACCTCTTGCTATGAGGTAAGAATGCTACCGCTGTACCACTGCGGTTAACCATGATATCACTAAATATGTATGAAACCAGTCACTAGGTAGAAGTGTTGCTACTCCCTAGCAATAACAGGACAGCAAAATGTTAGTCAGTCAAAATTATATGAACATATTTTAACATATTACAATAGTGGATGAAATAAATAAATCAGTAAACTAGTTAATAAAGTGAACCTAGATGGCAAACTTGCTAGGGTGGAATTGAGCCCCTGGCAGCAACCATATATAGGAGATGAAAACAATGAGGAAATTATGTAATAATAAAATGTTAATATTGAATTTGACAGTGATATATAAGATTAAAAAAGTAGAAATGTAAAGCAGATGAATAGAATTTATTAGATGACAAGCATGGAAAACAAAAAATGCAGAGAATGTTAACAAAAGTCCAAAAAAGTCTGCTGAGGGATGGCTCCAGTATCTCAGTTTAACACAAAAAAAAATACATGAGGTTACTCCAAGCAGTACTGACTTTACTGCCACACTAGCGCTTTCACACAATGCTTCTTCAGGTGTAAATACAATGCAATCACTCACACCTTATATCAGCAGGTAACAAAATCACATGACATGTATCAATCAACTTTTAAAGAAAAAACAGATAAACATAAAAACAAATAATTAATAAAAACACCACAACTTGCTATGCAATAATCAAACTTAAATATATATATATATATATATATATATATATCTATATGTGTGCATATATATATATATATATATATATATATATATATATATATATATATATATATATATATATATATATATATATATATATATATATATATGGATTTACTTTAGAAGCTCGAATTCCCAAAATCTCGAACTTCATATGGTCGAGACCAAAAGATCGAGTTTTGGAAACTCGAACTTCTAAAATGAAACCCAACAACAAAAAAAAAAAAGTCAAACATCGCTTTTGCAGGGGCAACCCCCATGTGGGGGGCTGTGCCCCCCACAACCCCCTACTTAAATATACCAACTACAAGATCGCGCTACAGTGGGGAAAAGGGAAATCTCCCATATTGCGCTGTATGCGGAAGTGCAAAATGGGAGATTTCCCACTTCCTGTCAACACCGCAAAAAAGATAAAAACATTGGGCAGGATTCACGAAGCCTCCATGTAAGAGTTATAACTTTTACACGGAGGCTGCAGTTAAACAGAGTGATGTCAGCATTCTCTGCATATTTATGAGAGCATGCTGAATCACACCTAAGTCTAACACGGTCCATGTAAGACAGTAGGGGGCGTGTCCATAGGCCAAGCCCTGCAAGCGGACACGCCCCAAAAGAGTAAAAGTGCCCAAAGTAAACACCCACGACAGAGTCCACGGAAATGTGAATAAACACAACACAACACATGCCCCCACAGACTATGAACAGAAAATATATAAATGAACATGTGATATATTTTTTTTAAATCGTAAAGATGTTTGCCCGTGAGTGCGCTCATTTGCGCGGGCGTGCCCGTAGCACAGCTACAGTTAGCAGTCAGTGGGAAAGCATATAAGAACTAAATATGCAAAGTAAACCAAGAAGCAATAGTGTAGCAGTAGAGATGTCAGCTAAAATCAGGCATTCATGGTTCGAGCCCCCACAACGCCAGCTTTTATTTTTAGCAAAATAAGCACGAAACAAGTCCCTGACAAACATGTACACATATAAAATCACATTTTATGTAAAATATAATGAACTAGTCCATTTATTTTGAAGAAATGTGAGGTAACAAAACAATAAAAAAATGCCAGATGTGCCTATAGCTGAGCTACAGTTTAACAAGGTGAGTGCATCTGCCCGTAGGTGAGCAGTGGTTTAACAGGTGCAAAATGAGTGCCCGTAGGTGAGCAGTGGTTTCATACACTGAAACTGTGTGCCCCTAGCTGAGCTGAGCATACTATGCGTGCTGACAGCCAAATGAGGCGTAAGCCAGCGCACCCCATTTGCGCGGAGCTGCGCACCGTGCCAACAAGCTAACCGACGGGCAACGTTGAGCAAGCTGTAACAAAACTGCCTTTACACAGACACACCCCCTAGCCTGTCTAGACAGGCATAAAATATAAAAAGCAGTGGCCAGGTTTGAACCCAGGATACCATGCACCATAGTCAAGTTACTGAACCATTAAGCTATAACAGCTGTACTCAGAAATGCAGTAATAGCAAATATATAGGAATGAATAGAAAGTGGTGCATGACAAAGCAGGTTTTGTGAAGTGGATACAATTCCATAATGGCCAATCACAGATAAGTGCGGGAAAAACGGCATATATAAGCCCCATAGGCGGGAATACACAGCATAAACGATTGTAGAACTGACTTGCAGCCAGAATGTCAGGTGTAGGTGAGGGTAGTTGCTTTCGAGCACAGAGGTGGGGCGTTGAGGAGTCCAGATACATGGTCTGGCTCCTAGTCCACAATCATGAGGCCCAACTCATGTAGGGCCAGGTCCTGTGGGGAGCATATAGGGCTGAGGCGTGGGACCGGTTGGCTCATGATCTTACCAGTGCCACAGGGATTCCAAGGACTGGTGAGCAGGTCCATCACCACCATGCGGACCTGAAGAGATGCAAGCAGGACCAATTGAACCTTTGGATCCAGGAGGCCTGGCAAATGCCCAACACCCCACTACTGAGTAAGTTACATTTAATTATGTATGTAAGAAATTAAATTAGCTAATATTATGGAGATGTGTATTCCAATATTACTTCATTTATATTACAGCTACAGGTGCAGTTGCGCCACCAGGCAGGTCAGTAATCCACTCCCAGTAACTGTAAAGAAATATAAAAGTATGACAGTTAGCAAAAGAGTGCAGTGTAGTCACTAAGTAATAAAATGTGCAAGTAACAGTGTAAAAGTGTTTGCAAGTATTGCTTGATTACAAAAGTGTGTTGCAGTCTGAAATCCAAACAGAAAAATGAAAATGTCTGAAATAAAGTCTGAAATAAAGATGCCCCACCTATAATATTATAGTGCACAACCTGCAGCAGGTTGAAAAGTACAGCTGCAGAAGATGAGCAACTCACATGTGTGAAATATATCCCTGTTGAAATACTGAAACATGACAGAAGTGAGACTGCTGGAAAGGATTGTAATAACTACAGGTAAAACATGTCAATAAAGCCTAAAAGTAAGTACCATACTGAATTGTAAAATTAAAACAAGTGAGAGGGTGTGAGAAAGAGTTATGAATCCACCAATAAAGTAGTAATAACCCCTGTATAAAGTATACTGCAGTCAGTACAGAATGAAATGAATGTGACAAGTAGAACCAAACTGTGAAATGTGTCCAAAGTGTTGCTGCAGCTGGAATGTGTATCCCAAAATCTGGATATGCTGCTCTCAGTCTGCAATATGCAGATAGTATGATTGTCTGAAATATCAAACAACCACAGTTGTCTATAGCTATATAAAGCAAATGTAGCAGGATGATGTAGCTGAACAAAGCCAGATATGAACGTGTATGAATAACAATAAAATGTATATTGATGTAGCAGTAACAGTCCTATCACCAAATTGAAGTAGTTATCATATAGGAAACTGTAGTTAGAACAGTAGTGTGTATATATCTGTAGCTATTAGAAATGTACAGCATATGTATTGGTATTCGAAGGTGTTAATAATATATTCTTCACCCCACCCTATAACCACATATAATACATTCCACGTGAAAATGGTATGTGCAATCACAATTAACACCCCTGGACATTTGTCCTCATGGGTCATAAATATTTGCATGTCTGTTGATGCATCTGCCCTGTTCATACATCCAAACCTGATGGCCAGTTGCCATCAATCAATCCTGCATGTTGTTGGACTGTGTATTGCTGTTCAAATTATGCATGTGTTATGCTTGCTGTTCAATGGTGTGAATATCTGGGTGTTTGGTTAATGGGAATACTAATGCATGCTGTTACAACTAATTGCAAATGGTATTGTATGTTACTAACCCAAACTGTCATGACATAATGCAAAACATAGGATGACAGGGAAGGCGGGTTCCAGCGGACCCACCTCTCCCACCTCAGCTGGCGAGTGCACCTGGCACTAGTGCCCAGTCTGGACGCTCCTCTGGTGGCCCTGTGCCACCTGCAGGTGGAAGCGCTGCAGGGGGTGGGGCCCATTCCTCCACTGCAAGCGCGGCCGGAGGAGAACCACCACTCACCCTCCGTAGCGTCTGGACTGTGATGCGTAGGGAGATCCGGGACTCTGTTCTCGAGCCCCTATGCCAGCTTGAGGCACAGGTGGCACAACTTACGTGCATGCCTGTTGCCCGGCCTACACAGCCCCCAGCACAGCCCCATCCTGGGCAGTGAAGGAACAGTGGCAACAGCCCATGGGTGGGGATATCAGTTCCACTGTTGCCATCTGTGGGCTCATGGGCTCTGGATATCCAAACCTCCATCCCTGTCAATTGTGTAACCACCCCACATGTGTCATACACCGCCCCTGTATGCATCTTGTTTGTCTTGTCTGTTGACCTACCCAACCTACCTCCCCAGCTATACCGTCTTCCTTCACCTGACATACCACTCTCACCTGAAAAAAAAAAGGGCACTCTGTACCCACAAAAAAATTAAGCCCCATACATAGCTGCCCATTCCGCACATATGTCTACCAGACATGGAAACTATCAATTACAATTGGCTGTACAACAAGTATTATTGTTGTCCTTACACCTCTCTCAGGGGTGGAAGGTATCAAATGTCACACCAAATTACAAACATATGCACAGCTGTTGCTGATGAAGAAATGGGCAGCTATGGGCCTTACCTACATCCCTCCTGCAAATCCCAAGCTTGTTTCCCTACTGCCTTACCCTCTTTGTGACCCCTTTTTCACCACTTTCCTGTCTCCCCATTTTCATTTCTTTCAAAGAAAATAGCGTGGGTGTGCGGAAGAGTAAGCACGTTTAAGCGGTTGTAAGCATGTGTGTGTGTGTGCGCAGAGCTAAACGCCAGTGCGCATGCGTGAGCTCCGCGCAAACCAGCGCTAACCCGGTTACAACTGCTTAAAAGTGCCTTAGTCATTCTGATTGACAGGTCCTGTAGTCAGTTCAAAAGCAAAATAAAATCTCACTGTCAGTCCCAAACCCAGGACCTTGGAAACAGTAGTCTGTATGACTTACCACTACGCCATGACTGCTATACAAGAACATTGTGCTAAAATAAATATATCATGTAATAGTAGGAATGAATGTAAAGGGAATATAGGATGTGTAGTACACAAAGCATGTCATTTAGAATTACTGTCAAAACTAGTGGATTTCCATAATAGTAGTGTGTGAACAGAAACAGCCATGCTAGTTGGTAGCTAGTAGGTAATAATGTCACTGTAGCACCTTGCAAGCCACACACATACTCACAGCAGGATAATCACTGCCCATACCCCACAACCTCTTACAGGAACACATCCGGACCAAGTAATAAAATATGTAAAGCAAAGGCCCAAAACCAGGGACACATTACAAATAATGTTACAACAAACGCAGACAGTTCAGAGAGTAACAGGGTCTGCATTTTGTGGGATGTTTGGAAGGGTATGAAGTCTGAAACTTGAACGTTTGTCACTATGTTCTGACTTGAGCCCAGAGTGATTTGCCAGAAAAATCTGTGCATGAGATATTGACCAAAATATGAGGCAGAAATGTGGACAACCTGCAAATATTTGTACACATGAGAGGTCTGACACCACCATATTTGAATAGTTAAGAGCCTAGACATAGCAACAGTGAATGACTTACAGGGATGCCCCACAGACTCCATGTGAAATGTACAAACAGTAGGCAGAAAGGTGTAACAACACATGCAATGGTAACTATGGAGTCCTGAAAGTCTTCACCACTTGCATGGCAGAATAAGTGTAGTAATACATATGCTCATGCTAACCCACAGTCACAACTGCAGCATACCAGACAATTTAATGGGTGTACCCCACTGATATGTACCATTCCATGAGGCAGATAACAGATGAACCTGAGAGTCTCTGGGGCCTACTCAGCAGCATACTCAGATACCCTAATAGATGTCAAGGCCCACACCATAGCCAGACCACACTGCATGCTGTAACACCCTATCAGATATAGCAAGCATTCCAATGTGTGAATGTACATGGAAAACAGGAAAGCTACAGCAGCACACTACAGTCAGGACACCTAGCAGGCATACAAGTAGTGACTGTAAAGGGCAAATATTGAAGCCTTAGCAACAAAGTGCAAGCAAAAGTGAAAGGAAAGCACACACACACACACATTAACAGTAGTAGTAGTTGTAGGTGTCAGTGTACATACACAGTTAGTACAGGAAACTGGAGAAATAAATGGAGGAATGTTAATCTACAACACAGCTGGAAATATGAGAGAGATACCAACCTTTACACTCACAGAACATTGTCCAAAGCATACCAGCATGGTCCCTGCCCTTAAAATCTGAAAGGGATATGCCTATCTCACATACCTTTTTATAGCACTGTTCTGAAATCACAGTGAGAACTTCAATCAGTACACAACTGGCTGTATGCAATTAGCAAATGCTGGCTAACAATTGGTGCAGAGGCCATCACATGGACATATGCAGATACCTACAAAAGTATGCTGTACTCCCAGTCCACACATGCAATACTTTCATTGCACCCTGAGGGGGACGTGAGAGACAGACAGACAGACAGAGAGAGAGAGAGAGAGAGAGACAGAGACAGAGAAAATTGAAATTAAGCAGACACAAACAAAACTATTCAGCAACAGCCACCTGAAAGCTGACAACTGGCAAGTGGAGCAGCAGGACAGAAAACCAGATGGCAACACAAGCAGCTGTGACAAACACAGGTCATGTAAAGTAATACTATAAAGGTCTACATACTGTGAACCCTCCATATGTGTCATTGGTCTGTATCCATATGTATATGAAGATGTGTAAAGGGCAGGGGGCATACAGCAACTATCAATGAATGCTGCACATACATTTGTATGTGAGAGCATCTATGTGCACATAGTGCAATGTACAAAGTAGGTTTCACAGTTATGTATGTTTAGCAGTATGTTAGTGTGTGTATAAAGTATGGTAGACAAACATGTTGATATACCTGTCTATCATATGGATACGTATGTATGTCAAAATATGTATGTATGTATGTATGTATGTATATATATATATATATATATATATATATATATATATATATATATAATATGCATATATGTATACATACATAGAGAGAGATGTAGGAATACATAGACAGATGTAGATAGATAGAATATGTACAAACATATATATGTAATGCACACATACAGATATAGATATATGTAGATACATATACATAGACATACTGATCTGACTATCTACAGGTATGACTGTATATGACGACCTCAACACCCCCTGTCCCACCCCCTCTGTCACTCTCACCCCCTCTGTGCCCCCTCCTCTCCATATCTATAGCAATATATGTACATCAATATATAAATATGTGTATATGTATACAGACATATATATATATATACATATAGATATATCTATATACACATATATATATATATATATATATATATATATAGAGAGAGAGAGAGAGAGAGATGTATATATATATTCTGAGTGAGGCACATGTGCACAGATGTATTGCAACAGGTGCCTGGTGACAAAGGCATGGAGTGAACAGTGTCAAAACTGGAGTACCATACCCCATTTCAAATCACCTACACCAGTAACCACCAGATATGTGACTGGCTGCCCACCACTGCATGTGTCAGGGGTGAACAGGGTCATAAATGTGTACAATAGTTCCCCCAATGATATTCACAGTGGCACACTATTCCTGGAATACCTGCACATGGTATGTGTCAGCAGACATGGTGTGTCAGCTATGGACATGTAGGTCGGTGTACCCCTCCACACCACATAATGGATGCCATGGTTTGGACCTCACATGACAGCTACAGGTATGGAGAAGGACACAGTGACATGTACAACACTGTGACAATGCACACAAACACATTACCAATGCACAGCGACTTGACAACACCACAGAGTACACACATACTACCCACATAGAGGTTACCACTCCCGGATTTACATACATAAGTCACACCCATGACAGATGTCCAACAACCATAGTAACACCTCACCCCATCCACAACCTAAATGACTGCTATGTGTCATCCATGCCACTGCAATAGAGAGCACATGTGTAGGTAAAAGTTCCTACCCACAGATAAGACATACCCTGCAATAAACCACCCAGTGTTAAGAAGCAAGACTCCCCATGAGTACATGTCACACATACCCCTGCTGAATGTTAGTCAGATAGGTAATATGCCATATGAGTCACCCTGTGTAACTGTGTGACAGCAGCAGGTACCATCACACCACATGTGTCACAATGGTCAAGGTAGCAGAACAGTATGCTGCTGTAGTCCCAGGGGCAATAGCATATTGTATAGAATTGTACTGTAATGTAATGTATTGTGTTGTATTGTATTGGTATGTTGAGGTGCCTCCTTTGTGGAGTGGAACCACTGCTGCTGTGTGCCAGTGTACAGGTACATATCCTGTAGTCAGGCTAGTTTTACATAGCACTTCTATATGTGTGTTTAGCTCCTGTCAGAGTTTATGTAAAATGCAACTGGGGATACCATCAGGTCCCAGTCATGTTGTGTATTCTGCTTTCATGAGGGTGGCTCTCTCCTGGACATCTGTGATGACAGGAGGTTACAGATGGAATAACTATGCCTTATTTTGGGGGAGAGGGCGGGGTGACACCTGCACTGAACCTGTCTGCCACAATGTTGTCAATATCTGTGGTTTCAGTGAAATATTTGTTGTTGTGTACTAACTATGGGCATAGAGGATGGATTCTGACCAGGTTGCTAACATAACTGAAGAAGGCCTTCTGGTTATCTGCAGTGTCCCTCTTGATTTCCATCTCAAAGTTGCCCATGGATGTTTGTATGATGGAAAATAGATCCTTACTAGTGCTGCTCAGACATGCCTTCCCTTTATGGATTTATGCTCTGTCTTGCAGTAGCTGCCATCTTTTGTAATACAATCTGTCTATGGCTGGGGTCCACCAGACAGGATGCTGTCCCTTTGTGGAGAGTGTCTTGGTCATATATGGGATTGCATGATCCATGCATTCTCAGAGATGTCTGTAGAAAGCATTTGTGTAGGGGTCAGCATTGTGGGTTGTATCTGCCACTGGCCCAGTGGGCTGAAAGGATACCATGTCACTGTTACAAGTGTAAAGTTTGCATCTGCAATGTTATTCACTATAGTCATTTGTGCTGGTGGTGGAGGTGGGATATGTATATCCAGGGCAATTAGTGTGTGGTCAGCTCACAGTAGTTGATGATGTAGGCCATACAGTACCTAGATACAACCCCCCAGAGTGAGGAGGTGCTCTGGACCTGAATCAGTGTTCTGACTGCTGGGGTTTGGTAGTATGTTGTATGGAGTGTGCCAGGTACTGTTGCACAGTTGCTGGCTGAGCACTGATACCTGGTCATTTACATGTGTATCCACCAATAGACAGATGCTTTATATTTGAGATATGTTGTATCATAACAGTCGAGTAGCATGTGTAGTATGTGTGCCAAAGTCTGCTGACATATATTGCTGATATCAGGTTATTTTCTTTTTCAGGTACATGGCTCACCCGTGGAATCCCACTTATTCCACAGCTGAGGATGAGGAGATACTCTTTTCCTGCACCAGCCAGAATCAGCAGGAGAGGGCTGTACTGTGGCAAGACCTGGTCTGTCGGGTAAATGACATAGGCATGCATAATAGGACATATGAGCAGGTACGACATCACTGCAGTGATTTAATCAGAAATGTCCATCAGCGTGCGTCGGATATCCACAGGCAACAGGTCGCCACAGGTGGTGGGGTGGCTACACATCCCCCACTCACCAGACTGGAGGGACTACTCATGAGTGTAGTGGCTCCAATCCGCCAGCAACAACAACAGCAGCAGACATGCATTATGATGGAGGCTGGAGCCACACAGCAGCAAGACAGTGACCGTGCAGGTAATATGCCATATGTATAGTTGACTGTTGTGTACACTGTTAGTTAATGCATATGTGAGGTGTGTCCTTGGTTTGTAGCTGTCACCATAGTATTTAATGTGCAAGTGTGATATCCTCAATATTAGCAGCTGACCTGTGAAAGGCGACTGTTGTACTACTGACCTGTATCATACTCAGTAACAATGGCACAGTTGTGCCCACTGACATTAGTTTCTTCACGTCTGCAGGTCCCTCCGGTGTAACAGCAATGCAGCCTATCCATGCTGGTGAGTGTGTATTAACAATACCTGTAATAGTCTTGATAGTAATAGTAATATTAGGCTCACTTAGTAGTGCTCTTTGTATGCATGTAGGTGTGTCTGTGTCTGTGTGTTGATATCATGCATACTGAGCACTGTACAATTGTGTGCAACTGTGTGCATGTGTATGTGTGCATGTGTGCATGTGTGCACCTGTGCATGTGTGCATGTGTGCAACTGTGCATGTGCACATGTGTGCATGTGCGCATGTGTGCACCTGTGCATGTGTGCATGTGTGCATGTGTGCATGTGTGCATGTGTGCATGTGTGCATGTGCGCATGTGTGCATGTGTGCACCTGTGCATGTGTGCATGTGTACATGTGTGCATGTGTGCACCTGTGCACCTGTGCACGTGTGCACGTGTGCACGTGTGCATGTGTGCATGTGTGCATGTGTGCATGTGTGCACGTGTGCACGTGTGCATGTGTGCATGTGTGCATGTCTGGACCTGTGCATATGTGGATGTGTGCATCACTGCTAATGTGTAGACACTGTAAACTGTGTTTCCTGTTTCCCTCCCACAGGTTCTAGTGCTGCTCTGGTGTCATGCAGTAGGGAACCTGAATCAGGTGCCATGGGTACTGATAATGATGACATCTGTGTAATGGCACAGGAAGGTAGGACAGGGTCCGCCATTGGTCAGCCGATTGACAGTACACAGCTGTCGACCCCATCAATGCGCACAGTTATCCTGCCAATACACCCTTTGTCACCAATGTCCCTAGGTGATGGACAGCATACAGTGGGCATTGACCAGGGTAATGTGGTATCTGTGGCACATGCCTCCCCACACAGCAGCCATGGGCATGGCCCAGAGATGGTACCACACAGACAGATGTCCAGGGGTTCTCGTGGGAGCATCCGTGGGCGTACTGCCCCTGCCAGATGTGCCCACAGAGGTCTTACAACCTCAGCTATGTTTCGGGCTGTCATGCAGACACAGTCACGTATGGAATTGTATACCAGACGGGGTCTGAGGGAGCTGACTGCATGTCGCACAGCAATGACTGACAGTATGCGTGACATTGC
Source organism: Protopterus annectens (assembly GCF_019279795.1). Taxonomy (NCBI): domain Eukaryota; kingdom Metazoa; phylum Chordata; order Ceratodontiformes; family Protopteridae; genus Protopterus; species Protopterus annectens. Next base: position 1,494,446,623 of record NC_056728.1, on the reverse strand, counting down.
GGCTGCCATCCGTAATTTCACCGATGTCATAGACAGACGTTGTGGGAACATATTAGACCGGTTCCACAACTACATGTCCATGAGCCAGGGTGATGGTGGACGGTTGAGGTGTCGACATGGGCATATGCCAGCAACAGCAACAGCAGCAGCTTGCAGTTGTCACAGATGACAACAGGGCTGCGGCTGCCCCCATAGTGCCAGCAGCAGCCCCAGCAATGCTGGGTCTGTGCTGTCATCAGACTGCCCCAGGAGACCAATTGCACGTGGCTCTGGCCAGGCCCGACAGGGATCTGTGTCCAGTCAACGAACACCTGCTTCTGATGACAGTACCCAGTCTGGGTTGGTACCGGATACGGTCCATAGCACCCCTGCAAGGCACAGGTACTGTGTCCGTGGCCAGAGACACTGATCTTTATGACCTGGCAGGTACAGTCTGTGGCTGTCCACAAACACCAGTATATGGCAGCCATGAGGTGGAACTGTGTGCATCCATACACACATGCGAATTGACAACACCTAGGGCTACCGCACACGCCAAGACACTGCATCAACATTGCCCCACCTTGTACTGCTGTCCCTCACCAACACACATACACATACATGTCAATCGGTGGTATCGGTGGCTGACTCAGGCATACCAAGTTCACACCCTGTGCATATGATGAAACTGTGCCACCTCCTGCAATCTGTAACATCAGTGCAGGTACAGGTTAACATGATGCACAGGGTGACTACATAGATGTGTAGTAATAGTATCATGTTGTTAACAGTACTGTGTGCTGAATTAATTTTGGGTATATCACAGCATGCCTGATGCAGTAAGGGTGTGATTGTCATGTACTGTTGTCTACACCCATGGTAAGTACCATAGTGTATCATCTGCACATGTTGGCATACTGGTGGTAAGGATGTCAACAGAAGGCTACATACATAGGTAGAACAGGGGATAAGGTAATGAATGTATTAATACGCAATGATGGACATGTAAACTGCAAGTGGCATGTTGCCCACACTGGACTCTGCAATGCGGATGTTTGAGGATGTTGATATGTGTGCAGTACTACACGACAGTTACAGGACACACAGGAGCACCATAGCACTGCAAGCTCACATCTCATACCATGCTAGACAGCCCCAACACACAAAACTAACTGTCACAGGAGGGAGAGTCCCCATACATGTCAGGGATACTGTGGTGGCAGGCCAGGTAGCACACATACTACTATGTATGGAACCACTGAGTGAAGGCTCAGTGTCTGTTATTTGACATGTGCATTACTGCAGGTATGAGCACATGGGTTTCCATCCACTTATTGCACATCCTGACAGTACATGGTCTGTACACTTGTGTGCGCTGAGACTGGACCCTAGCCATCTGACCTGTGTATTTCCATGTACATGTGCATAGTGCCTGCATATTTGCAGTGTTACCTACTGGAAGTGGTACAACTTGTTTGTTGTACAATGGACTACATGCAGCCCTGCTTACTGTAGCTTTGTTTGCATGCATGTTTGCTTGCAATTACCCTGGAATACTGATCCCACCTGCAATGCATAGTTACAGAGCTTATGTGGACTCCTAGTGACATCTGCATAGCTTACTATATGTATGTCCATGTCTCACTTGACAGAATGTCACTGTTTGTCCTGTTCATATGTACTTTGCCTGTGACACATTGCATATGACTTACCTGGCATTTGTCCAAGTGAGCAGTCATATATGCTACTGCTAACTAATCACAGGCACTGCACCCTCACATATTCATCTTCTGATGAACCACCTGCTTCGCTAGGGACAGCTTGCACCTGTCACCCCTGGGCTTTCAGATATTGGCAAAGGCTCTTGCTACCCCCATAGTGCCTATGTTAGGCAAGGCTCGAATGACAAACCCACCTTCATAGGTATCACAAGGGATAAGAAACTAAGAGTAATGCTACCCAACGCCAGAAGTCTAAACCTCAAGATGCATGCACCCGAAACTCTCCTTGGCATGGAGAACATCGATATCTGTGCAGTAACAGATGCCTGGTTCAGGGCTACCGAGAGCACCCCAGCACTACCAGGTTATACCTCATACCATGCTTTTCAGTCCCAAAACTTGGAAGAACCACAAATGGAGGGGGAGTATTGATATTCATCAAAGATACCCACACCTCCAGGTTGGTGGCAAAGCACCAAGCATCAGATACTATCCATGTGCATCTAACAATGGGTGAAACTGCCTTCCAGGTTATAGCCTGCTACAGACCATCCTCCAAAACCCAAGAACTGCACTCGGACGTCCTGTGAACAGTGGAAATATGAAGGTCTCTCCAAACACCATTATATTGGGCGATGTCAACTACCCAAACATGGACTGGGAGCATGACTCTAGCTCCAACACCCTAGGTCAAAGATCCCTAGAAAATATGAGCTCAAATGCTATGGAACAACTTGTTACCACTCCCACAAGAAGGTGAAACATACTGGACCTGATCATCACCAACATGGGGACTCTATGCTCCAGACCAGAAGTGTATCCCTCACTGGTAAGATCGGACCATAAACTAATCTCACTGGATATTCACATCCAGAACCCACCCCCTGCCCAGAACACCACAGTGAACAACTTCTCTAAAGCAAATTCACACTCCTCAAAACTGAGGTGGAAACCTTCAAAGCCCCTGGGGCTGTGGAAACTACAGACCAGACCGCAGATTCCTCTATAAACGCATTCTATGGACACCTTCAGGAATGCATGGGTCATGTGATCCCGAATAAAACCAAGACCCAATCCTCCAAAGGCAGACGTCCTGTCTGGTGGACCCCAGCCATAAACAAACTACACAATAGAAGGAGGAAGCTACTAAATGATACAGCAAAATCCCAAAAAGGGAAGGCATCACTGATCAGTATTAGCAAATAACTACAGGCACACATAAGAATGTCTAAGGCCAGCTTCGAGTGAAATTGCACAGGACACTAAGGATAATCACAAGGCTTTCTTCAGTTATGTTAGGAACCTGGGTGGTAATTCCCAGATATGCTCAGAGGTAATCCAAAATGTCAATAGAAACACCAAACCCACAGACATTGCCAACATTCTAGCTAACAGGTTCAGTGCAAACTTCTCACCCCCCTCCACACTGAAAGGGCAAATATGTATCCCAGCAGACTGCTGCCACCCTGACATCTCAGATGTTCAGGTAAGAGCCGCCCTCTACAAAGCAATACACACTGCATCAATGGGACCAGACAGTGTCCCGGGCTGTGTCCTACATGACCTCCAAGACGTGCTACAACCAAACATAAAACTACTGTTCAATCCCAGCCTTACTACAGTATATGTGTCCAAAGTGTGGCGTACAGCAACAGTGGTCCCTCTACAGAAAGGTGGTGCCTCAATGGATCCTGGACACTATCGCCCCATAAGCCACACTAGCTTGGTCTGCAGAGCTATGGAAAGGATCATCATGGACCACATAAATATAGATATTGGGGACCTACAGACACTGGTTCATACCCAGTTTGGCTTTGTTAAGGGCAGATCTTGCCTCTCAAACCTGGTTGATTTCTTTGAAACAGTCACCAAGGCCATTGACGAGGGGAAGGTGGTCCACACAGCCTACCTGGACCTCGCAAAAGCCTTCAAAACAATACCCCACTCAGGCATTCTAGAGAAGCTCACCAGCTTAAATATGAGCCCCTATGTCACTAGATGGATTGTACACTGGCTCAAGGACAGAACCCACATGGTTAGAACTGCTGGAGCCATGTCAGACTCCAAACCAGTTACAAGTGGTGTCCCACAAGGCACAGTCCTGGGACCTCTCTTGTTTGGTATATATTTATCGGAGGTACAGGCCAACACGGAAGGACTGTGGCTGACCAAATATGCCAATGACTGCAAACTGGCCGCCATAATCAACTCTCCAGCCTACACAAGCATCTTCCAAAGGGGCCTCGTAGAAACAGACAACTTGTGCCAGAGCCATGGCCTCCAGCTGAATGCAAAAATGTGTATAGTCATCCCCTTTGGCAAAAACAAAGTGCCCACAAAGTACCACATAGGTGGTACTCCATTACATACAGAAGAAGTAATTAGGGACCTGGGGACCCAAGTTGATAGCAATCTCTCATTTGACAACCACGTGGCCAAAGTGGTTAGAAAGGCATTGTATATAGCCCACCCCATCACGAAGAGATTCACATCTACATCAGGGGAGGACATCGTGCCTCTTTACTCATCCCTCATCAGGCCCATAATTGAGTACAATCCCCCTATTGGGATGTACCTTACCAGACACCTGCAGCAACTGGAAAGACCCCACAAGTACCTCACCAAGAGGATCAAAGGGCTCAAACAGATGCCATATGCTGACCGGTTAAAGAAACCCCAGCTCTACTCAGTGGCTTACCGCCTGTTCAGAGGCGATCTGTGCCTAATGTATAACACCATGTCAAACCCGGAATTAATGGGCATGCTGCACCTGAGAATATCCAAATCTCATCGGGCTACACGCTTGAGAGACCTGAACCTCAGCACTGAAATAAATAGGACATGCTGGAGGGACAGATTCATAACCCAGAGGCTCACTTCACTCTGGAATAAAATCCCAGTCCAGGTTAGGTAGAGTCCCTCATTGACTCTCTTCAAGAGGAATCCTGATGAGTGGATGGAACATTGTCGGTTTACCCTGGGTATCACTTCTGTGTCACTGTTAGACAGAGGCACAGTATACTAACCTCAGAAAAGAGCATGGCAAGATATATTTACAATGGATGATGACAGCCAAACACATTCTGGCTAGGTTCTTAAATGCCCTAGGGCAGATAGCATAGTATGAAGCTATGAACCTATGAACCAATGTACCTTGTTCCCCATTGGCCCTATGTGCTGTTAATCACCATGGCAATCACAATACTATGGTAGCATGTGCAAAGGTCAGTTATCAGTCACCTCTATGGTACAGTTGTGGAATATGTGGGTCATGTGGCAATGTCACAGCTGCCACATGTACACAGTGAACCCTCTCCCCTACACATGGACGTACAACACATGTATGAGATGGAACCACATAGCCAAACTGGGTACTAAGCACTCTGAACCCAGTACTGGCATAACCTGTCCGGTGGCATGCAATACTACAGTGACTACAATACCAGTCTGATGTAGACCTACACTGACAGCAATACAAGCACGTGTACACACTGGGCCATTCGTGGAGCCTTAGAATAGCATCCTGCCTGAGCAGCACACACCTCTGCAGCTGGCACACAGGCATACGTTATGCCTGAACACATCACACATAACACATAGTACACAAATCCTGTGTGCCAAACAGTCACAGCCTGTACGGCTAGACAACACACCTGCCACAGTTGTGTTAGCTACTTTTATTGTCCGGTACAGTGTGGTCATGCTCACCAGGCTGGACAAGGTGAAGGTCACAGTGATATGCCCGTGGGGCACTATGGTCCACCACATAACACAAGCATACAGGTCAGTCAGAGGCATGGACACATATGACTCAGTCATTGTCCATGCCCCATACCTTCTCCAGCTGTACTTGTAGGGTGCTGACATCATCAGTGTTTAGAAAGGGGAATATGCATCCTGTATTGTGTTTTCCCAGTTGCCAAAAGGGACATTTCACTCACACAGACTTGCACACACACCAACTCCACTCACACACACCCACGGAGCATTTGCAGGATTCAAACCTCTACCTAACTATGTTATGACACTCGAGACAGATGCATTAGCTGAGCGCGCTATTCGCATTACTGGGGATGTTTCTCTTCTCATGCTGTACTTATAGGGTGCTGACATCATCAGTGTTTAGAAAGGGGAATGTGCATCCTTCCCTCACACAGACTTGCACACACACGAACCCCACTCACACACACCCACCCACACTGAACATTTGCAGGATTCAAACCCCTACCTAACGATGTTATGACACTTGAGACAGACGCATTAGAAGAGCACGCTATTCACAGTACTGGGAGGTTTTCCTTCACCTGCTGTACTTATAGGGTGCTGACATCATCAGTGTTTAGAAAGGGGAATGTGCATCCTGTAGTGTGTTTTCCCAGTTGCCAAAAGGGACATTTCTTTCACACAGACTTGCACACTCATCAGCTACACTCACACTTGCCAGATTCAAACTCCTACTTGACTATGTTATGACACTCGAGACAAACGCATTAGCGGAGCGCGCTATTCGCATTATTGGGAGGTCCCCTTCTCCTGCTGTACTTATAGGGTGCTGACATCATCAGTGTTTAGAAAGAGGAATGTGCATCCTGTAGTGTGTTTTCCCAGTTGCCGAAAGGGACATTTTCTTCACACACACTTGCACACACACACCAACCACACTCATGTGCCATTTGCAGGATTCAACCCCCTACCTGACTATGTTATGACACAAGAGACAGACGCATTAGCAGAGCACGCTATTCGCATTACTGGGAGGTTTCCCTTCTCCTGCTGTACTTATAGGGTGCTGACATCATCAGTGTTTAGGAAGGGGAATGTGCATCCTGTATTGTGTTTTCCCAGTTGCCAAAAGGGACAGTTCCCTCACACACACACCAACCCCACTCACACAGCATTTGTAGGATTCAAACCTCTACCTAACTATGTTATGACACTTGAAACAGACGCATTAGCGGAGCGTACTATTCACGTTACTGGGAAGTTTCCCTTCTCCTGCTGTACTTATAGGGTGCTGACATCATCAGTGTTTAGAAAGGGGAATGTGCATCCTGTTGGGAGGCAGACGCCAAGCACACTCTGGCTAAACTGTCATTCCCTAGGGCAAACAGCCTAGTGTTGACCTCTACACCCATATGTTTAATTGTCAAATGCACATTATTTGTTGCTGATAGACTGTTTGCAGGTCTTTATTGCCATAGCATTCCCTGTTTGTATGAACAACTTGTGTATCTGTGGAAGATGTTTGCATATGGGAGGGATCCACTATATCACGTATGTCTCTGTAGTCATTTAACTGTGTGCACTGGGCAGATTGCTGTAATGTGGTTGGTTCCTGGAATAACACGTACAAATACTAGATATGTGTGGCCAACTGCTAAACTGAGATTTGGCCTAAGTGTGTGAGCATGCCCAGTTCAGCCTTCCCATGGCATGTTGTCTGACATGTGTCTCATTTATCAAAGTGTGTGAGCATGCCCAGTGTGAGCTTTCCATGTCTTGAACTCTGCAGCCCACCACATTTGTGGATGAGTGAGAACTTCAACAAATATCTCCCGTTTATGGTTGTGTGTTGTGTGTCATGTTGTGTAGTTACTGTCCAACTGCTTTGTGTGTGAACACAACGGGGATTATACTGTGCCTGCAGGGTTTGCATGGGATACTTTGCATACAGTTGTTAACATCCTTTCACACTGACCTAACACTGTAGTACTGTATAGTGTACTGGTTCAGTACTTTGACTGTGGTGGACAGTATCCTGGGCTTTAGTCCTAGGTTCATAGGTTCATAGGTTCATAGGTTCATACTAGGCTATCTGCCCTAGGGCATTTATAAGCCTAGCCAGAGTTGTGTGGCTTTCACCAACCCTCAGGTTGAAGAATACTATACCCATTAGTTTGCCATGCCTCTGTCCAGCAGTGATACAGAGATGATCCCCGGGGTAAACCTACGATCTCCCATCCACTGGTCAAGATTCCTCTTGAACAGAGCCAGCGAGGTGCTCTGTCTCACATGGACCGGGATTCTGTTCCACAGCATAGGGAGTCTCTGGGTGATGAATCTGTCCCTCCAGCACATCCTATTTATATCCGTGTTGAGGTTTAAGTATCTTGCTCTTGTGGCTCTGGTGGATTTGGATTTTTTGAGGTGTAGCATGTCCATTAATTCCGGGTTGGACATGGCCTTGTATGTCAGGCACAGGTCACCTCTGAGCAGACGGTATGCGACTGAATAGAGCTGGAGTTTCTTCAGTCGGGCAGCTTATGGCATATTTTTGAGCCCCTTTATCCTTTTGGTGAGGAACTTTTGGGTTTTTCCAATTGCTGCAGGTGTCGGGTAAGATACATTCCTTATGGGGCATTGTACTCAATCATTGGTCTGATAAGTGAAGAGTACAGGGGAACAATAACCTCCCTTGATCTGGATGTGAATCCCTTCATAATCAGGTGGGCAATGTAGAAGGTCCTCCTAAACACTTTGGCAATGTGAGTGTCAAAAGAAAGGTTACTGTCAACTTGGGTCCCCAGGTCCCTGATAACCTCTTCTGTGCTTAATGGATTGCCACCTATGTGGTAACTTGGGGTTACCTTGTTTTTACCAAAGGGTATGACTATACATTTTTGGCGTTAGCTTAAGGCCATGGCTCTGGCACCAGTTATCCATTTCTATGAGACCTCTCTGAAGGATATCTGTGTCTGATGGATTTTCAACTATGGCACCCAGTTTGCAGTCATCTGCAAACTTTGTCAGCCACAATCCTCCTATGTTTGCCTGCACTTCTGAAAGTAGATGCTGAACAAGAGGGGGCCCAGGACTGAGCCCTGTGTGACACCGCTTGTGACGGCTTGGAGTCTGACATGGCACCAGCAACTCTAACCCTGTGGGTTGTGTCCTTGAGCCAGTTTGCAACCCATCTTGTGACATATGGGTTTACATTTAAGCTGGTGAGCTTTTCTATGATACCCGAGTGGGGTATTGTGTCGAAAGCTTTTGCAAGGTCAAGGTAGGCTGTGTGAACTGCCTTACCCTCATCAATGGCCTTGGTGACTGTTTCAAAAAAGTCGACCAAGTTCAAGAGGCATGATCTGCCCTTGACAAAGCCGAATAGGGTAGGATCCAATGTCTGTATGTCCCCTATGTCTTTATTTATGAGTTCCATTATGATCCTCTCCATAGCTTTGCAGACCAGGCTTGTTAAGCTTATGGGGCAGTAATTACCAGGGTCCGTAGAAGCACCGCCTTTGTGGAGTGGGACCACAGTTGCCGTACGCCACTCTTTGGGCACGTATCCTGTGGTAAGGCTAAGATTAAACAGCAGCCTTATGTGTGGGTTTAGTTCCTCATTGAGTTTGTGTAGCACACAGCCGGGGACACCATCCAGTCCCATTGATGCTGTGTTTTAGCTTTAGAGAGCAGCTCTCACCTGGGCATTTGAGATGATTGGGAGGCTGCACTCTGCTGGGATAGATATTTCTCCTTTTGGAGGGAGGAGGAGAATTTTCACTGAACCTGTCTGCCAGTATGTTTGCAATGTCTGGTCTGTGGGTTCAGTGATTTTTGTATCATTTTGGACTAATTCTGAGCATATCTGGGAGTTTCCACCCAGATTTCTAACATAGCTAAAGAAGGCCTTATGATTGTCTTTTGAGTCCTTGGCAATTTTTCTCTCAAAGTTGGCCTTGGATGATTTTATGAGTGATCATAGTTTTTTACTAGTATTGATCAGAGATGTCTTCCCTTTTAGGGATTTTGCTCTATCTTGTAGTAGCTTTCTCCTCTTGTTGTAAAGTTTGTTTATGGCTGCAGTCCACTAGATCGGGCGCTTGCCTTTGGTGGAAAGGGTCTTGATTTTATTGTGGATTGCTTGATCCATGCAATCCTGGAGGTGCTCGTAGAAAGTATTTGTAAGGGATTCAGCAGCGTGGGTTGTGGTTTCCAATGGCTCAGGGGCCTTGAAGGATACCACACCAGTCTTAAGAAGTGTGAAGTTGGCTTTTGAGAAGTTCTTCACTGTGGTCTTTTTTGTTGGGGGTAGGGGCGGGATGTGGATCTCCAGTGAGATTAGTGTATGGTCTGATCTCACCAATGAGGGATATACTTCCGGTGTGGAGCATATTGTCCCCATGTTTGTGATGATCAGGTCTAGTATATTTTCACCTCTTGTGGGAATGGTGACAAGTTGTTCCATAGCATTTCAGTTTATGAACTCCAGGAACCTTTGGGCTAGGGTATTGGGGCTTGAGTAATGTTCCCAGTCTATGTTTGGGTAGTTGAAGTCACCCAATATGATGGTGTTTGGAGAGACATTTATACTCTCCAGTGTCTTGAGGAAGGCTGTGTGGGGTTCCTGAGTTTGAGAGGGTGGCCTGTAATATGCTACAAACTGTAGAGCAGTTTTGCCTATGGTTAATTGCACCTGAATGGTCTCTGATGCTTTGTGAGTTGCCTCCAGCCTGGAGGAGTGGGTATCCTTGATGAATATGGATACACCCCCTCCTTTTGTGGTACGGTCCAGGTTTTGGGGTCGGAACGCATGATATGAGGTAAAACCTGATAGTGCCGAGGTGCTCTCAGGAGCCTTGAACCAGGTTTCAGTCACAGCACAGACATCGATGTTCTCCATACTGAGGAGGGCTTCGAGGGCATGCATCTTGAGATTTAGACTTCTGGCATTGAGCAGCATTACCCTTAGTTTTTTTCCATTATTGTTTTCTAGGGCGGTGGGTTTAGAATTTGAGCCTTGTCTAAAAAAGGCACTATGGGGGTGGCAAGAGCCTTTGCCAATATCCGAAACCAGGGTGACAGGTGCAAGCCGTCCCTTGCGAAGCAGCGTGGCTTGTCAAGCATGTCATTCCAGGCAGACAGACATTGGACCCCCTTAGAATGACACCAGAAATTAAGCCAATTATTAAAACTGATCATTTTGTCTCTGTATTGTGGCATCATTCTTGGTGAAGGTAGGATACTGCTCAGGGTCAGGGTCATACCAGCCTGGGCTACATAATCTGAGAGCTCCTTTATGTCTCTTTTCATGTAGTCCTATCACTGCTTTACATTTCCATAGTGATCACAACAGCCTGGTTAGGGGCCAGTTGTGCACATCTGACCATGTTGCATTATGTTCAGATATGAATTAGTTAAACCAGGCTTGTCCAACATTGCTACTGTATTCCACAACATAGGTGTACATTTGCAAACACTAGCGATGTGCCCTAGGCCATTTCTAATGCTAGTCGGAGAGTGTGTTTGTCCTTCGACACACATTGTAAGTGGAGTTTGCCATGACATATGTCATGGTTAGTATACTGTACCTCTGTCTACCTGTGACATAACAGTGATACCCAGGGTAAACCTACCATCTCCCATCCACTCATCAAGATTCCTCTTGAGGAGAATCGATGAGTGACTCTATGGATAGCCTCTACTGGGAGTTTACTCATGGGTGGGGGTGGCTTCTGTGTTATGGATCATGCAGTACAGCTTGTCCTATGTAAGTCAGTGCTGGGGTTCAGGTCTCTCATGTGCATAGCTCACTGCCATTCAGATTATACAAGGTGCAGCATGTTTATTGATTAGCTTGCTGACATGGCTATGGCACCAGTTGTCTGTTTCTATGTGGCCCTTTTGTGGGATGCTTGTGTCAGCTGAAGAGTCATATATGGTGAGAAGTTTGTAGTCCTCTGCAAACATGTTCAGACACAGTCCTTCCATGTTAGCCTGTACCTATGGGACATATATACCAGACGAGGGAGATCCCAGGACCAAGCCTTGTGGGATGCCAGTTATATCTGGTTTGTAGTCTGACATGGCTGCAGCATGTCTGACCATGTCTGTTCTGTCCTTGGTCTGGTTTGCAACCCCTCTACTGACATAGGGGTTTATATTTAAGCTGGTGAGCATATCTATAATGAACATGTAGGGTATTGTATAGAAGCCTTTGCAAGGTCCAGCTACGCTGTGTGTACCACGTTGCCCTCATCAATTACCTTAATGACTGTTTCAAATGAGTCAAACATGTTTAGGGGCAGGATCTGCACTTAAGTAAGCCACACTGGGTAGGGTCTGGTGTCAGTAGGTCCCCAATATCTTTATGTCTGCGGTACATGCTGATCCTTTCCATAGCTGTGCAGACCAAGCTTCTCAGGATTCTGGGGTGGTAGTTTTCAGTATCCATTCAGGCAACACCTTTGTTGAGAAGGACCACTGTAGTTGTACACTGCTCTTTGGGTACATATCCTGTGGTAAGGCTGACATTGAGCAGTTGTGTGATTTGGCATTCCATTCGTCTTGGAGTCCATGTTGGACTCAGCCTAGGACACCATCTCATACCATTGCTGCTGTGTGTTTTGCTTTGTAGATGCTGGCTGTTACCTCAGCATCTACAATGTCAGGGGGCCAGCAGTCTGCTGGGATAGATATTTTGCATTCTGTGGGGGGGGGGGGGGTTTGCACTGCACCTGTCAGGATGTATGTTGGCAATATGTGTGTGTGTTTGGTATGTTGTTTGTGATATTTGTGTGATTCAGAGCATATCTGTGAATTCCCAACACGGTTCCTACCATCAGTTGTGGAAGCCTTGGGATTATCCTTAGTGTCCTGTACAATTTGTATCTTCATCGGTTCATAGGTTCATACTAGGCTATCCACCCTAGGGCATTTGTTAGCCTAGCCAGAGTGTGTGTGGCTTTCGCCACCCCTTGCTATGTGAATATTATGGCCATTTATGATTTGCTTTGCTGTGCCTTTGTCTGGACGTGACACAGTGAAGACCCCCAGTGTAACTCTACGATCATCCATCCACTTGGCAAGATTCCTGTTGAAGAGTGTCAGTGAGGGGCTCTGCCTAACATGGAGTGGGATTCTGTTCCAGGGTGTGGGGAGCCTCTGGGTTATGTATCTGTCCCTCCAGCACATCCTATTTCATTATGTGTTGAGGTTGACATCTCTCACTCTCACAGCTCTGATGGCTTTGAGTTTTCTGGGGTGGAGCATGTCCATTACTCCTGTGTTGGACATGGCCTTGTACAACAGGCATGCAATGCCTCTGTGTAGGCAGTATGTGACTGCATTCAGCTGGGGTGTCTACAGCCAGGCAGCATATGACATATATTTGAGACCCTTTATCTTCTTGGTGAGGTACCTTTGAGGTCTTTCTAACTGCTGCAGGTGTCAGGTAAGGTACATCCCATATGAGGCATTGTACTAGATTATGGGTGCGATAAGAGAACAGTATAGGGGCACAATGACCTCTGTTGACGTAGATGTGAATCCTTTCATGATACGGTGTCCAATTTAGACAGTCTTCCTAGCCACATTGGCAATGTGAGTGTCACATAACAGGTTACTGTCCACTTGTGTCCCTAGGTCCCTGATTACTCCTTCCATACATAATGGTTTACCACCTATGTGGTAATTTGTGGGTACCTTGTTTGGTATTTGGTGGGACATTCATACTGTCCAGTGTCTTTAGGATGGCTGGGTGGGGTTCCTGTGTGTGAGGGTGTGGTCTGTAGCATGCTACAGACTGTACAGCAGTCTTGCCTATGGTTAGTTGCACATGGGTGGACTCCAATGCCTTGTGCATTGTCAGTTACCTGGACGTATGGGTGTCTGTGCTGAATATGGATACTCACCCTCCTTTTATGTTTTGTTCCAGGTTTTTGGGCCATGACGCATGATATGTGGTATAACCTGGTAGTGCTGGTGTGCTGTCAGGAGGCTTGCAGCAGGTTTCTGTCACTGCACAGACATCGATGTTCTCCATACTGGGGATGGCCTCGGGAGCATGCATATTGGGGTTTACACATCTGGCATTGGTCAGCATTACCCTTATGTTTCTTTCCACTTATGTTCTGTAGGGTGGTGGGTTAGTCTTTTCAGCCTTGCCTACGAAAGGCTCAATGGAGGTGGCAAAAGCCTTATCCAATATCCAGACGCCCAGGGGTAACAGGTGCAAGCCATCCCTGGAACAGCTGCGTGGCTTGTCAAGCATGACATCCCAAGCAGACAGACATTGGATCCCCTTGGAATGACACCAGTAATTGTGCCACTTGTTATAACTGATCATTCCGTGTTTGTGCTGTGGCATCATTCTTGGTGAGGGTAGGATGCTGCAAACGGTCAGTGTCATACCGGCCTGGACTACATAATCAGAGATCTCATCTATGTCTCTTTTCATGTAGTCCGGGGAGGTACATCTCAAGTCATTCACACCAGCATGGACTATGACTGCATCATATTTCTACTTGCTTTGGGGTGACCTGCATACTTGTGTTATGTGGCGTATTGTGGCAGCCTACAGGCAGCTTACTGTACCCTTTCCCTTGTTCAGTCTGGTGTGTGGGACAGCAGTGTGTCTCACTATGGAGTCACCTATTACAACTGTATCAGGCATGTTGTTTCTCCTTCTGGCCTGTGACTGTTTGGCACACCAGCTTTGTGTACTATGTGTTGCATGTGCTATGTTTGGAGGTTGTTTGATTGGGTGTCTGCATTGGAGGCCTCTGTTGGTGTGGTGTGTTTGTAATTCGGGCCTCCGGGAATGTTTTTCTGTGTTTATGTCTTTGGTTTGCAGTTGTGATAGGTCTATGTGGGACTGGGTTTGTGGTGTGTGTGTTTACCTTCTCCTCCTGACTAGTTTTGGTAGTACTGAGTTGAGGGAGCTCAGCCTCCAGTTTGAATAGATGGTTTCATCTCTCACATATATTTGTATTTCTTGGGGGGAATTGGGGGATGTCTGTGTACTTGGGGCAGGTGTAACATTGCCTCAAGATTCACAGATTCAACTTGTTATGGCTGGCCTTAGTGGATTGTATGTGTGGACATATTTTATTGCCATACTACTGATCAGTGATTACTTCATTTTTTATGTTTGCTCTATCATGTAGTAGCTTCCTCATTCTCTTGCATGGTTTGGTTATGGCTGGTGTCCACCATGCCAGATGCCTGCATGTATGGCATTGTGTCTTGTTTTAATTTAGGATTGCATAATCCAAGCATTCTTGGCAGTGTTCATGGAATGGCTGTATTACAGATTCTGAGGTGTGGCCCATATTTTGCACCTGCACAGGACATTTAATGGATTCCACATCAGTTTGGAGGAGTGCAAATATTGCTTTACACATGTTTTTCACTGTGGTTTTCTGGCCAGGGACTGTGGTCATGATTTGTTTATCCAGGGTGATTACTCTATGGTCTGGTTTTACCAGTGAGCAATACACATCTCGTCTTGCCATCCAGTACCCATGTTGCTGATTATCACATCCAGTATGCTTACCCCTCTTGTGGGAGTGGTACGTTGTTCCTGGGCATTTTGGTTTATGGATTCTATGAACTTTTGTCCTACAGTGTTGGGGCTAGTATAATGCTCCCAGTCTATGTCTGGGTATTTTCAGTCACCCAATATAATGTGGTTTGGAGAACTTGATATATTCATGTATTCCAGCATAGGCCATGTGCAGTTCTTGGTGTTGGGACGGTAGTCTGTAGCAGGCTATAAACTGGGGGGCAGTTTTAGCCACTGTTACTTGACCATGGCTAGTGAATGCTGCTTCTTGTTGTGGTACCAACATGGGGGTGTGGTTAACCTTGACAATTATTGCTAGTCACCCTCCTTTTGTAGCTTGTTCCATGTTTTGAGGCTGTACAGCACAGTATGAGGTGTATCCTGGTAGTGTTAGGGTGCTGTTGTGAGCCTTGACCCAGTTTTCTGTTACAGCACAAATATGAACATTCTCCATACTGGGTGAGTTTAGACTGCATGCATCTTGCTGTTTCGACTTCTGGCATTGGGTAGCATTACATCTAGGTTCTTATCCCTTCTGATACCTATGGAGGTAGGTTTGTGTTTTGAGCCTTACCTGTTCAGGGCACGCTGAGGGTAACAACTGCCTTTGCCAGTATCCATACGGCCTGCACTGATAGGTGCATGCAAGTCCTAGCAGGTGGAGCATCATGTCATGCTCAGCATGTCATCCCAGGCTGGCACACATTGGATCCCCTTTGACTAACTGCGATACTTCAGCCAATTATTGCACTTGATCATCTCATTGTCATATTGTGGCATGATGCTTGGTGAGGGTAGGATGTTAGTCAGGGTCCTCAGGTGTGCATATAGTTCATGGTGTTACATTACTTAACACATGGCATTCATGCCTCAGGTGGTGCTGCAGGGCTGCCTCTGTCAGATGCACATATTACACTCCCTGTACATGTTTGTGAGCAGGTCATGTCATTTTAGGCATCCCTGTTATTATTTGAGTGAGTCAGAGGGGGTATCATTTCCAGGGTTCCTACTGAGCCAGTGTATGTGCTATGCGTTCCTTCTTTGCCAAGGCCAGGGCGTACTGGGCACGCCTCCTTCTGCCTACTGGGGCAGGCTCAGGTTGTTCCTCCTCCGAGTCACGCTCTGCCTGTGATGGCCTTGGCAATGGTGGGGGGCTGTTTGGCCCAGCCCTATGCTGGTCCTGCTGCAGCTGTTTTCGCAAGATCATATTATGTAGCATAGCACATACCATGACAATTTGGGTACATGTAGTTGGTGTGTACTGCAAGGCTCCACCAGATGTGTCCAGACACCAGAACCGTGACTTGAGCAGCCCAAACACACGCTCTATTACATTACGTGTTTGTGCGTGTGCCTCATTATGGCGTTCCTGTTCAGGTGTGTGTGCGTTTCTGATGGGTGTCATCAGCCACGGCTCCAGTGCATAACCTGCATCCCCCACTAGGTGTCAGTGTGGGATGTCCCCATTGGCAAATGTCTGGTACAGCTACGTCAAATGCCAAATGTGGGAATCATGGTAGCTCCCAGGGCAGCCAGCACACACATTCATTATTATGCCCTGGGCATCACACACAACCTGGCAGTTGATGGAGGGGAAGCCCTTGCGGTTAATGTAGGCCCTACCCCACTCACCGGCTGGTGCTTTGATGCATATGTGCAGTCTATTGCACCTACTACCTCAGGGTATTCCGCTATTTGCTGGAAGAGATGCATATTGCTGGCCAATACCTCACAGGCTTTAGGGAAATATACATAATCACCGACATGTGCTGACATGGCATCCAGGAATTGGTGCAGTACCCTGGAGGCTGATGCCTGTGATATCCCCATCATATCACCAGTTGGTCTCTGGAAGGTACCTGTTGCTAGTATTCTTAGGCCAACACATACCTTGGTTTCCACTGGGGTGGGTTCCCCTCTGTTGGTTCTGTGTGTGAAGCGTGGCCTGCACAGCTCCACTATTTGCTGCAGGAGGTCTCTGTCCACTCTATAGTGCTCTACTATCTCCAGCTCATGTAACCCATGGTAGGTGACCCTGGGCCTGTACACTCTTCTCCGTCTCCTCACTGTGGGTTGTCTGGCACCATCTGCATTGTCACCACCCTCAGCAAGTCGCCTATGTCTCATTATGACAGCTATGGCAGCCCATAACATTTCTGCTCTGAGTTCAGCTTTTTCAGTTTTCACTTCTAATAGCTTACTCCTGTCTTGCAGTGTCTCTTGAGAGAAACATCTTGCACTGCTGTTTGCAGATTTTTAAGTGTTGGGCTGAGCTACTATTCTGCCTGTGTAATTGCCTGTTTCTAATTGTTTTCACCTGCTAGCTCCAGCAGTATTCCCTGCTAGCTTTCTACTAATTCTGTTGCTTCCTTTTTCCTTTCTGTTTCCTCAGGAGGGAGCAGCGTGTATACCAGCAAAAACATGCTCACAGTGGCTTACACGCGTGCACACATGCTTACACGGTTCAGAATCTGCTTATTTGGGTTAAAACGCGTGCACACCAGCTCAAACAGTGTTACAGCTCTGCCAACAGGCTTCTACATGCTAAGTCTGCCCTACACGCGCGCACACCTGCGCAAACAGTGTTAAACATCTACCAACACACTCCCACATGCTCAGTCTGCCTTACTCGTGCGCACACTGTCTTACTCGTGCTTCATGGTGCACACATGTGCGCATGCACGCCCAGCAAGAAACTTTGGTGTAGGCAACAGTGTACACCTTCCATTTCTTGACTTTCCCATGCTTATCTTGTGGCACTCCTCTTTCCATGATATGTGTCTGACATCTGTCATGTAACTTTCACCTCCAATGAACTGCATTTCTTTCTGCCATTCCCCCCTGTGATGTCACCTATCTCCTACTCTGTTCCTCCCACTTCTGTAACTCTTACACTACTCAGAATGTGCTCATTTGCTATGTGACAGTGGAATTCAGTATCCTAACACTCATTTGCATCAGATTGCCTACTAATGCTTAGTTACATCTCTTAGACTCAGCTTCCACCCTTAGCAACCACTAAATGGTGGCCATGTTGTTTTTGGTCTGCTGGTCCCTGCATTGTAAATCCATGTATTGCATAAAACCCACATTTGTGGGTTTATAACATTCATTTTTATGTTTTATACAGCGCAGCCCGTTTGCGCGGGGCTGCTCTGGGTTTAAACATTGGCGATCGCCGGAAAAAAATATATATTTTTATTACTTTTGCATCAGGTTACCTTGCCAATGGCCACATATTTGGCCATTGGTATGCTGCCTGACACATATGCACCCTTTATTTGGAGCTGACATGGCTCCATTGTGGTTTTTGCAGAAACGTACCCAGTTGTCAACTGAGTACATTTCTGCAGCTAAAACGGCTCTTACACAGGCTGTTTTGGGCTTCCTGGATCGCTAATCAACCTCATTTGCATGCTATTCGGCTGCAAGTGAGGTGATTAGCTTATCCACGCCCACTCCGTGTAAGAGACGTTTTAGCTGGTCTCTTACACAGACTTTGGGCTGTTCCTGGATCACGAAGGCTGCATGGAGTCTTACACTACTCTTAGACTCTGTGCAAGCCTTCATGAATCCTGCCCATTACGTACACACAGCGCATACAAGAAGCCTTGCCTCTGTGTGCACGTAATGTTTTAAGGTAAGTAAAGTGTTATTTTTTAAAACTTTACATATTCAATTTACTGAAATGTCGATCATATGGTCTCGACCATATGACATTCAAGATTTCAGTAATTCGATTATGTAAAGTGCTGCCATACATATATATATATATATATATATATATATATATATATATATATATATATATATTACTTTTTAAAAACTAATCTAAAACCAAAAATAGCCCTACCTACGTAGGGCTCTTCTACAACTGGCCAAATAAACAACATGCATTGTATCACATATGGCTTCAACCTTAACATCAAAAACCCTGTCAGTATCAGGGTGTATAAAACTGTTTCCTGATTAATATGCTTACATTGAGCATATTTCCCACATGGCCTAGTCCCAGCTACCTTCCTGCTACATTTCCTATCCTTGACAGTACATAATCTCCTCTTTAAGCTCTTCTTATTCTTAAATGTGAACTCAGGTTTAAGGCCAACTACTTCAGACATCTGTGGGTCAGTCAACAATATGTCTCAGTGCTGATTAATAATGTCTGTGTACCTCTTAACATCCCTTGAATAAGGTATGCAAACCTTAAGTTTATTCCCTTTTCTTACAACATCTCTATGTAACGGTTCTGCAAAATAGGGTCTTGCTTTAGTATCCCTCAGCTGAGTAACCTTAGTAGCACTATACTCAACCAGCCTCCTATGAGGCCCATAGATGCAGGTAGTGGATGGTGTACGGAGGGTATATCTATATACTTAGAGAAGAAGTTAAGGCCTATGATTGATGAGTCAGTTTATGTTCTAAAAGACACCAAGCAATTTTTACGTGATCTATATGAATGTACTAATCATGGTGTGTTGAATGGAACTTGTTTGTTTGTCACCCTTGATGTTGTTTCATTATTTACCATCATTCCGAATCATTTGGGCTTGGAATTTTTGATTGAACAGATGAACATGAGTGACATGTTCAGTACAAGAGAAATTGAGATGTTATCGAAGTTAATGTCCATTGTACTCATGAATAATGTTTTTTTGTTTAAAGACCAGATTTTCTGGCAAAAATGGTGTGGCAATGGGAAGCTCTTGTTCCAATACTTATGCAAATGCAGTTATGATGAAATGGGAATCACAATATTTGTTTAAGAAGCCTTTTTGTGAATTTATTTTATTTTACAGGAGGTTTGTCGATGACCTATTTATTTTGTGGAGGGGTACCATCTCAGAATTGCAGAGTTTTGTTGAGTATATTAATGGCACTACACAATTTTTGAGGTTTACTTTGAACTATTCAGAAGTAGGCATTAATCTTTTGGATGTCTTTGTAGAAAAGGATGGTACCAATATGTTGTCTACTAAATTATTCAGGAAAGATTGTCATGTTAACAGTTTATTATCCAGTGACAGTATGCATCCCAAATATGTTTTCAGGAATGTAGCTCAGAATCAGTTCTACAGGGCCTCCAGGCTGAGTGTGAAAAATGATGAATTCTATAATCAAATGGCCAGAACTACCAGTGATCTTATGGAAAGAGGATATGATCAGAGGCTGGTTGAGTATACTACTACTAAGGTTACTCAGCTGAGGGATACTAAAGCAAGACCCTATTTTGCAGAACCGCTACATAGAGATGTTGTAAGAAAATGGAATAAACTTAAGGTTTGCATACCTTATTCAAGGGATGTTAATAGGTACACAGACATTATTAATCAGCATTGGGACATATTGTTGACTGACCCACTGATGTCTGAAGTAGTTGGTCTTAAACCTGAGTTCACATGTAAGAATAAGAAGAACTTAAAGGGGAGATTGTGTACTGACAAGGATAGGAAATGTAGCAGGAAGGTAGTTGGGACTAGGCCATGTGGGAAATATGCTCAATGTAAGCATATTAATCAGGAAACAGTTTTTATACACCCTGATACTGACAGGGTGTTTGATGTTAAGGTTGAAGCCACATGTGATACAATGCATGTTGTTTATTTGGCCAGTTGTTTGATTTGTAAATGTTTCTATATTGGAAAGACAGATCGTGCCTTGAAGGATAGGATAAGGGAGCATATTTACCATATTGGGAAAGGGAGCAGTACTAATGCCTTAGCAAAGCATGCTGTTAAGATGGGGGAACATCATCAATTTCTTTTTATGGTAGTTTCTAGGACATATGAAAGTTTAAGAGTAGGAGATATTAGGGGTAGGACAGAAGAAATGGGAGCCAAATGGATAGTTATGCTTAGGGCTAATTATGGTCATGGGCTTAATGACTGCGTACCCATGAAACCAGTTCTCAGTAGAAGAGCCCTATGTAGGTAGGGCTATTTTTGGTTTTAGGTTAGTTTTTAAAAAGTAATATATATATGTGTGTATATATATATATATATATATATATATATATATATATATATATATATATATATATATATACATATATATATATATATATATATATGGATCACCTTCAGATGCCCGAAATCGCGTTTCGCCGACACACAAATCACCGACACCAAAAGACCGACAACAAAAAATACCGACAACGCAAAACACCGAAAACCATTACACCAACACACTACACGTAAACAACACAGTACACTACATAATATATCCACTATCCCTAACCCTAAGGTCCGACACTACCGCACACTTACCCTACCTGCACCCTAACCCTAACTCACTTACCCACCCCTAACCCCAAGGTCCGACACTACCGCACACTCACCCTACCTGCACCCTAACCCTAACTCACTTACCTACCCCTAACCCCAAGGTCCGACACTACCGCACACTCACCCTACCTGCACCCTAACCCTAACTCACTTAACCCACCCCTAAACCCACAGTCCCTCACTATCGCACACACCCTACCTGCACCCTAACCCTAACTCACTTAACCCACCCCTAAACCCACAGTCCCTCACTATCGCACACTTACCTGTCCGCTCCCTAACACTAAATCCCTCACTCTATCGCACACTTACCGAGTCCGTCGGGTTCTCACCTTGTCGGTCATCTGAGTTGTCGGTGTTTTCGTCCCGTCGGATTCCGTGTCGGCGAAACGCGTTGTCGGGCATCTGAAGGTGACCCATATATATATATATATATATATATATATATATATATATATATATATTTTTTTTTTTTAAGTTTGATTATTGCATAGCAAGTTGTGGTGTTTTTATTAATTATTTGTTTTTATGTTTATCTGTTTTTTCATTAAAAGTTGATTGATACATGTCATGTGATTTTGTTACCTGCTGATATAAGGTGTGAGTGATTGCATTGTATTTACACCTGAAGAAGCATTGTGTGAAAGCGCTAGTGTGGCAATAAAGTCAGTACTGCTTGGAGTAACCTTGTGTATTTTTTTCGTGTTAAACTGAGATACTGGAGCCATCCCTCAGCAGACTTTTTTGGACTTTTGTTTGCATTATCTTTTGTAGCTGCAGAGGGATCTGGTGCTTAATATACGTTTTTGCTTGGAATGCAGAGAATGTTATTGATAGAAGTCAGCCACTTTAATATGATTAGATTTACTGCATTTCATTTCAAAGTTAAAGTGACAATAACTGAATATTTGCTATTACCAATTTATTAACAAGGACAAATATTTACAGATATATTTAATTGCTTGTTTATAATTACACACACAAGGTTTCTTGAAATTGCCAAGGTACTTAACAATGTAGAAAAGACAAACAATAAATGAATGACTGTGTAAGGATGTCCATGATTGGTGCTACACAGGTCACCATATTTTTAGATGTACAAGAATTTACATAATGTTGTTTTGTAGATTTATTTATTAAAACACACACACACACACACACATACATATATATATATATATATATATATATGTATATATATATATATATATATATATATATAAAGAGAGACAGATCATCTTTTTAAGATATGTCACTGATATCTATTAGAAAAAAGTAAGCATTTAAAGACGTGCCATAGAAACATATGTATGTATTTATTTTAAAATCATTTCTACAGAAATACTCAAGGAATCTATTGTTTCTATTTCATTCCATCTCATGTATTGAAAAGTGCTACATTATATTTGGTGCTTGTGTTACAGGCACTATTTATAAAGTGTGACAATCTTTTAAATTACTTTTGTTTCGTTTATATCAAGGAGCATGTGAAGAGACAGGCAGTGAAAGGATGAATTGATATCTGTTCAGCTATTTAAACTTGCTCTTCCAGCAGCTCTGAGCATTCGAGTGGCTGTATATCACATGTGTGATGGATGCAAAGATGCAAAGAAGATAGGATGCGTCCTGTATCAGAGTGTGACCTGCTTGATAGGTGCAGGAGGTGCAGGAAGTTCGGGAAAGTTCATGTGAGTTGCATGATTTGTCTTTTTACATTAAATTAATTTATAATGGATAGACTTGCTAATACTTGGCTGCAATCATTAATGGAGGAAAAGGGTGTTTTTCATTGCTTCCACTGCCTTATGTATTCTTCCTCAAGTAAATATTTTGAAGTCAGTGATTGCAGTTTATGTCTAAAATGCATTAACTTGGTTACACAGTGAGAGATTGTGGGTTTGAGATGAAAAATTGAACTAGTTAATGAAAACTTAGAGCAGGATGATTTAGCTCTGGGTAATAAGTCACTAACAGATTAAAAACAATACCACCTTAGAAAGTATCACCTCATTCAAATACCTTGACATGTGGTTAGACCAATCGCTTAACTTTCAACTCCACACTGAAAAGACACACAAAATGGTCAACACACTAGCTTTTCTGGGAAAACAAGCTATCACCTCTTCTGTCTAGACTAGCCAAAGCTGTTATAGGCAAAGGAATACTATTATTGCACTTTGAATATGGACTACCCATTATAGCTGCAGTCTCAAAGAAAAATGTTGCCACTGTACAAACCATCTCCAATAAAATTTGTCAAATTATTACTAACTCCCAAAAAAGAACATATAACCATGTAGCCAAATTGCACAAATAATCAAAAAAGGCTCATGTAGTGACTGGAGTAAGGAAAATACTGCAGAGGATTTCCAAGTATAAAAATCATCTCATTACAATCAAAAAATAAATTGTAATCATTTGTGGTGAAGAATGTTTGTACTTTAAACTGACAGGACTTCTTTAGAGCATCCCTGCCAGGGTTAGATGATTATATTTACATTAGCTAAATGTTGAAGTTAACGGCAGCTAAGTTGTAATTGATTTACATACATTTATATGAATTTTAATTAAGTAAATCATTAAGTAAATATTTCTTGCATTTGGTTAGTTATCATGACTTATTGAATTACATATATTTATATTTTGCAACATTTTGCATACTTCTCACACGTGTTTTGTGTGTGTGTCTGTGTTTGTACATGTGTGTGTCTGTGTGTGTGCATGTGTGTGTGTGTGTGTGTGTGTGTGTGTGTGTGTGTGTGTGTGTGTGTGTATGTGTCAGTGTGTGGGTGTGCGGTGTACGCAGGCATGCGTGTATGTTATACATACTCAACCTAAGACTTCATCATTCAAGATAATATATACATAAACATTTAATATAGGTAAAATGTGTTTCAATTACAGTGCATTTACAATGAATTAATTTTATTTAATTTGTGATTAATGATTTTATTCTTATAATTGGCTTTATTTTAAACATTTAGTGTATCTGTTTTAAAACAAATCTTAATACAGACTACTAGGGTGGAAATAGCATAATATTTTTATTTTGTTTTTAACTATTGACATATGATTGTAGTTCTTTTTGGTGAACAATGGCACTTTAAGATGGAGATTATGCTGTTAGTCATGTGACTATTTTCTTTTTTAAATGTGATCTGATCACTAATTCACTCTTTTGGTTCTGTAGAAGTTCTGTGAGTTTAAAGGACAAAATTTTGAGCACAAATGACTACAGTTTATTTTTTGATTATAATAAATTGATTTTTATACTTGGAATTCCTCTGCAGTATTTTCCTTACTGCAGTCACTACGTGAGCTTTTTTTTCATTACTAACACCCCCAATAATAAACACTACTGCCTAACTCTCGCCAAAGCTAAGGGGCCAGCCTAATAAATTCCGCAATAAAGGATGGTTTGAAAATTATTTTCACAGAAAAGTTTTCCATAAGATATTACTTACTAGTGCAGAATAAGTAAAATTCCAACAAATGTTCAACTGGAAAATGTTGGACAGTCATATCATCAAAGTTTTTAACACATTTGTTGGAATTTCTATACACTGAATTACTATTGTACATTCATCAGTGTGGATGTCTGCACTTATTTACGAAAAATCTTGATACCTGGCTAGGAGCCAAGGCATTTAAATTTGCCTTTGACCTAAGGCAGTAATTACTTGCGGTATCAGCTATGTATTTTTATTAAATGCTCCTCAATAAACTCAGCAATAAAGGATGAAAATTATTTTCACAGAGATATTACACACCAGAGCAGAATAAATAAAATTCCACCAAATGTTTATGGGATCATAGGATCATAGGAAGTTAACAAGCTAATGGTCCTAGGTCCCTTACAAGCCTAGCCAAGTTATGCCCTTGCTTCCATGATCAGCACTTATTGACCCTGTCCAAGAGAGACACAGGTGGCTCCCCCAGGATGAATTTATGGTTACCCTTCCAATCATCCGGATTGCGCTTGAAGAGGGCCACAAAGGTGCTCTGGTTGACATGAATTGGGAGTCTGTTCCACATTTGTGGTAATCTCTGGGAGACAAACCTGCCCCTCCAGTATGTTCTATTAATGTCACATAACAGGTTAAGGTCTTTACAGCCAGTAACCTGTGAGCCATTTGACTTACGGATATGCAGCATCTGCAATAAAGCAGAGTCAGAGATTGCCTTATACGCAAGGCAGAGATCACCTCTGAGTAGTCTGTATGAAACAGAGTAAAGTGATAGGGATTTCAGCTGATCCTCATAGGACAGATGCAAATACATTGAATTCTCCTTGTGAGGAACTCTGTGGTCTCTCCAATTGCTGCAGGTGTGTGGAAAGGTACATACCAGAAGGGTAGTTGTACTCAATTATTGTCCTGATGTGGGAGGAGTACAGGGAGATTATAACTTTTTTTTCTGGAGGCAATGCCCTTACTTATGAGATGAGCAATATAGAATGCCCTTCTTACCACTGGGAGGACGTGGTGATCAAATGTAAGGTTGCTGTCAACCTGTGTGCTCAGGTCTCACACCACTGAGTGAATGCTAAGGGTGTTTCTCTTGATGTGGTAGTTAGCAGGAATGTCACTCTTACATAAGGGATGCTAATACATTTTTTTCATTGAGTTTAAGGCTGTGACTTTGGTACAAATCATTTGTTTGCATAAGACCCTCTTGTAGGATGTTGACATTGTTTGGGGATTCTATGACCACTCCCAATTTGCAGTCATCAGAAAACTTTGTCAGCCACAGACCTTTAGTTTTTGCTTGTACTTCAGAGAAATAGATTCCAAGCAGTAGAGGTCCCAGGAGAGATCCCTGTGGAACATCACTGGTTATGGGCCTACTGTTGGAGGTTGATTCCCCTATTTTGACTGTATGGGTTTTATCAGTGAGCCGGTTAGAAATCCACCAAACAATATAAGGGTTAATACCTAGCTGGGTGAGTTTGCCAATAATGCCTGAGTGGGGAATAGTGTCAAAGGCCTTGGCCAATTCCAGGTAGGCTGTATGCACAGTTTTCCCCTTGTCCAGGGCTCTGGTGCCTGTCTTAAAGAGGTCCAGCAGGTTTAACAGGAATGAGTTCCCTTTGACATATCTAAACTGAGTAGGGTCAAATGTTTGGAGATTACCTATATCTTTGTTGATAAAGTCAATGATGATTCGCTCATTGGTCTTGCAGATTAGGCTAGCAGACTAATAAGTCTATAGTTTCTTGGGTCACTGGACAGACCTCCCTTGTGCAAGAGGATAACGGCAGCCACTTTCCATTCAACTGGGATGAAGCCAGTGCTTAGACTCTGATTGAAAAGAGTGCCCAATGGCATTGCTAATTCCTTTTGGAGACCATGTAGCATGGAGCCTGGGATGTTATTAGGTCCCACAGATGCTGTGTTTTTTGCATTAGAGAGGGCATTTATGACCTGCTCTCTAGAGATACAAGGTGGGTGACAGGTGGAAGGAATGTCACGGAGTATGTTTATAGGTTTATAGATGTGTACTAGGCTAAAGGCCCTAGAGCCTTTACAAGCTTAGCCCCCCAAAAATTGCCCAGGCACTTGTGCCACCAGATGTTAGTTCACAGTGCCCATATCCAGTAGGACAACTGGAATGATCCCTAGAGTGAACTTTCTGTTACCCATCCACTCATCAAGATTTCTCTTGAAGAGAGCCAGTGAGGTGCTCTGCTTGATATATATGGGAAGCTTATTCCAGTGTATGGACAGTCTTTGTGAGATTAACCTGTTCCTCCAGCATGTTTTGTTAATTGCAGTAATGAGGTTGCAATCTCTGGATTGTGTGGCGTATGGGGACTGGGATTTCTTTAGGTGTAGCATTTCAAGTAGGGCTGGGTTGGAGATGGCTTTGTAAGTCAAGCAGAGATCACCTCTAAGTTGATGATAAAAGACTGAGAATAGCTGAGGTTTCTTGAGTCTGTCCATGTAGGACATGTGTTTAAGGCCTAGGATCCTTTTTGTGAGGTACATGCCAAACAGGGATTTATATTCAATGATTGGTCTAATGAGGGATGAGTAGAGATAGAGATGATGACCTTTGGTTATAAGATGTGCCACGTAGAAGGACTTTCTGACCACAGTGGCAATGTAGTAGTCGAAGGTGAGGTGGCTGTTTATCTGGGTGGCTAGATCTCTTATGGCCCCTTCAGTGTTCAGTGGGCTCCCATCAAAGTGGTAATTCAAGAGAACTGAGTTTTTTCTAAAGGGGATGATAATGCATTTTTTGGCATTCAGCTTCAGGCCATGGTTCCAACACCAGTCATTGGTCTCAGAGAGACCCTTTTGTAGGATGTCTGCATCACTTGGGGAGTTGATAATGACTCTTAGCTTGCAGTCCTCATTGAACTTGGTCAGGCAGAATCCTTCTGTGTTAGCCTGGACTTCTGAGAAGTAGATGCCAAACAGGAGAGGGCCCAGGACTGAGCCCTGTGGGACTCCACTTATGACTGATCAACAGTCTGACTTGGAATTTGCAACTTTCTGTCTGTGGATCCTGTCTGTGAACCAATTTGCAACCCACCTAGTGATGTAAGGATTGATGCCTAGTTTGGTGAGTTTATCAGTGATACCTGAGTGGGGAATGGTATCAAAGGCCTTGGCCAGGTCAAAGTAGGCTGTATGCACTGCCTTACCCTCAACCACAGCCTTGGTGACTGCCTCAAAGAAGTCAACCAGGTTCAGTAGGCAAGATCTACCCTGGACAAAGGCAAACTGTGTGGGGCCAAGAGTTTGGAGATTACCTATATCATTGTTAATCAGGTCCATGATGATGCGCTCCATATCTTTGCATACCAATCTCATCAGGCTAATGGGGTGATAGTTCCCAGGGTCTGTAGTTGCTCCCCCATTATGGAGCAGGATGACTGTATCAGTGTGCCATTCATTAGGGACAAAGCCTGAGGTAAGGCTGTGATTGAACAAGTCACACAGATGTGGTGCCAGTTCATTTTGTAGCTCATGTAGGATGCAGCCAGGGATATTATCAGGTCCCATGGATGCTGTACTCTTGGCTTTGGACAATGCAACTTTTACCTGTGCCACAGAAATGGTGGGTACCAGGCTTTCTTCTGGTATTGTGATAGGGCCCTTGTTGGGGGAGAAAGGGATAAAGTTGGCACTGAATCTGTCGGCCAGTATGTTGGCTCAAAATAGGAGGTGCCATTGTGCAATAAATCAGAGCAAATCTGGGTATTGCCTATGAGGTTTTTGATATATGTAGCTATAGAAGGCTTTGTGGTTGTTTTTGGTGTCAGCCGCAATTCTGCCTTCATAGCTGGCTTTAT
This sequence comes from Protopterus annectens, assembly GCF_019279795.1. Classification (NCBI taxonomy): domain Eukaryota; kingdom Metazoa; phylum Chordata; order Ceratodontiformes; family Protopteridae; genus Protopterus; species Protopterus annectens. Next base: position 1,494,418,054 of record NC_056728.1, on the reverse strand, counting down.
AGGATTTGATAAGGGATCTCAGCTTTATGTTGAGACTGATAAGAGAGGCTTTCCAGTCTTGTGACTTCATTTTTTTCTGCAACAGTTTCTTCCTTCTGTTGTAAAGTTTATTGATGGCTGGAGACCACCAGATTGGCTTCCTGTTTTTGGAGGAAAGCGTCTTAGTTCTATTTGGTATGCAAGGTCCATGCCTTTGTGTACATGCTCATACAGTGCACTGGTCTATGATTCAGCAGTCATGCAGCTATTTTCCATTGGTATGAGTGCCGAGAAGTTAGCCACCTCTGTTTTTAGGAGCCCAAAGTTGGCTTTAGAGAAGTTTTTCAGGGTGGTCACCTTAGCGGGTGGTGTAGGTAAGATGGAGATTTCCATGGTGATCAGTTTGTGGTCAGATTTAACCAGGGAGTAATTGACTATAGTTGTGGCGCAAAGGTCTCCCATGTTGGTGATAACCAGGTTGAAGATATTGCTTCCTCTAGTGGGGGTCAGAGTGAGCTGGTCCAGGGCATTGGACTTAATAAATTCTAGAAAGCGTTGGGCCTGTTCATTAGTACTTGAACAGTTTTCCCAGTTGATGGAAGGGTAGTTGAAGTCACCCAGTATGAGAGTATTGGGTTTGACCTTAATATATTCCAGGGTGCTTAGGAAGTTGCAGTGAGAGTCTGGGGACATATTTGAGGTTCTGTAGCAGGCTATGACTTGTATCGCCATCTTATCCAGTAATAGTTGTACCAGAAGTATCTCGGATGCATTATGCTGGGCTACAAGTCTAGAGGTGTGCGTATCCTTTAAGAATATGGAGACACCACCATCATTGGAGCTTCCAGCCATATTCTGGGGCTGAAAGGTATGGAATGAGTAGTAGCCTGGGAGTGCAGGGGTGCTTTCTGCCTCTTTAAACCAGGTCTCCATTACAGCACAAATGCCGCTATTCAACATTTTGAGGAGAGCTTCGAGTGAGTGCATCTTGAGATTTAGACTTCTAGCATTTAGACATCTAGCGACCACTGCCCTATAACAATTACCACACATACTCCCCACCTTACCAAACCTAACAAATTTATTACCACCCGCTCACTTTCTCATTTCCTGTCCTAACTCCTTTATTCACCAACTCTCCAAAATTAACTGGTCTCACCTCTCCACTCTTCCTTTAGATGAAGCTGTCCACTCCTTCAACACTGCATTCCTAAACATTCTTAACTCCCTTGCTCCTCTTCGCATGATTAGAATCAAATCTGATACCGCTCTCTGGCTCACTAAATTGACCAGAACATTCATGAAAGACCGGGATAGGATTTGGAAAATGTGGACTAAAACTAGGACTCCGTCTCTTCTTCATAAATATAAAGAACTCAGAAGTAAAATTTAAAAAAATCATCCATTATGACAAAATAAACTTCTATGCCAATCCTCCCTCTACTATTAAATAAGTCCCAAAGAAATTCTGGTGCTCTATTAAACAGACTCTTCATCCAGGAAACCCTTCCACTCCTAACCCATGTCCCAGTGCAACACCTGAAGACATAGCCAACAAATTTAACAATCATTTTATAAACTCAATAACCTCCATAATAAACTCCCCCCCCAGAAACAACACTAGCACCCCTGCAAACTCTATACCTCTTCCAAACTCTCCTAACTCCTTCTCTCTAAAAGCAGTATCAACTAACTATGTAAAGTCATTACTCTCTAAACTTAAACCTTGCTTCCCATCTGTTGACAAGCTACCCTCTTACTTCCTGCAGATTGCCTCTGAACCTCTTGCCTATCCTGTATCCATCTTAATCAACTGATCCATTTCTAAATCCTATTTCCCCACTGTATGGAAGAATTTCTTTACTCTACCCATTCACAAAGGGGGCATCTCCTCAGACATATCCAACTTCAGACCGATTGCCATACTCTCTCCACTCTCATAAATCCTAGAGAAATGCATTCACAAGTAGGTAATGCATTACCTTCACCAGGAAAACCTTCTCAGACCCACACAGCCTGGTTTCCATCCCATAGTACAACTACTGTACTCATGTCATTCATCAACATAGTCTCCTGAGCTCATGATAACAATAAACTTGTCTCATGCCTATTCCTTGACCTTTCTAAAGCCTTTGACACTGTCTCTCACCCACTCCTAGATAAACTAACTAACTTACATTTCTCTCCCCCTACTATCTCCGGTTCTTCAGCTAGGTCTCTACCCACCAGCAATCAGTTAAATGGCTTTCTGCACTATCCTCCCCTCTCACTGTACAAATGGGAGTCCCCCAAGGGTCCATACTTGGTCCACTACTCTTTAATATCTTCACCAAATTGCTCTACTCCTCTTGTCCCCAGTCATCTCTTGTGCAATATGCTGATGACTCAACTGTTATAACCATTGCTGACAACCCAACTGACCTCCACTCAACTACCCAGGCATCCTTCCACACCATTGAGACTTGGCTTAGTGATACCAAACTAATACTTAATCCAAAAAAAACTAAGCTCCTACTCTTCCTCCCTAAAAACATCACCACACTCAAAAGAACATTTATTTATTTATTTATGTATTTGAAGTTTGTTTTCCAGGATAGTCCATTGGGCCAGAAGAGCCCATTTTCAATTGAGTCCTGGGGAGAAACGCTCCATAGTACACAATGAATAAAATAATATTTCATTAGTATAGAATAACAATAGTACAGTTAAAAATGCTATCTGAAGGTGCAATTTATTAAGAAGCAAAAACAGAATTAGAGGATCTCTAAGTGAATATTTACAATATTTACACATATGTAATTCCTATGATTGCAAATGCATACAGCTACAAGAAGATATTTACAGAATGAGTATTTCTGCTTTGGAAAATATGAAGGGGGAGGAAGAGACAGAATTGGGTATATGGGGTAAGGGGGAGATGAGTTTAGGGAAGAAGGGGAGTAAGGAAGTGGGGAGAAAGATAGTATAGAGAAAGGATGGGGAAGAAGATAGAGAGTGGGTGTTTGAAATAGGTGTGTTACTGGGGAATTCATGTGGGATGGGAACAGGAGCATTCCCAGATGGATGTTAGGTAAGAATGAAGCAAGGTTTTGAAAGTAGAGAGGCTGCTAGTGGTGCGAAGGTGAGGTGGCAGGGAGTTCCAGAGTCATGCTAAGGAGAAGGATAGTAGAGATTTGCCAGGTGGGCGTGCAGGCTTATGCAGTTCAATCAGATTTTGGGTATTGGTTCTTAGGAGTCTATTGGGAAGGTGAATTTTAAAGGTTGAGGCAAGGACGGGGCAAAGAGAGGGATTAAAGATGAGTTTGTGTGCATGTATGAGTTGAATGTAGGTGAGGTAATTGGGCAACTCTAGCCAATTTAGTTTGTGGAGGGCAGTACAGTGATGGGTGGAATATCTGTATCCAGTGGCAAATTTGGAGATTTTGTTGTAACAGCGAGAGATTTTTGTGGAGTGGGGCACCATAAAGGAGAGAAGGGATAAGATATGTGGTAGAGAGAACAAGCCTGGTAGAGGGGGTGAGGTGGCGATTGTGGTGGTAGAGCATGCCTAGTTTCTGTTTTTTTTTTTATATTTGTGTGGAGGTAGGTATCAAACTTGAGCTGATCGTCAATAAGTACTCCAAGCAGTTTTGCATTGGATACTATTTCAAGATGAGTATTATTCTTACTGATGATGACGAATGAGTTTTTGTCAATTATTGTGGTTTTTGAGGCGATGAATATCATGAGTTTACCATCTTATCCTGCAACAACACTATCATCTCAGCTGAATCTCGTACCAAATTGTTAGGTGTTACAATATGATCAGCTTAAGTTTGATCTCCATATTACTAACTCAGTAAAAATAACTCATCAGAAAATTGGACACCTTTTCTGTAGCAAGAAATACTTAACTAACACTGCATGAATAACTCTCTCCCAGGCTTTATTACTCCCAACACTCCTGTACAGCTGCCACATATTCACAAACCTAAATTCTACCCTTATTTCCAAGCTTGAAACTACCTATAATAAGATTGCCAGATTTGCAGCTAACCAAACCTACAAGTCACACCACTGCTTAGCACTACAGCAACTAGACTGGCTAGAATTCCCACAGCTGCTTTAACTGTACCAACTACAAATCATCCACTCTACCTTCTATCTACCCTCCTTCTGGCTCAGCCTCTCCACTATTATATCCAAATATTCCCCTGCTAGGATGCTACACAGCTCAAATCAAGAATTATTAGACATCTACAAACTCTAAACCAAAATAGGCTGCCTTTTCTATAACTATAACCCAGCTACATCCTGGAACCAACTCCCCTTGGAAATAAAATCCCTCCAGCATAACAAACATTTCAAATTAGCCACAAGGAAATACCTAAAAACAAAGTGGTCTTGCCACTGTAGGCAACCACCCTGAAACCACCATTCTTTCACCTATTTCACCACCTCACTTAATGTAGCTCTAACACTATTCCCCTGCCTCTTCTACCTATTCCCTTCCTCTATCTCCAACCACTCTTATTTCTTACAGTCTCAAACAACCTTCTTGTCTAGTCTGTCTCCTATACTCTACCTCCCCTACATCTCCTACTAGCCATTCTTACTTTCCTTTCTTGTTTCCAAACTCCTATACAACTAGATCCTACCCACTTTAAATAAGCATCTGTCTAACTATTAACTCATTTTGCTCTAAGCAGCTTAAATAATATTGTAACTAGTCACATTTTCTTCTGCTAATTGTTTAAAACCTTGTTTGTAACAACTCACATGCTTGTCTGCCAATTGTTAATAATAACTGAATTGCCTGAGGAGTTTTTTTTTCTCTCCACATCTCTGCTTGGAAGATCCTATCGCTGATTGTTACTACTATGTTACTAAAATTTAATAAATTGTTTTCTAGTCCTGAGGAGCTTTTCTCCCCGGGTCTCTGCTGAAAATGAGCCAAAAGCTCAGCCAGACTAACCCGGTTAACAAATGTAAAATAAAATAAATAATACATAGAATTGAGCAGCATGACCCTCAGATTGCATTTGTTTGTAACTGTTACTGTGGAATTTTGGTCTTTGGAACACTGCCTAAAAAGGCACTATAGGGATGGTAAGAGCCTTAGCCAGTACCCAAAATCCCATGGGTGATAGATACAGGACATCTCTGGCAAAGCATTGAGGTCTGTCGATCATGTCATCCCAGTCAGACAGATACTGGATCCCCTTAGAATGACACCTGAAACTTAACCAATTGTTGCAATCAATCATTTTCTGCTCATACTGTGGTATAATTCTGGGTGACGGTAGAATACTGCTTAGGGCTAGGGTCATACCTGCCTTGGCCACATAATCCGAGAGTTCCATCACATCTCTTTTCATGTAGTCCAGGGGGGTACATCTCAAGTCATTCACACCCACATGGACAATGACTGAGTCATATTTGTACTTGTTGTGGAGTGACCTTAGTGCATGTGTTATGTGGTGGATCCTGGCACCTGAAAGACAGCTGATTGTCACCTTCTCGTTGTTCAACCTATTGAGTGGGACATCAGTTTGCCTCACAATTGAGTCTCCTTGAATTAGTACATTGGGCAAAGTGTTTTGCCTTAGGAGCTTGGGTTGAGGTGCACACTGTGGTGGTGAGCTACATGTTCTGGGGTTGGTGTTGTGTTGTGGTGGTTGACAGCATTTCTGTCTCAAGGTTCTCTGTTTGGGTAAACTTTTATTGAGATCCTCTGCAAAGGTGGGTGTCTGGTTTGTTTTTCTATGTGAGGGTTGTGATGGTTGGTGTTTTGGATGGCTGTGTGTTCTATGTAGTGAGTTGCAGGTGTTGACTTTCTCCTCTTGACCACCTAGTCCAGTGTGTGGTGGGGACAGGGGAGTGAAGTTTTCACAGAACCTGTTGGCTAACAGGTTTGCTACACAGGTTCAGTGTATGCGGTATCCTTAACTACCAGTTCAGTGCAAATCTAGGTCTTACCTTTTAGATGACAGATGCAACTAAAGAACGCCTTATAGCTGTCCTAAGTTGAGGACGCTAATTTGGATTCATAGTTTGCTTTTGAGGACTTCACAAGAAGTCTTTTTTGCTTGTTTAAGCTGAGGAGGGAGTGTTTCCAGTTTGGGGCACACTCCCTTTTACTTCTGTTCAATGTAAGTTAGACCATTTCAGAAGTTATTTCAACATTAGTGTAATAAAGCTCTAGGGCCATTGTTTATACTATATTGACTGCATTATTTGCTAATGAAACTACTGGTTTAATTGTCCTTACAGTAAGCACAAGCTACAATGCATACCTTTCAGCACTTACCTTAGAAATTGGGGAAAGGCTAAAATATTTATGGGAAAGGATCAAAACTGTCCCTGATTTTCAGGGATGTCCCTGATTTTTTTTTCCCAATTTTACTCTGCCTCTACTAATTACTCCTAAAACTGGTGAGTTGAGAAAAAAAAAACATTGTGGATTGCACCTAATAAGTTCTGACAATATTTACAGTTATAGACTTTTTTTAATTTGGAAACTTCATGTTAATTCCCATTGTCTTATTCTGTTAACTTCTGAAATTAGTAGTACTAATATTTTAAAATGTGTTCATGGTTATCCCTGATTATCTTTGGATTTTACCCTGATTCTAGAGGTAAGAGGTTTACAGTTATGCTGCAAACATGGACATGTCTGAAATACTGATGATATTAATTTAGTAATTCATATAATTTTCAGAGAAAATTAAAGTTGTCCCTAATATTATAAGGCAAATTGAGAGTAGTTGAAATCAACAAAGCCATTTTTAAGGTGCATATCTGGCTTTATCTGACTCTAGATTGACAAGTTATGCAAAGTAAAGTGATAACCAAGTTTGGAACAGCAAACACTGTAAACACAGCCAAATAGTCTGTGAAATGTATGGCATAAGAGCAATGAAGAACTGTAGGATGGTCACTACAATCTAGCAAATATATATGCAGTGCATTGTATTCTCTGCAACTGTACAGCAAGACATAAGTGAGTATTACCTGCTTTAGCTGGACAAACCTTCTCTTAGGTCCTGGTCAGTTTCTATTTCTTCATAGCTATTTTCACAAGCATCAAACTGTTAAAAAGTCTGGATAATAAAATGCAGTGCAAAATGTGAATACTGCATGCAGATTTTTTTTCTTCTCTTGCACATGAAGAAAAGGTACTGTTTTACCTTAACAAAACTGCTATACTTGAGTAGCCTTCTGAAGATATCCAGATATATCAGTCATGTAAGCAATCCTCAATTCCTGTACTGTAGCAAAACTTTACTAATCATTAAGCAATAGAAATAGGGCACTCTGTTGTAGACTCCATATTCTGAATCCTGCAACTCAAAAAAATAAAGCGTGTTTCTACACATGGCAAAATGTGAAACTGTTGTGCATAAAGACTATTTTTATTTTACAAGGGGGAACGTTCTCTTTTACTCTATACTCCTCACTACATATATATGCTTATTTGATATTATTGTATTTCAGTCAAAGGGGAAATTCTCAGAGATGCAGCAATTTCAGACTCAGTATATATTTCCCTCTAAGAGCACTTAATTTCTTGGAGTTCAGGGACTCATTTTATCAGACCTCAAATGGTCTTCGGGAACACTGGAACAGTGTTCTGTTGAGAATTAATGAGACTCATTTATGCAATTTATTATAAGCTAACAATTGGATGCCATGACAGAAGAGACAGCCATTTTAAAAGGCTGATAGAAATTCACTTCTGCCACCAAAGCATCATTTATCAAATGAAGCAAACTTTAAGTGTTGTCTTTTGTAAGAGCGTTTTTGTCTGTGTGACTAGTTGTTACTGTCATTGCAAACTTGCAGATGTCTATGTGTCACTCTCATCACTGTTAATATTTGCTTCCGTTCATTAGATCTAAGTATTAAAATCACTTAGTACCTACTGAGGCAAATGGACACCTGTATTTTACATGTCATGCAGTCATAGCAGAAAAAAAACAAAGCAATCTTCGACTGGCATTTCGCCTTGTATAAGAATAATGCATACTGAACAGCAAACACTCATCAGCAGATTAACCACATCACATTATATTGCATTCTAAAATAATTTAAATTTCAAATTTGAAAAACAGCAAGCTACGTAGTCTATCCTCAATTTATGTATATAAAAACTAGTTAAAATAATATACCTGTAACAGTAAAACAAAATACATGTTATATCAGCAGTCCATAACTTTTAAGTATAAACCAAGTCTAAGGTCACACTACAGTGGGAAAAGGACATATACCCTTCTTTGGTGTTACTTCAATTTCATCAATATTTTCTGTTTATGTAGTTTTGACTGTCAGTAATTTGTGATTAGGAATTTTGACTGCCAATATTTTGATCATTAGGTATATTTTACTGTTTAGGTCATTCAGGCAATTGTCCTACAGCTATCTATCTATATAGTTATCTCTATATAGATAAATACACACACACACACACACACACACACACACACACACACACACACACACACGCACACACACACACACATGTATATAAAAGAAAATATGCATAATTTCAGTGATTATATCAGGGAGGTGGACAGCTCGAATATATCATGGTAAGGCCAAAGCAAAAATTTGACTGATATTAGGTAAATGTGCTTTCTTTGCCTTGACTCAGGTCACCAACCTATAGGAATATGCAGGCCAATAAAGTGGGGCCCATTGTGTCCTGAACTCTATGAGAAGATGGCAACATTATTCTTCAGTCTAGATGATTCATTGTGCAATTTGATAAATAATAATTTAAGACAAGAAAAGCTTTCAAAACTTGCACTTTGACTTCACAAATGATGCCATTAGTTTGAATTTATGTTTTATTTTTAATTTTGTTTAGAGTTGTCCATGTTAAAAAGTCAGACATTGTGGATCCAAGTCCAAACGGCTTGTCCTCTATGTGAATTACTCCAGTGTACTACAATGGAGTAAGTTACTTACACTAATAGCAGGTCTTTTGGAATGTGATACTCAGTATAAACCTGTTTATAGATGAGGCTTACACCAACATAAGTCACTTACATCAAGAGCAAGTCTTTTTGGAATTGGGGCAGGCTTACACCATACTAAGTCACTTGCACTAAGTACAACTCTTTTGGAATATGACCCTGCATTATCAAACATTAGAACCTATGTGAAGAGAGACAGATATAACTTATGTAATGACAAGACAAGTGATATGACACAATAATAGCAATTTCAAAATCATCTTGTAACATAATACTTTTAAGTATGTTTTGTATCAAAATAAAATTATATAATTTAATATGAAAGCATGTATAAGGATATATTATTTCATTGTTAATTGTTATCAAAATGCATGTCAGTGAAGGAGTTAATGAAAACAACATAAAAATTGCACTAGTACACTACTTAACAGAAATTTACCAAAACTTTATTTATTAACAAATTTTACAAAAATGGTACATAAACAAAATGAATGTTAAGTTGTCTGAAAAGGGGGCATTGTGTATATAAATCTGATGATGTTATCAACAGTCAGATCAGATGAGTAAGTAACTGTATATTAAATACATTCAGTATTTCTACAAAAGTATAATTAATTCCATTGCTATTAGTATCTCCATAAATGTAGATTATATCATTTTATCAAAAGTATTTAAAAACTCCAAAATCCAAGATATAAAAAAATGAGAAATTAAAACAAAAACAACTGGCAACTTCACTGAAGACTGAATCCACAAAGTTTAATGAAGTGCTTTTCGTCCAAATACTTCTTTGAACTTCATCAGATACTAAAATTTACAAAAATCAAGCTTAAATAGTCATGTTTAACCATGATTAAAAGCAGCTGGTCTCTCCATCTTAAAATGTATAGGAACAGTAGTTAAAATAGCACTGTGAACATAATATGCATTTTTCTGTTCTTTAAAACTGCCTTATTTAACAAGTAAGTGAATACATTTATTGCAGCAACAATATGGTGAAACTCATATACGAAAATTGTGTAAAAATGTAGAGAGTCTCCTCATTTATCTAACCTTACATTATTAACATTTTCAAGTAAAAAAATAATAAGTAAAACATAATTTCTATAATGTTGTTACTGCAGTATTTCATCTTATTAAACTTTTCAGTTTTAAACAACATGTGATAGAACACATGTCGTTCAATCCTGGAAAGTTATAAGCATTGAGACAAATTTGCCAGACCAACTCCAACTTTTCTAATAATAAGGTGAATGGGCTTGGATTACTGTCCACTTGATCAAGTATCCAGAATTTAAATGCATGTTCTAGATATTGTTCTATATGCTTTGCTAAAGCATTGTCCAGTTTGTGTTTATTAATACAATGATATGTGTTTATTAATACAATGGATATGTCCGTATATGCGGTCTCTCATTCTATGCTTGGTTTTACCGATGTAGAATGAATCACAATTTTGACATTTAGCCACATATAAATTCATTTTGGAGTTGCAATTAACTTTTCTTCTGTTACTCATATGTGTGTTGTTTATGTGCAGTGATGCACGTTCATGAATGTATTTGCAATAGGGGCAACTACCACATTGTTTCATCCCTATTGCATATGACTGAATCCTGCACTCACCTTCAAATATATTCTTGAGTGTTCTACCCTTCCTAGTAATGAATCTTGGTTCTGTACCCAATTTGTCCACTATTAATTTGTCCTCTAACAGAATATTCCAATTTTTTATCAGTATGTTTTTTATGTGATGATAATCAAGGTTAAAAGATGTAATATAGCTCTTTGTGAAATCAGTTTGGTTCATACCTGTCCCAATGACTGTGTCCTGGAATGAGAGACCACATATATGAACATATATATTGTATTAATAAACACAAACTGGACAGTGCTTTAGCAAAGCACATAGAACAATATCTAGAACATGCATTTAAATTCTGGATACTTGATCAAGTGGACAGTAATCCAAGCCCATTCACCTTATTATTAGAAAAGTTGGAGTTGCTCTGGCAAATTCATCTCAATGCTTATAACTTCCCAGGATTGAACGACATGTGGTCTATCACATGCTGTTTAAAACTGGAAAGCTTAATGAGATGAAATACTGTAGTACAACATTATAGAAATTATGTTTTACTTATTAATTTTGTACTTGAAAATGTTTATAATGTAAGGTTAGATAAATGAGGAGACTCTCTACATTTTCACAAAATTTTCGTATATGATTTTCACCATATTGCTGCTGCGATAAATGTATTAATTTGCTTGTTAAATAAGACAGTTTTAAAGAACAGGAAAATGCATATTATGTTCACAATGCTATTTTAACTACTGTTCCTTTAAATTTTATGATGGAGAGACCAGCTGATTTTAATCATGGTTAAACATGACTATTTAAACTTGAATTTTGTAAATGTTAGTATCTGATGAAGTTCAAAGAAGTATTTGGATGGAAAGTGCTTCATTAAACTTTGTGGATTCAGTCTTCAGTGAAGTTGCCAGTAGTTTTTGTTTTAATTTCTCAATATTATCAAATACAGTTTACATTTTGCAGACTTTTTTTTTCTGAATGGATTATTTTCTTTAGATTTTTCAGCCCTAAATAGTGATGAGAATAATAAAATGTCAAAACCTCACATCTTACCACTTTAAGGTCAGGGATTGTTTAAGGAGGCATTTTTACAGGGTAAAGTAAGGTTTGATACTTAGCTTTTTCTAAATAGTATCTCTATGAAAACTATGCTAAGTGTAAATCAGATTTAGATAGCAAACCTTGTTGATTCTCAAATTATTTTTGTTATAAATGTTAACGACCACCATGACTTACAAAATATGGTAGACACGATGTATATCTGAATTAGTAAGAGGTCCCAAGCAATGAAATGGAAGATGATTTCTCCTCTTTCTTTTCTCTACTCCTTAAAGTCCAAGAAGACTCCATCTTAGGAACACTAAAACCTTCTCCTCCACAGAAACTTGGCTTAATAACCCACAACTCCTCTTGAATCAAATAAATAAATAAATACATACATAAATAAATAAAATGCTACTTTCTACCCACAGGTTTCTTTCCTCCCAAAAAATTACCTTTTCTATAATGTCATCCAACAAGACCGATATAGAGCTGGTATCACACATCGATCTACTAAGTATAATTATAGACAACCACCACATTTGGTCTCCACCATTTAATGACACACCAAAATCTCGGCTGTCTGTATAGAATAAAACCCTACCTTAATGACTTTGCTAGAAAAAGAAAGATTGCCACTTCTTGTCTACACTAGACCCTGTCATATGCCTTTCAGCCTAACTAGAACATTGCAACAAAAAAGGAGACAAATTAGCAACCTACCAACCAAAAATATTGATCATGTCACTGAGTCTGTCCAAAATAACTAAACTGGCTTGAACTGTAACTCTCTCTTGTTCCTGCAATTAATTATAATCTTCAAACTACTGCATAACCTTGAAAAATTCATATCTCTTACTCCATCATTCAGCCTTAGACTGTTAAGACACCTCTACACTCCACTGATAAGTCATTATAGTCTCTATAACTAAACCTAAAAACAATGCAGGACACTGCCTGTATTCACACTGCATTGCTAATAGCTGGAATACCATTCCACTCCGTTAAGAACTGTTTGCAGCCTGGAAGACTTTAACTGCCATCTGAAGCAGCACCTGATGAACAAATGGTTCTGCACCTGCTTCACCCCTGGTTAAACTGGTACTAGTATAGGTATATGAATTTGTGCCACAACTCTGCTGCACAAGACTAAATGTACTATAATCACAATTATACTCTCCACTGTCATATTATCTTTTTTACCATCTTTATGTCTCCTCCCCTCCTTCCTTTCTTTGGGCTGCTCTAACTCTTTATCTAACTTGTGGGTAGATTTTTTTCAAATCTAGGTGCTTAGGATTTCCCTCTCTCTTCCCCCCCTTGGCTGACCTGGTGTGACATAGTTTGAACTCTACAGTTCCCTACAAAACGGTGTCTACAGGACTGCAATCAGTTTCTCTCAACATTTAAACAGATTGAACTATACAGTTCCCTACAAAACGGTGTCTACAGGACTGCAATCAGTTTCTCTCAACATTTAAACAGATTGAACTCTACAGTTCCCTACAAAACGGTGTCTACAGGACTGCAATCAGTTTCTCTCAACATTTAAACAGATTGAACTCTACAGTTCCCTACAAAACGGTGTCTACAGGACTGCAATCAGTTTCTCTCAACATTTAAACAGATTGAACTCTACAGTTCCTTACAAAACGGTGTCTACAGGACTGCAATCAGTTTCTCTCAACATTTAAACAGATTGAAATCTACAGTTCCCTACAAAATGGTGTCTACAGGACTGCAATCAGTTTCTCTCAACATTTAAACAGATTGAACTCTACAGTTCCCTACAAAACGGTGTCTACAGGACTGCAATCAGTTTCTCTCAACATTTAAACAGATTGAACTCTACAGTTCCCTACAAAATGGTGTCTACAGGACTGCAATCAATTTCTCTCAACATTTAAACAGAGTAGGTTACACACAAACAGCATTTGTTAAGCTTTCACTTACAGTGCTTTGTAATTAAGCAGGTCACCATATTGGTCAGCTATAGGGCTCTTTGTTTCTACTTGAGTGGTTGCCTCCTTCCCCTGTAACTGAAGTAAATTAACTCTTACATTAAGAGCTGTAATACTTACCTTATAGCTTTAGGACACCTTAGGAAACCTTGTAAACTGCAATAGCCCCGCTACATTCGCCCTCGCTACGCTCGGGCTCTCTTCGCTCCCTCCCTGCCCCCAATTACCTCCCGCCCCCAGTACCTCTAAATTTATAGTACAATAGCCACTCCCCCACTTTCTAGATCCTATCTGCTTTCATCTGGGATAATTCCACCCACCCCCATTCTACTACCTACATTTTAATAGCACCTATTAGCTTTCATCTGGCATTCTCCCTTCCCCCCTTCCAGTACCTTTACCTCACCACTCTATCTTCTGGTGTTGCATCACCAGGTAAAACAGTTCCTTAACTCACTAGCTGAATCACATATAATGATATACTCCTCTTTACTACCCCTCTTGTTCACACCATACCTCCTTACCTTGTATGAAAACCAGTTTCTCACGGGATTTCAGGTCCCAAAAGGCCATACTATCACCCCAGTTGTAAATCCTTCCACCGTCAACCATGCTTACAGTACCAGATCCTATCCAACATCTTGTTCAGTCTATCAACATCTCAACCCCAGGCACATTAGCTCTAGATCCAAACACTACCACAAAGTAATAAACAAATTCCTGAAGTTCATCACCAAGTATAGACTCAACCTAATACTTGGTGGTGATATTCACCCCAACCCTGGCCCACTCACTTCAGATACACATACCCCCTCTACTTGTAATCTAAGCTACAAACCTACAATTAATAGGCCAACTAACTCTCTCCTAGTCTGTCATCTCAATATTAGAAGCATTAATAACAAGGTACATGAATTCCATTCATTTCTGGATGTCCACTACCCTGAGATTCTCTGTTTATCTGAAACCTGGTTAAAACCTAACACTAAAGACAATGAAGTGTTACCACCTGGATACAACATACACATGCTGGATCGTGCTTCGAGGAAGGGGGTGGGGTAGCTGTACTCTATAAATCTGAGTTGAATGTCACCATAGATGTAATACAACCTCCTCAGATTAATAACTCAGAGATTCTTGTCACCAAATTGTAACAATAAAAATAAATGCATTAATATCATCTGTATGTACATTCCCCCAGGTAACAATATATCTACATTTGAAGATATCCTGCACTGGCTATCATGTCACTACCCCCAAGAAACCCTACTACTTGGAGACTTTAACATAGACTGGGTCACCTGCTCCTCAGAATCCCCAACCACCCATATTAACCTGCATGCATTTACACAAATCATATCCACCCCTACCAGGATAGGTAAACCCAACCAAAAAGAAAGTATACTCGACTGGGTACTTATAAACAGTCACCCCCAACTGTACACCTCTGGTACCCTTATTAATGGCCTAAGCGATCACCTTCTCACATATGTAATTAAGCACAAAGCCATTAATTCCCAACAACCCTTACTCAGAAAGGTTAGAAACAATAAAAACTTTGACCCTGCCAAGTCCAACAAGAACTAAACTCATGTAATTGGTCTATTCTAAAACACCTCTCCTTAGAGGAAGCAGTAGCATACTTTAACAACAAATTCCTTGAGATCCTTGATTTGCATGCTCCTGTTCGTTCAAAGAGAACCAAGGCAAAAACTGCACCATGGCTTTCTATAGAGTCTAAACTCAAAATTACCCTTAGAAACAAAGCATGGGCTTTATGGCATTCTTCTAAAGACCCTCAAGATTACATTAAATACAGGCAATCCAGGAACAAAACCAAAAAATCAATTTTACAAGACAAAAAACAATACTACTGTAATTTACAGACAGTAAATCAAAATAACCCTCAGAAGTTTTGGGCAGGTTTAAATAATCTACTACATCCTGGACAAACTTCAACGCCAATCCCTGTTACTGCTATTGATAAAACTCCTGAAGATGTTTCTGATAGTTTTAACCAATTCTTTACTGAGACAAATCAAGCCCTAGCTAGCCAACTACCTCCTTGCTCCCCTGGTCCTGAAAGTAGCACCCCTAGAAACCTACTTGCGTTCAGCTTCCAACCAGTCACCACTTCACTTATATGTACCTTGATCAAAAAATTAAAACCCACTACACTTTCTGCTGATCAACTCCCTGCCGAGTACCTACAAAAATCAGCTGATGCTATTGCTTACCCCGTCTCAATACTAATCAATCGAACCATAGTAGAAGCTAAAATTCCCACCATCTGGAAAATATCCTATGTAATCCCTCTTCACACAAGAGGCAGCTCTACTGAATTCTCCAATTATAGGCCAATAGCTATACTCTCTCCACTTGCAAAGATTATGGAAAAATGTATTCATAGACAACTCATGCACCACCTAATCCAAAATCGCCTTATGGCATTCATTCAGCATGGTGTCCGTCCTCATCACAGCACTACTTCAGCCCTCCTAGCCTTTACTAGCACCATAAACCATAATCGCAACAATAATTACATATCCTCAGCCCTCTTTTTGGATCTTTCCAAGGCACTCAATATGGTTGATCACCAACTTTTAATCCACACCCTGCAAGCATTCTGTCTAGATACTGGAGCCCTCCAATGGTTTCAATCCTACCTGAATGGTCAACAGCAGGCTGTCCTCTGGCAGAACAAACTCTCCAACCTTCTACCTAACACCCTTGGAGTACCACAAGGCTCTATACTAGGGCCCTTGCTGTTCTCCATCTTCATTAACGACCTTTATACTGTCATCCCAAAAGTCAGCTGTATCCAATATGCTGATGACTCTACTCTGATTTGCTCACCCACATCTCCAGTAGAGTTATGGTCAGCTACCCAGACCACCTTTAATACAATAGAAAACTGGCTTTCTGAACATCGTCTGATCCTAAATCCCAAAAAAACTAAAATGCTGTTATTTTCACCAACACGTAGATCTACTGCTTTCACCTTTACCATAAAATCAAATGGTGGCACAATAATCTCCCCTGATCCATCTACAAAACTATTAGGTGTCATCATAGACAATAATCTAAACTTTGACCTACATGTTAACCAAACTATCAAAACCATCAATAAAAAACTAGGGTCACTTTACAGAATAAAAGCCTTCCTAACTCCTCCAGCTAAAATTGCCATAGCTCGCTCTCACCTTCTTTCAACCCTTCTGTATGCATCCCCTCTACTCTCGAATTTAAACAAGACTGTCCTTAACAAACTCTCAATTTGCTACAACCACATTGCAAGGTTTGCCACTGGGCTGCCTTTTAGGACACATCATTGCATCAATCTAAATCAGCTTGGTTGGCTTGAACTACCCAGCCTAATCCAGTATAACCAACTGATTATGACCTATAAAATCCTTTATAATCTGGACAATACTCCTGCACTTAAGAATATTATCACCCCCTATAACAATCCTAGACCGCTTCGATCCTCTAACAAACTACTAATTCAGACTAGCAAAATTAATAACACAGCTGGTGATTCTCTCTTTGCAAACTCTGTAAATAGATCCTGCAACTCACTTCCAGCTGATATTACCTTAATTTCCACCTTAGGTCAATTTAAAACTAGACTCAAACAACATTTGTCACTTAACTGGCTATGTCAATGTATCAAGCCTGGCTAACTCTCTCTAGAATGTGTAAAAACCTGTTAACCAGTTTACTGTGTAATTTAATTTAATCCTGACTTGTGCTCAGGATTAACTGTAACCTGTGGAACTTGTTTAACTTGCTTACTTATGTAATCTCTGTAAATAGTCTGTTTGTAATATGTAATGCTGGTATTATGTAATGCTGTATCTGCTTACCCTTGGAGCTTTCCTCCCCGGGCCTCCGATGAAAATGGACATGCATCCAGTCAGACTATCCCGGTCAACAAATGTAAAATAAAATAAATAAATAAATAAATCTAACCTTCCTGTGTCCTAGATTTTGAACATGTCTTTATAGTAACAAATATTCTTATAGAAAACCTGACACTCTACGCATACTGAAAATATTGTGCTGCATATACCTTCCTGTATTTAAAAAACTATATTCATATGAAACCTATGTAACTTCTATTTTTTAATCAAAACTGTAAGTCATGCAACTGATGTCAAAGATGTCTGAATAAAGGAAATTATGGTCATGAATGAAACTGACTGTAAATACTGAAACAATTCAAATGATGTCCGTAATGTCTATATAATTGAGCTACTCAGCTGGACTTTCCCGGTAAACAAATAAACAAATATATACATACACACACGCATACACACACACACACACACACACACACACACACACACACACACACACACACACACACACACACATACACTCACACACACACACACACACACACACACACACACACACATATATACACATACATGTATGTATATGTATAGATATATATATATATATATATATATATATATATATATATATATATATATATATAGATAGATATATATATATAGTTTAATATCAAAATGCAGAATGATGGTTAGGTGAACATGGGAATGCCGAACATTAACTGGCCAATTTCCATATTGCCAACCATCAATTTTGCGAGTCTCTTGTTCAGCGAATGCCACTGTGCATTCACTCATACATGGGTGATGTTTTGTATTGAGATTGCAAGACAGTGTGGATCCGGAAATTATTTTTTTTCTGCACTGTAGTGCGATCTCGGAGTTAGAATATATAAGTGGCAGGGGGTTTGGGGGGCACAGCTCCCCACAGGCAGGGTACAAACAAAAGTTGCTACTGTATTAGCTTGTATAGTATTAGTTAAAGATTTAACAGTGATAATTACAGGATAGTTAGAATGCGCCTGTTGCATATGAACAATACTATGCACTTCAACACATCTGCAAACTGGAGAGAGTAATCAAACAATAAGCAAACAAAATTATTAGAAAAATAAGATTAATCTTCAGTCTGATTGTAGCAGACTAGATCAAAGCAGTTTAATCTTGTTATGCAAGCAATTGGTTATTCACTTCTCTCAGGTTTAGTTTCTTGACAAATTTACACTTAGCAATGAAGAATAGTTTATTAATACAAGTTGGCAATTATAGCATTCGTATTAAACATATTTACTTCACAAAATATGTGGCCATTACTTGGAACACATTACCCATCACAATAAAGTCACTCTAAAAATTACAGTCTTTTAACAACGTTTGAACAACCTTTTTGTGGCTAATTCATGCAAACCAGTATTAGCAGGATGCAGACTCCCAGGTAGCCCCTACTGAAGTTTTTGAGACAGTTGGAGAAACTGCAGCTGTGACAGTGTTGCACATTAACAATGAAGGAATGTATGTGTGGTGGGAAACATAGGTAGATAAACTAAACAGTACTGTCAGTTGCTAGCCTGGAAACTTCAGCAATTATGTGTGTGACATTTATCAAGTATAAAGAAGATGCACCTCATATGATTTAATGTCCTACTTGGTGTAATGTGTAGCTGAATAGTTAGACAATGATGTTAGGCTGAAAAATAAAAGGTGCCAGAGTACACACAACATGTGCCATCCTTACCAGTGTCATAGTCATTTCCCCTATTGGAGAACAGCTATTCCTCAATGGGTGTTAAAGGAATAAATGAGGTGACCCCCTACTAGCGCTGTTATGAGCAAACTGCATTCTGTCTTGCCTTTGCTCTAGCATGTTCTTCCATATCATTAGCCCTTTTCATGCCCAGTGTCAATGTATGGATCCTTCCTCACATATAGCATTTATATCCATAAACACTTGTTTCTGCACCTTTGTCTTCTCTGCTGTTCAGGATCCCTTTTCCAAAAAGATGCTTGCCATATGTCCTGACAGCCCACATGAGAGCCCATTTCTCATCAGAGTTGAAAATGTCTTTTTAGATCCCTGCCACTGTATGATACATTAACGTGGAATTAAATTTAAGAGTAACCTTGTAATGTATGATTTAAAAAAAATGAGACATACTCATCACCCCTGTGTTACAGAATATGAAAGCACAAAGGAATAATTTACACCTTAATCCCTTTCCAAATCATGCCTGCAGCACCACAAGAAAAGAAACCTTAAATTCCATGATCCATGAAAAATCATACCATCAGTAACGAAAGGTATGCCTACAGCAAAGGTAATAATTTTACTTAAGTTTTCCTGACAGCACTCTACATTCATATAAATAAAGTAAAGCAAAATTCGGAAATTACCAGTATTATTTTAAACCTTTGTACTTAGATATACATCACCATCCACAAATGAAAAAAAAGTGTTGCACACATTTATCATTTCCATTGTCATCATATGTTTATGGAAATAGATTTACACACAAAAAAATATTAAATGACATTCCCTATACATTCCCTACCTAAATTACCCTACTATGGAAGCTAAGGTGTAATAAATGACACTTCAGATTTCCATTTCCTGTCATTACCGCTCCTGTCATTGTCATTAACATACAAGAATTGCATATAAAATTTACTTCAATATAAAAAAAAATGTGATAAGAAATTATCCATTAAATTAAATCCTCATGGTTTGCAAATGTATAAGTATAATGTTATTTTAGTTTACTGAAAAAAAATATACAGTTTCACACAGCAGTTGACAGTGAACTAGACTGATCACAGCAAACTATGGCAGGTTTACACTTATTGATGGAAATTCAGGCACATTTAGACTTTTTTATGCAAATGAAGGTCAGCCATTCTGATATCTGTGAATCCTAGTAATAAGAAGGCACCCCATTGAAATGTCAGCACTTGAAATGCCAAATGTCAACCCCCCCCAGGGAGGTACGTGAACTTTATTTTGCCAACTCTGAGATTGTCATACCTTATAGAAGAGGAAATATTATAAGAAATAGCAATGTTGGGTTCAGTATATGTAAGTCTGTTTTTTTTTGCCATTCAGGTTCCATATTTTGGGACTTGCTCTTAGTGGGGTCTTAATAGTTCAAATTATTACCAATAAATTTTTGTGTATCTGGTCAAATAGCTGTAGATAGCATTTGGGTGGTTGTGGATGAGCTGTGCTTGTATGTAAGCACTATTAATAAAGTATCTAGTGGTGTCTGACCAAATTATGAGTGAACCTATTGTCTCCATTTTGTGTGTGTCTCTACCCACCCTCTCTTTTTCTTATTTTAATCATCTATTCCTTTGCACTCCTTTATTTTTTTCCTTTCTGTCCAATTTATGTTCATTTTTCCACAGATCCAGAGAGCCCAGGAGTTTTCTTGCCACTTTTCTCCTAGGTTAAAGAGAATTTGCCCTCTGCCCACCCAGGGATGTTCTTAGAGGGTTAGGGGAGTGGATCTGGTCCTGTAGGCACTCTGATGTGGTACAGCCTGGTATGACAAGAAACTCATGTGCTTCTGGACTTGGTGGAGGATGTAGTGGAGTAGGTGTTGGAGAGACAACTTTGGCCCATGCAAGGACTTCTGCAGTGGCTGCAAGATACACTGCCATGGTCAGCTCTGAACATTGAGTCACCAGAGTCCATTGGCCCCTCAACATCATAAGTTTCCACTGCACAACCTTCAGGTGGTGGAAACATTTAAGGTCCTCCAGTCTGAGGAATGCGTGAGAAAATCTCCTCATCACCTCCTCCTTCCCTAATCTTCTCTCTTATACACCCTATCCCACTTCCTTCCGAGACTATCCTCTTATATAAAAAGTATTTGACAAATAGAGAGGGGTCTATCTCCCTGTCAAAAATATAGAAACCCTTCTCCCTCAGCCTCTCAAGCACAACCTTCATGATATCTTCCTTCTCTGTGTCCCTTTCTGTTCTGTCTCCCCCATTTCCAGCTTTTCTATTTTTCCCTTTTGCACTTTTTAATAAAACAATCAGTGTGTCCTTGTAGGCATGATATAAAGACATTTTATATTTTTAAAAATCATTCTAACTAGCTGCTGTGCTCACTGCTGCTTACGTTAGCTATAGGGTATTAGTTCGAATGGGTTTGCAGACAGACACACTCATTCACAACATCCGTAAAAGTCAGAATTCAGTCAGGCCTTTACATTTTAACATACTACTTCCCACATGCCTGAAGCTTTATTTTACCCATTTTAAGAAAATGGGCATTTCTTCGCAGAAGCTTTTACACTGCCGTAGCCATTGCTAATAATCTGTACTCAGTTACATTTTCATAGAGGCATAACCATACTGCACTATGAAAGTGCAAACCTCACAGCTATGAATACCACTCTATAACTCTCATGTACTATGATTTAGGCATAGTCCTATGATTTTGGCCCTCAGAGTTAGCATTGTTTATCCTAGATTTACTGATGAATAATTTACACCTTAATCCCTTTCCAAATCATGCCTGCAGCACCACAAGAAAAGAAACCTTAAATTCCATGATCCATGAAAAATCATACCATCAGTAACGAAAGGTATGCCTACAGCAAAGGTAATAATTTTATTTAAGTTTTCCTGACACCACACTACACTCATATAAATAAAGTAAAGCAAAATTCGGAAATTACCAGTATTATTTTAAACCTTTGTACTTAGATGTACATCACCATCCACAAATGAAAAAAAAGTGTTGCACACATTTATCATTTCCATCATCATCATATGTTTATGGAAATAGATTTACACACAATAAAATATTAAATGACCTTCCCTATACATTTCCTACCTAAATTACCCTACTATGGAAGCTAAGGTGTAATAAATGACACTTCAGATTTCCATTTCCTGTCATTACCGCTCCTGTCATTGTCATTAACATACAAGAATTGCATATAAAATTTACTTCAATATAAAAAAAAATGTGATAAGAAATTATCCATTAAATTAAATCCTCATGGTTTGCAAATTTATAAGTATAATGTTATTTTAGTTTACTGAAAAAAATATACAGTTTCACACAGCAGTTGACAGTGAACTAGACTGATCACAGCAAACTAGGGCAGGTTTACACTTATTGATGGAAATTCAGGCACATTTAGACTTTTTTATGCAAATGAAGGTCAGCCATTCTGATATCTGTGAATCCTAGTAATAAGAAGGCACCCCATTGAAATGTCAGCACTTGAAATGCCAAATGTCAACCCCCACAGGAGGTACCTGAACTTTATTTTGCCAACTCTGAGATTGTCATACTTATAGAAGAGGAAATATTATAAGAAATAGCAATGTTGGGTTCAGTATATGTAAGTCTGTTTTTTTTGCCATTCAGGTTCCATATTTTGGGACTTGCTCTTAGTGGGGTCTTAACAGTTCAAATTATTACCAATAAATTTTTGTGCATCTGGTCAAATAGCTGTAGATAGCATTTGGATGGTTGTGGATGAGCTGTGCTTGTATGTAAGCACTATTAATAAAGTATCTAGTGGTGTCTGACCAAATTATGAGTGAACCTATTGTCTCCATTTTGTGTGTGTCTCTACCCACCCTCTCTTTTTCTTATTTTAATCATCTATTCCTTTGCACTCCTTTATTTTTTTCCTTTCTGTCCAATTTATGTTCATTTTTCCACAGATCCAGAGAGCCCAGGAGTTTTCTTGCCACTTTTTTCCTAGGTTAAAGAGAATTTGCCCTCTGCCCACCCAGGGATGTTCTTAGAGGGTTAGGGGAGTGGATCTGGTCCTGTAGGCACTCTGATGTGGTACAGCCTGGTATGACAAGAAACTCATGTGCTTCTGGACTTGGTGGAGGATGTAGTGGAGTAGGTGTTGGAGAGACAACTTTGGCCCATACAAGGACTTCTGCAGTGGGTGCAAGATACACTGCCATGGTCAGCTCTGAACATTGAGTCACCAGAGTCCATTGGCCCCTCAACATCATAAGTTTCCACTGCACAACCATCAGGTGGTGGAAACATTTAAGGTCTTCCAGTCTGAGGAATGCGTGAGAAAATCTCCTCATCACCTCCTCCTTCCCTAATCATCTATCTTATACACCCTATCCCACTTCCTTCCGAGACTATCCTCTTATATAAAAAGTATTTGACAAATAGAGAGGGGTCTATCCCCCTGTCAAAAATATAGAAACCCTTCTCCCTCAGCCTCTCAAGCACAACCTTCATGATATCTTCCTTCTCTGTGTCCCTTTCTGTTCTGTCTCCCCCATTTCCAGCTTTTCTATTTTTCCCTTTTGCACTTTTTAATAAAACAATCAGTGTGTCCTTGTAGGCATGATATAAAGACATTTTATATTTTTAAAAATCATTCTAACTAGCTGCTGTGCTCACTGCTGCTTACGTTAGCTATAGGGTATTAGTTCGAATGGGTTTGCAGACAGACACACTCATTCACAACATCCGTAAAAGTCAGAATTCAGTCAGGCCTTTACATTTTAACATACTACTTCCCACATGCCTGAAGCTTTATTTTACCCATTTTAAGAAAATGGGCATTTCTTCGCAGAAGCTTTTACACTGCCGTAGCCATTGCTAATAATCTGTACTCAATTACATTTTCATAGAGACATAACCATACTGCACTATGAAAGTGCAAACCTCACAGCTATGAATACCACTCTATAACTCTCATGTACTATGATTTAGGCATAGTCCTATGATTTTGGTCCTCAGAGTTAGCATTGTTTATCCTAGATTTACTGATTTCCTCATAAAGTCAGACCTGACTCTTGGAAATATTTTATTAAATAAATAAAGTAGACCTAAACTAAGATTTTCTGTCATTTGCTATCTAGAGTCTAGTAAAGGAAGCACTTATGGTGTTAAACATAAGAATACCTTTTTCTTTCTTATTTCTGTTTTGCTTTCTAAGCATCACTGCTATGACTTTTAATGCTAGAAAGTTGAGAGGTATGTTATGGTCTATGAAGGTGCCTTCGTACCAGGGCCTTTCTGGCATTTGATGTTTACAATCTCTGCACATTACAGCATTACCATTTAAATAACAACTTCACACATGACCAGCTGCAGTTCTTCACCCTCCACAGTTTGTTTGCAGCAATCCTGCCTACATTAAAATTCAGAAGTTCTGTGAGATAAAGAATGAAAGCATCTACCTTCAATAAAGAAGCTGTGGTTTGAACAAGCTTCAAGGCCATTTTCTGTGGACACTTCCTGTCATGATGTACTCATTTGTTTACACTGTTATGTTAATAGGCAGTATAAATAATGTGAAGATTCACCAACATCTGAGGAAAAACAACAACTTTCATGGCATGTAAAATGACAGCAGAGCAAGGATGATGTTAACACAGAAACTCTGTAACAAATGGCAATGCAGACTCAAAGTTTTATAGGATATGTCATTTCTGAAGATTACATTACTATTATTTTATGTTTACAGTTTGTGCAATAGATCTGCTGTGTATATCTTATCATAATATTTCCACCACAAGGCAAGAAAGAACTCACCTCAAAACTATGGGCAATTGTTTTGGTGCACTGCCGACGTGTATATTTAACATTATTTCATCTTATTAACTGCCAAGAGCTTTAAAACTTTCGGCAAGTGCCAGACCAGCATTTTTTTATGAAATAGCAGCATCTGAGATAGACATTATTGTTTAAAAAAATGTAGTAGCACATTTCATATGAGAGAAAAACACAAAGAAACAAATTACTTATCTGCCAATATTAATTGATTGCAATCCAGAGTTTGAATTTCACAACCACTTTCAGTTGTATTAGTGGAACTGAAACCTGTGGATAAAAAACAATTAGGAAAACAAAACAACTAGAATTTTGTGTAGAGTAAATCTCCAGATCAGCAAGGACAGAAGCAGGTAGAGTCACACCTGGATTAACAGTAGATTGACTGTTGTAATGCATTGCAAACTCAGGATTTCCACCCTTGTCTTGGTCACTGGATTGCAGTAAAACATTAAAAAAAACAGGAGCATTGTTTGGCTAAGGCCCTCATTATCCTTGGCTGGAACTTCTGTGAATGACTCTCAGAAACACAACTAGAAATGCTTATATGTGTCTTCTATTGTATCTTACTATGTCATCATTTTCAATTTGCGTCCTCAACAGACTTGGTTCTTTATGTTTTGTACTGCAGACACAGCTATGTCTCACCTCCTCCCAACAAGTCAGTGCACTGTTCAGCATGGCTGAGTAGAATATAGTTGATCATAAAATGTATTTATTTATTGATTTATTACATTTGTTAACCGGGAAATGTCCATCTGGGCCAGGAGTCTGTTTTTAGTGGAGGCCCAGGGAGAAAATCTCCAAACATTAAAAATACTACTAATAATAATAATTAAACAAAACTCAGTAGAAAATACAAACTTGAAATAACAGTGTGTACATATGTATGCAGTGAGGCATTAACAGAGACACCATCTCTTCTAAAAAGATTTTGCTATTTGGAAATTCATATGGAATAGACTTTGGTCCAAGTCTGGATCCCAGCATTGGCACATTAGTCCTTATTTGTCTTCCAAGCATTTGTTTTGAAAGGTGTACTACTGTGGTACTGTGTGCAGTAACTTGATATGACACAAGAGCTCTCTGTGGAATGGGTTGTGTCAATATCTTTTTAGTTATTTGAACTGCCATTTTAGCAATTCCACTAGATTATGGATAATGAAAATGTGATGTTGTGTGAATCAAACCATAGCCATCAGCGATCTGCTGGATTACATTTCACATCACTGCATGCTATTGGAACCAGTTCAGTGGCTATTCTATATTTTGTAAGCATGGTTTTGTATCTTGCAATGATTTATTGGCTAGCTGTTAACAGTAAATATAATATCTCAATGTTCATATAATAGATTATTACCACTAAATATTTTTGTTCCTCAAATTTGCACTAGTCATTAGTTAAACTTTGAAACCAATCTTGCAGTAAAGTGATAGGTAAAATGAGTCTCTTCCCTTATATAATTTATAGATAATACAGATCTGGCACATGTTGCTGATGGACATCCATATAGATATCTTGGATCTTTCACAACACTTTGAAAGGCCTTAGTGTTCTTTACTTCACCAATACAGTGGATTCTAATGAGGGTATAACTATTCTTTCTTGGTACAGTAGAAACATATTTGGATAATTGTGCTTTGATTGTATAGTATTTGTACATTGGATGTTGAGTTTGGGTCTATCAGTTAAGCTATCCATCCTTGACATATTTGATAACATTGTATGTCATGATCATTTTTAGCAGCATGCTCAGTTTTCCTAGCCTTTCTGTAGTCACTGTTCACATACCCATAATGCTCTGTCCATAAGCGGTGTATCTTTTTTAGAAGATTACTTCTTTTGGTCATATATTTGCTGTCAATCAAACAGGCCATGACTGTTTAACATGCACATGGAGATCTGAAAGTTTCTGGTCTCATAAGCAGCCTTTAACATCGGTGATGATATGTTGTGTAAATCATATGAATTAATAAGCAGTACCAATGGTCTGTAGTCAGATGATGTTTGAAAAATCTAGCCATAATAAGTGTCTAGAGAACTTTTCATATGCCCATGCATTCATAAGACCCTTTTTTTCTTAATTGGCATGCATTTATTTAATTATTTACTAGCGTAGTACACTCATCAGTTTCAGACTCAGTCCAGGTGAAATACAAAACATTTCACAAAAAAAAAAAAACAGAAATGGAAGCAATGCCAACCTAGTTCAGATTAATTATATAGGAAAAAACTGTGTGTATACATTCCAACAAGCACAGTGCAATGTGCAATCAAGAGGATTGTAATGTACAATATATGCAAACATTTCAAAAAGTGGGTCTATCTTCAGTGAATCTTTAGAGAAGAGAAAACACTCAGAAAGACGCTGTTAGGTAAGGTAATTTGTCCTCCATTGAGACAGGACCTTTTGCTTGGATGAAGAAGTGCTTTTTGAGTTGCATTATAAGTGTTGATTTATTTAATTTCAATAGGGAGAGTTTGCCAAAGATATGACAACTAAGGGGTGTGCTGTGGAGATTGATTGTAGAGGTAATGAGAGTTAGATTGGCTTGTAAGTAGTGTCAAAGGCTGCATGAGGAGGCGTTACCATAAAATATAGCTGCAAAGGGAGTAAATATGAGGAGTTGAAGTATCTTATAGAGTTGGGATCCAAAAAGTAGGTTAGATCTTTATCTTATGGGTAGCCATTTGTCTTTTTCTAGAGTGATACAGTGATGCTCACAGAGACATAAGTTTGTAATGAATTGGCAATTTTTTAAACACCTTTATTGAGTTAACACTTGTGACATAGGCAAATTTACATTTATACAAAACTAATCAAACTGTATTAACAAATTAACATTAACAGACATTCTTCTTCTTCTTTCGGCTTTTTCCCGGTTAGGGGTCGCCACAGCGGATCGCCTTGTCCGCACATTGAATGGCAGTGGAGTTTTACGGTGTCGAGTTGCCAGCCCGGCACCCAACCTTCCACAGAAGGCACACTCACACGCACACCTAGGGCCAATTTAGAGTGTCCAATCCACCTGCAGCATGTCTTTAGGATGTGGGAGGAAACCGGAGCACCCGGAGGAAACCCACCCAACCACAGGGAGGACATGCAGACTCCGCACAGAAGGCACCCCAGCCGAGGATCGAACCGGAGAACCTCTTGCTGTGAGGCGAACATTAACAGACATTATACTGCACATATATTGCTATATATCATATAACCTAAGCAACATTACATAAGTTATTCAATTCCTGTTCCTTTTTTTTTAAACAAGAAATATCTTTGTTAAACCATTACTTATGACATAAGCAATCAAACATCTATATAAATTAAATCAAAACACAAAGACACTATCCTTGGTGCAAGCATTTTACATCACTAAACATTCTGACACATTCCCAGTTGCAAACATTATACATCAATTATAATCTACCCAATCATTTTCAGTCAAAGATTACATAGCTCATTTAAGTCCTGCCTACATTTAAACATTACTCCTCCCTGGTATGTATTGTTCCCACAATTCCAATTTTTTTCCTATGTAGTCTGCCCCTAGCATTTTCTAAAGATCAAAGTTCCACTTGTTTTATTTCCATTACTATATTCCCTACTTCTGATATAGTTGGTTTAGATTTTGATTTCCATTTTATAGTAACTGTTTCTTTGGCAGCCATCATGTTGTTAGAGATAGTGTGGCCATGTTTTTCCTGTAGGCATATGCAAAGATTGGGATATTCAAGTTGAGAAAGGAGAACTCCTTTACCAATGGCTGCTGTAGCTGGTTTAAATAGAAAGGGGAGATTATTTTGGCCCAGAAAAGGAGTTTTTTTGGTCCTCATTTTGACTATGTGGAAATGGAAGTTTAGTAACATATAAGGCCACATGCCTAGGTATCTGAAGGTGGAAGTTGTCTCTGTGGAATGGTAGTATAGTTCAATAATAGGTAAAGAGTTAGGTGCTTGGTGAATTTTCTGTGGAGCTCCAAAAAACATAGTTTTGTTCTTGGGGGAGTTAAGAAGTAGTTTATGGTTTATGAGCCATTGCTGGAGTTCATCTATGTCTGATTGGTATTGGCATTGAATGCTGAGGTGAGAGTGACCTGATCAGAAAATGACCATGTCATTAGCATAGAGAATAAGTGGTAGATGGGAGAGGTCATAAAGAAGTTTATTAAGGAATATGGAGAAGAAGAAGAGGTCGTTATGATATACTCTTGATAATAGGTGGAGAGTCTAACAGAGTGGCCCCTGTTTTAACTCTGAAGTATCTGTAGTGAGGACATTTTTAAACCAGGGAGCAACATCTGGACTGATAATAATTTCAGTTAGTTTGTTTTGGAGAAGATAGTGATCAATGAGGTCAGAAGCCTTTGTCAAGTGTATACATAGGGCACATGTAAGAAGGCTACTATCAGAGTTTTGGAGGATGTCATCAGTTAAGGACAAAAGTGCTGTCATAGTACCTCATACAGCCCAGAATCCGTGTTTTAGGAGGTTTTTAGGAGGAGAGAAAGGTGGTATTGCTGGATATAGAGTCCAAGATGGGCATAGACTATCTTTTCACAATGTTTGCCCATAATTGAGAAGTCGGATATTGCACAGAAGTTAGAAGTATCTTTTGAAGGCATCTTTTTACATATCTCTGTTTAGCACCAGTTAACATTCTTGAACAATGAGCAGCTGGACTTAACACTTGTTAATCTACCTGTATCAAACCAGCACCAAGGCCACAGCTAGTGATAACAGCATTTACAACTATCAGATTGATAAGGTCATAGTATGTCAATCCTGAGGCATTAATAAGTCTTATTTGCTCTGATTGCAAGAGTACATATTTTAAGAACAAGTCTTTCTGTGGCCCATCTGGTACAAATTTGGCCAATAAGTTTATCATGCCTAGCACCTGATGAAGTTCTGTTACACATGTTGGGCTTTTAATTCTTCTGTTGCTCTGACCTTGCTTGCATCTGTTTGATTCCACTACAAGTTATGATGTGGCAAAAATATTGAATGCAAGACATTCCAAAAGAGCACTTGTCTTTGTTTAGTTTCAAGTCAAAGCTTTAGTGGTTTAGAGCACCATCTCTATTCTTGAATCATATCACTTTATCCTGATCAAACACCTATACATCACCCATAACAACAACAGCAGCAACACCTGCATGCTCTTCTAACAGGCTACCCATTTCACATTGAAATATTTTAGATGCTTAAGTTATACCAAAACAACTGCATGCTCTTTTAACAGGCTATCCATTTCACATTGAAATATTTCAATGCTTAAATTATACCAAAACACATGCATGCTCTTTTAACAGGCTACCCTTTTCACATTGAAATATTTTAGATGCTTAAGTTATACCAAACTGCAGTCTGTTACAGCAAAACAGTCTCATTGGAGTAATGAAGATTTAAACCTTTTGCTATCTTTTTCTAGTAATACCTGCCAAAGCGCACATGAACTATGTTGTATGGAGAACATGCTGGCATTAACCGGTTCCCTATTAGAAGACAGAAGACATATTCTTTCGAATGCATCTTGGTCAAACTCAAAAGCCTGAAACTGCAAAATATCGAAGTGGCTTTTAAGTGAATTACTTCCCTGGGAACTAATTTGCTTGGCCGCTTCATTACTTTGCCGTTTCATCACTGTAGTGCGGTCTCAGAGTTGGTATATTTAAGTAGGGGTGTGTGGGGTGTGTGTGTAATGTTTAAAGTGTTTTATTTATTTATTTATGTATTTTTGTTGGAACAGCAATTTTTTTTTCCTAGGAAAGAAATTGTTGTTCTGATAGTTCGAAATTGTAAGCTTTCACTTACATAGGGTCAATTAATCACTGTTCGCTTTTTTAAGCATTTGGTGATCTAATATAGATCCCATTAACATGCTTAGGTGCAATATCTTCTTCTGTTGGTAGAATAAGCATTTCTTACATAATTGCAACATTTCTTTTTTCAAGTCAAAACATATTCATACATTGGCATTACTGTTAATGACTGGGATGATTTGCACACATTTTTAGTTGGCTCAGTTATACTTTCAGCAGTGCCAATTTCTTGCATAAATTTATATCCTGCCTCTACTGCTGACAGTATAGTACTTATATCCTGAAACTGAATACATAATAGAATGAAATATAGTCTGCCTCCATTTAGACTGGTGGTATTTCTGAGCGGAGGTGATTTAATATGTATGCTAGTTCATTAATATATGGGATCGGCTACTTTTAAAGCATATATTTTACTGTTTCTTGTTGTTTTATAGTTCATATATTAAAAGGAGTGTAAGTGTACGCTGAAGCATACGCCTAGCGCAATGACATTATTGAGCATGTGGATAAATGTTTGAATGACAAGGAATATATATTTTTACAAATACAAACATATTGAAGTTGGGAGACAGAAATAAATCATAAAATATGGAAATATGCTAATATCTGAATAGCATATATTCAAGGGATGATCCTATGGTTGGATTATGATGTTAAATGGAGCTAAGTTTCGACAAGAAGTATAAACTTGTGGAAAAGTTAATATATGTATTTTATCAGACTGCAGTGTTAGCAAACTAAAGGTTTGCTGTATAAATGTTGGAATTTTATGAATTTATTAATGGAAGAGTCTTTATTGAAATAAATCAGTGTATATTAGCAACACCAGATATAAAAAGACATGCTGTGATGTAAATAACGTGTGCCTAGCTACATGTGAATGTAGCACCTTTGCTGTGAATGATACATGAGTTATATAGCACACAGCATACGGGATGTTACTTGTATAAGGAATGTTTTGAAGTGATTTGAAGTGTGCAGTATATGAGAATATTTGTGAATGTTTAATAAAATGAAGGAATATTTTTAAAAGCCGGCAATGCAATATATATATTAAGGAAGTGATGTTTTTAAGTAAAAATGGGGGTATTTGTCACAATTTAGTTGGGCGATGATTTGAAGTAAACGAGCTGTATAGGAAATGCTTTAAAAATGGTTTTAAATGTTTTTTTATGTTTGTATATTGTCTCATGAAGCCACGGACAGTGGTGAAAGGGCTTATCGACTATTAAAGTTTCTGGTTTACATTTGATGTGGTCTGGAGCCGTACTTTGTATAACTGTTGCCGTTTTCTTCTTTGCTGCTGCTTTTGTGTGTCTGGTGAAACAGTTTACATTTAACAGCTGGTTGTCTATGGGTTTCCTGTAATCTTTTATCATTACTTTTGTATGTTACAAACTTTCCTGTTTCTTCCCCAAAACTTTTTAACTCCCTCTCCTTGTTGTAAAATTTTCTTCCTAGCTTGATCCAGTATATTGCCTGAAAAGCCATGATCCAACAGCCTATAATAAACTTCATCAAGTTTCTCTTTTCTTATTTTTTTATCTGAGGTGTTATAGTAGATTCTTCTAAACTCACCATAAGGGAGTAATTTAATCAAATGAGGGGGATGCATACTACTTGCATGAAAGAAACTGTTAACAACAGTAACCTTTCTAAACAGTCTATACTGTACACATTTCTTGTCATCTGTGTACAATTCTACATCTTTAAAACACAACAGAACTCAAGTCAAACTGATTAGTGAATTTTAAACCATTTGAATTGCCATTCAAATCCCCCATAAACTTCCAAAATTCTGGAGTATTTGAGAGATATTAGAAAACATAACTTAAACAGCCCTGTGGCAGAACATTTTTCAGTAGCACATGAAGGGCCTGGAGAAAGTTTTTTTTCATTGTCTTAGCCTGCCACAACTTGCCTGGGGGTGCAATTTCATGGAAAAGATAAATAAATTGGAATGTAGAATAATATTAAATTATAGAACATTACATCCTAGGGGCAAGAATTTAGATGCTAATTTGACATTGCAGTGTATGTATGTATTTATTTATTCATTCAGTTAGGTATTAATTATAATATTGTATTTTGAATGACATTTTTATTGGCTTTTCAAAAAATGGGTTTATATCTTTCACAGATCAATTGAGTAAAATGCTGGATTGATTTAATGGGCACTGAGTTACTATAAATATGACCTTTTTTGCATCGCTTAATTATTTACAGAAAGTGAATGGCTGGCGTACTGGAATAAAGGAAAAACTAAGCGCGGTCTACATGGTGTAGCTGTTTTCTTGCTTTTTTGTTTTTCAGTTTATGGTTGTGCTTATTTGAGTATTTAACATGTCATTGAATTCAGTGTTTGCTATGCCTGGGGTTTTTCGGACTCCACAACCTCTAATAAAGTGCACTTTATGGATATTTTATGAGAAAGAGAATCCAAATTTGCATCTAAAGACCCATGGTTGTTGACAAATGAGGATAATCTGAGTGGAAGATTTGTAAAACTGGAACAGCTCATGGTCAAAGTGGTGACTGAATTCTATGATATTAAACTGCTAGAAAAAATGTGTTTCTTTAAATATCACACTGAGGGGTTTGTGAGTAGATTGCTTACTTGCGGGTGAGTTTGCAGAAGATGAGAGTAAGCATATGGAGGAATGGAAATTTGTTGCACTGAACTGTACATTTGGTTGGCTTATATCCTAATTAAATGTAATTTGAGGCTGCAGGTCAAGTTACAAAAAGAAATTACAGAGATGCAAGATGCCTAAAATGAGGGAGACATCTGAGAAAAGACATGTGGAATTGATGAATGAAATTAAGGTCAAGGTACAAAAGGCTTAATCGGATGTTCTGGAGAGGAAGAAGAAGAAGATGTTAAATAGGGATATAAAGGACTATCAGAACAATTTAGTATATTCCTGAAAGTGGAAACCACATTCCAACAGGACAAAGCCAAGGGGAGCAGTTACCTATTCTGGGGAGGTGCATGAATCCTCTGTTTCATCTGGCAAAACCTCCCTGAGCAAGAAAAGCATGTCGTTCAATGATGTAAACTGGGGCAAGCTGTATATTCTACAGAAAGTACAAATTCAATGAATGCCACCTATTTTCCTCAGAATGGACATGGATGAGACAGGAAGGGTCGGGGAAAAGGCAAGAAATAGTGAACATAACTTTAAACCCTGACACCTCCCTTCCTGGTACATATGACAGTATGCAGGCGAACAGTCCATGTATGTCTAATACGTCCCCAACAACTGCCAACGGGTGAAAAAAATAACTAAAAAACCAATTGCCAAGACCCTGGAAGAAAACACAATGAAGCTTATGGACAGAACAACTTAGTCAAGCCTTGTAGTCATTGATTTAACAGTGTAGTCCACAGAAAGTCTACAGGATAAAAACGCCAAGGAACAAAGCTTTTCAGCCATTTAAATAGTTTAATCTAAGCATTCGCTTCACAGAAAAAAACTGAAATCACACTAATGCTCCATATGCAAGTATGTTTTCATTTCAAAAACTTCCTCAGATGTGGGCTGGTAACTACATCAGTGCATATATATATATATATATATATATATATATATATATATATATATATATATATATATATACATCAATTAACATTTAATAACATTCTAATACGTCCCCTAATGTTTTGCAAATTGTGAATTTATTGAATTTAATAATAACTGAAGAAGCTAAAAATGCACTTCTTAGGGGATCTAAATTTGTTCTGACTAGAGTTCCTTCTCTAGCTGATATTTTGCTGGATGTGAAAATATTTTGTTGGAACTTGCACCTGACGGTATATTTTCAGGACAAATGTGAGTTAAATCAAACAAATGATAAACTTTTAGACTTATCTTTACATGAAACTAATTTATTTCATGAACTGTTAACTTTTGGAGATGGGGAGACAGATGAATGTGTTGCTGCTGAAAATGTGGGTGATGTTTCGGGATATGTAAATTAATTTGTTACACATGAACATGATGATGGGTTCTGCATGGGTTATGGCAGATTAATTGTTCCTAAAGTACTTCATGCTGGCCACTTTATGTCACTTAAAACTGTGTCTGCTGTATGTTTATTTGAGTATGTATTGTGAAAAAAGTTGAACATGAATTTTTTTAGTTCTTAGGTTTAGACAAGTACTATAATTTAATTAAGATGAAATGGATGAATTTTCGGAGTTTGCATGAACATCTAAATTAATATGTTTTTATAAAAATAGACAAAGGTGGGAACTGGATGGTTATGGGTAAAGTGCAATATTGTGAAATGGTCACCAAGTTGTTATATAACTTTGAGGACTATATAAAGTTAAGGAATAACCCAGTAAAAGCATTTAATTTGGAATTACATGAATTGTTAGAGAGAGGGTAAAGAGTGGGTTTTTTTTGAGGGGGGGGCAGGGATGTGAAAAAAAAAACTATATGTTATGGAATCCAAAGATCTCACATTTTATGCAATTCCCAAAACTCATAAAAAAATTCTCCAACCCTCCAGGTAGACCTATATTTTCTGGGTTAGGATTGCATTTAAATAATGTGGGTACTTTTTGGGATTTTCAGTTTAAAAAAATATTTTCTGAAAGTACCATTACATATGCAGCTGAGTTATGAAGAATATTGAGGATGATTGAATGGCAGGAAGAATATTATTGGGCTTCTGTTGATGTCAACTCATTATACCCTAAAATTGGGGTTGAATGTGATAAATAACAGTATAGGGGAAGGTCTTCAAACATCTTATTTGCTGGCCATTTTGGAATTTTGTCTCACCCATAGTTATTCTTGTTGGGATAGGGAGTTTTTCTAACAAACAAAGGGGACAGCAGTGGGTGCTCCCTATGTGTCAATGTATGCAATTATATATATGGGTGAGTTTGAAAGACAATTTGTATACCCACAAGTTTTTTTGTGGAGAGTGTGGCCTGTTTCAAAAGGTTTAGTGATGATTTGTTTTTGTACTTCTAAAGGTAGTAAGGAACAATTTCAGACGTTTATGAGGGATTTGAATGGTAATTCACATGATTTAAAATTCACTTATCAGGTGGGCTTAAGTTCTATTGTGTTTTTCGATGTAGAATTGCACATAGATGACAACAGTTTTATACAGTATAGGCTGTTTAGAAAGCTTACTGTTGTTAACAGTTTCCTTCATACAAGTAGTATGCATCCCCCTCATTTGATTAAATCACTCCCGTATGATGAGTTTAGGAGAATTTATTATAACACCTTAAGTAAAAAATTGAGAAAAGAAAAACTTGAGATGTATTATAGGTTGTTGGATTGTGGATATTCAGTGTAAATACTGGATGAAGCTTGGAAGTAAGTTTTACAACAATGAGAGGGAGGTAAAAAGATTTGGAGAAGAAGCAGGAAAGTTTGTAATATACAAAGTAATGATAAAAGATTGATTTTTGTGACAAACATTTCTCCCTTCTCTGTGTTTCTGGAAAACATACTAAATAGAAATTTGTGGCATTTGGTATGAAAGGCTGCCACAGTGGGATGGTTAATTCCCAACTATGTGACCTTTTCATATGCGAGGCATAGTAATTTCAAATAATTACTAAGTGGTGATTTTGCATTTGTGCATAAGGGGGTAGAATGGGGGCTCAAGTATGTGGGAACTGTAAAGTTTGATGTAAAATTAAAAATTTAACAGGTATGAAAATTAACAGTAGAAAGTATATAGCAAAGAAAAGGTTTAATTGTGACACCTATGGAGTGATATATGTGATTGGGTGTGGATGTTTGTACACAAAATGGTACATAAGGCAAAAGAAATGCAAAGTTAAGATTAAAATTCTGGAGCATTTGGGAGATATTCAAAGATATAACTTAAATAGCCCTTTGGCAGAACATTTTTCAGTAGCGCATAGAGGGTCTATTGAAAGTTTCTTTTTCAGTGTCTTAGCCCATCCCCGCTTGCCTAGGGGGGTAAATTCAGGGAAGAGTTAAGTAAATTTGAATGTAGAATGATATTAAATTATCGAACATTACATCCTAGAGGTATGAATTGAGATGTTAATTTGACATTACAGGGTATGTATGTATTTATTTATTCATTTATTTAGGCATTTATTATATTATATTTTGAAAGACATTTTTATTGGTGTTTGAAAAATGGGTTTATATATTTAATTAATTGTTTAATTGTTTTATTAATTTAATGTGCACTGAGGTTGTATAAATATGACCTTTTGCATTCTTTAATTATTCCCAGAAGCCGAATGGCCAAAGTACCAGCATAAAGGAAAAACTGAGTGTGGTCTATATGGTGTAGCTGTTTTCTTGCTTTTTTATTTTTCAGTTTATGGTTGTGCTTATTTGAGTATTTAAAAGCCCCTTAATAGCCTAGTAGCTTCCCCTATCACTTATGTGTTACTCATATTACACATTTGCAGTAGTCGCTACATTCATAAAAAGTCCTCGCCAATTTATGTAGTGATCCTAGAAGTCCAGGATTTCCATAACCACCTAAGCATTGCTCCTTGCAGATCACCGCTATGAAAATGTGAAACCCCAGCCTATGAATACTGCCCTTAGAACTATTTTGGCCAACAAATAAAAAAAAGAAAATGAAATCACAGTTTTGTACTTCGGGTAAAGACATAAAAACAAATCTGTCCTCCTATGCTACGTTACATATAATTGACTACAACTGTCAATTGTTGATAACACCATCTCCTTAATATCTGGCCAAATGGGTGTCTATGCATGTTTTATATTATATGAATGGGTTCACAACATTAGAGATGAAATCACCCACCACAAAAAGTAATAATAAATAAAATAAACCTGCTATAGAAAAGAAGCATTAAATGAAAGCAAATCTGATTGTTTTAGAGGAGTAATGTCACTGAATGTAATTTGAAAATATCTTTCATAAAACTTACAAAATGCTGTATTAAGTTGATTTAAATTAGATATAACAATGCATAGAAAAACAAAACTTCTATTCAGTATTGTAGAATGAAAAATATGAGCTGCTCAAAATAGATGTGTGCTTATAGTAAAAATGAGCAGAACCATTAGAAATTGGAGCTAAACATTGCTTTAAAATGATGTACATTTTTGCAGTACCATCAGCTCAAAAAATGTATTATCTTATTTGGAATCTAGCTTGTCGGACTCTACTCCCCTCCTCAAGAATTAAAAAAAAAAAAAAAAAAAAGAATGGAAGTTGGAATAGTATCATTCAAATGCAAAACTAGCAAGTAGTTCAGAACCTAAGAATCTTAAACCAGAAAAAGTAATAGGTAATGTTTGCCACGCTTCAGAAGCATATATAGTGTTTTGCAGTTCAAGAATTTATTGTCTAAGAGACTGCAGAAGTAATGCTTAAAAACTGAAGTTAATTTAAAACTAATGTATTTCTTTAAAGAAGTTATTGAATTGTGCACATAGGATGCTTGCTAGAGATATTTATTTTCATCAGTCTGTTTAGACACATTTATTTTTAATTTTCTTTAGACAAGTTTCTACATCTTTTTATATTATGCAATATGGATAGCAAACCTGTTTAACACAGAGCAGTAGTTTATCGGGTTTGAGCAAAATGCCACAATATTCACCTTAACATACAATATTTTTCATAGCTCTCAATTTCTTAGTGCAAGAAATATGGACAAAGCAAACCATAAAAGGGGTGCAATGATGCAGAAATTGGGAAAGATTTTACGTTTGCCTTTTTAAACTTAGAAATATGCTAGAATAACAAGGGATTTGTGTGAAGATACATTTTCTGAAGGATTTGAAGTCTGAAACTAAAATGCATGTAATTATTGCATGACATCAGTCCTGAGATCATGTTTTATAAGGAACACACCAAAAGATATATAAGGCAAAAGTTTGGACATTCTCTGAGAATCTGGACAGTTGAGAGGCATAATAGTTATGTATATAGTTCAAACACAGCACAGGACAGTGTATACAGTGCAGAGTATTGTGAAATCTCTTTCCTGGCATTTTGAAGTTGTATAAATGATCTGTAAGGGTACATGGACTGCCATGTAAAATAAACACTCAGGGGAAGTGTGTGTATTGAATAGGGGCACACAGGGAAAGAGGACTGGTGAAACAACCTAATGTGCAGCAGATGAGGCATGTCAATGGAAAATAGTTTTAACAGCAACACCAGTCACATATCAATATGGTATGTTAGGGACTGCACATTGTATATGTGTATTATGTGACTGTCACGCAAGGTGACATAACAATTGGAAGATGTCTGTGTGAAATAAAAATCCTTGCATGAACAATGCAGAGGACATCTATCAAGGATGTGATATACACTTGGGATAGGGTGCGTTTTGTGAAGCTGTGCAAATTCATTTGCCTGAATACAAGTGTAATTTCAGCAGAGGTCTCAGCAACTGGGACACAGGTAAAGGCAAAAGGATAACATTAGAAGAAGCAGGCACAATCATGGACAATATCAGAATAATACCACCAGTAATCCCATGTCTCTAACATAACATATGTGATTTAGAGTGATCAGAGATGATTCTGCACAAACTCTCTTGTACAACTATTATGACATGTCCGCACTCTATGAGGAAAATCACAGACACTGTCTGGGCACTGTAACATCTGCTAGAGGTGGTAGGAAGACACTGCTATACTTGTATGTGACATTATGATCAACACAGGATAGTTGACTGGTGTGCATAGCAGATATATATGGCACAATCTACACTCTCACAAATGTTACCCATGCTAGTAATGTTGTCAAACAGCTATGTATGTACTGTGTGCATCACCAGAACAGGTAGCATACATGCATCTGGTGCAACATACTTAGCAGTTGTGTTATGTACAAGGAAGTAGTCAGCACTGTGATGACATGCTGGTAGATGTTCAACTTACCATCTGCCCCAGGATACAGGTTGTGTACCTATTGATTTGATTATAGGGTGCGACTCCTACCTTATTCTTGGGTTGTATGTTTGTTTTCCTGACATAACAAGTTGCCCCATGTTTTTGTGTCATTGCAGGTATTGTCATGGCTGTGGCAGTAATTTTTGGTGTGTGATGATACTGTCTGTTTTATACTAATATCACAGTTGGAGTCAATGATTGCCCAAAATCTGTAGTCCTTCAGACAGCTTTGGACACAGGATGTGTATGCCATCTGTGATGTCTGTCACTTAAATAATAGACAGGAAAGGATCTAGCAGACAGTCCTGATGCGTAGACTTGATCACTGTAACTGAGATATAGGTCACTTCACACATTTCAACATACTTAGATATCATGTATGTGATACAGTGGTCTACCCACTTGGTGATATAGGGGTTTATGGCCACAGCTGACAGTGTTGAGTGAATACCTCATTGTGGATTTATGTCAAATACCTTGAGCTTGACAAGTTCAAAAGAATGACAGTGTTGTCATCATGTATGCCCTTGATGCCCTCTTTGAGGACATCTAACAGATGTAACAGATTTGATGTAGTATTAAAAATTCAGAAATGTCTGTTGTATGCAGCCTGTATATGTCCATTTAGAAAAGGTCCATGATTACATGTTGGTCTATCTCACAGATGAGGAGAGCCAGGATGTGTCTATATATGCATGCATAGGGTGCTGTCCTTCCCAACTCAGATGAATGCATGCTGATGTACACACTTCTAAAGGAACACAGTCTGTGTGGAGGGTGTGTTGAAATATGTATTTAACCATGTCAGGAAGGTGTATGTGATGAGTCACATGATAGACAATCTGTGATGTTCTCATAGCCTATTGATTCTGTGTGATATGCCTGGATGAAGGTAAGACAGTGCATACTAGCTATCCTGATCTGGCCTAGAGTTTGAACACAGTCCCCTATACAGGTATCATTGACAATTACTCCCAAATGGGGATTAAATCTTATGTCACTAGATGGGTAACCGATTGACTCACCAACAGAACACATACTGTGAAAGTTGGTAAATCAACCTGTAGCAATAGAGATGTCACCACTGGCATACCCCAGGGATCTTTGCTTAGCCCTTTACTATTTCTAATCTGTTTCTTGACAGTTCATGCTAAAGTATACTGCCTTTGACTTAATGTGTTTGCTGATTCTGGCATACTGGGGCAATCATTGGTCCACCTATGATGATAACATACTACAGTAGCGGCTATCAAGGGCAAATGATTGGTGACAAATCCACATGGTCTACAAATAAATGCAAAAATGTGTTTTTATTTTGTCTTTCTGTGAAGAGGAATTCCTTGCTAATTGCAGCATTGGCAGCAGTCCCACTATGCTGAAAGCCAGTGATGCAAGCACTAGGAAAATACTTTCATAACAATGTGTACTTCGACCACCAAGTGTCCACACTGGTATTGAAAGCCTGAGTTGTGCACATCATAAGTTATGATGTCATATTCAGATGTAACGATTATATTACAGCACTGTATTCAAACCTCATCAGAACACTAATATAGAGTATAATACTCTGTTTTGCATGTACCTCAC
This sequence comes from Protopterus annectens, assembly GCF_019279795.1. Classification (NCBI taxonomy): domain Eukaryota; kingdom Metazoa; phylum Chordata; order Ceratodontiformes; family Protopteridae; genus Protopterus; species Protopterus annectens. The sequence continues at coordinate 1,494,376,796 of NC_056728.1, read as the reverse complement.
CAGATACAAGCAGTATCTGCAGAGACCACAGTGGTTTCTCACCAAGAAAACACAGGACCTACAAACCATGCCATGATGTATGTGGATAAACGGAAAGCCATGTCACTGTAATCTGTATGGTATAGAATGAGATGACTTCTGCCTGCCATCCAGGAAAGTCTCTGACCCTGCCCTGGTGGAAAATGTGCACATCCAAAAATCAGACACAACTGATGACATCAGCAGTGTCTAGTGGGGAGAATATGGCAATATCAGTGTCCCACATGGTACTGTAAAAGGCTCTGTAATGTCAAGAAAGTGCACAAACACACACCCTGGTGGACTGCAGTGAGAACAGAACCCTTACCTAAGTACACAGACTACAAAGTCAAGTTCCACATCTCAACTCTAACTTGCAGTGTCTCAGACAATACTTTATAGTTGATAACATCAGCAGTACCTGGTGAAGAGAATATAGCAATAAATGTCCCACATGCTGGTTTAAAAGACTCTGTAACATCAAGCAAGTGCACACACACACACACACACACACACACACACACACACACACACACACACACACACACACACACACACACAACAAGTTGACTGTGGTGAAAATAGAACCCCTACTTATCTAAGCACATAGACTACAGATTTCTGTATTTAAGGCATGTGTCACAGCTCAAGTCTGATTTGCAGTTTTCCAGACAACACTCTGTTGTCTTTTCCACATGTTGGTGTAAAAGGGTCTCTGTCAAGCAAGTGCACACACACCAGAGTTTACTGCAGTGAGAATACAACCCCAACCTAAGTACACAGACTACAGAGCTAAGTAATTTAGGCAAGCATCACAGTAAAAACCTGACATTTATAAGGTTGCAGGCCAACTTATAGTGCATTGACATCAGCGCTGGATGTAGGAGAGAAGATGTTGGGTGGCCTCCATGAAATGGATGTGTAGGAGTGTGCAAGTGTCAAAATATTGTCAATCCATGGGTTTGGAGTGTTAAATATAGGATACACACTTCTGCTGTTCTGATTAGACACACTCTATCACTCTCTCTCTCTCTCTCTCTCTCTCTCTCTCTCACACACACACACACACACACACACACACACACACACACACACACACACACACACACACACACACAGTTGACTACAGTGAGAACAGTACCCCTACTTATCTAAGGTACACATGCTACAGAACTCTCTAAGTTACACAAGCACCATGGCATAAGTCTAATTTTTATAAGCTTGCAAGACAACTTATAGTGCATGACATCAGCACTGCATGTAGGGGAGAATGAGAGGCCTGCATATGTGCATAGCTTCATAGGTTTATAGGCGGTTACTAGGCAAATGAGCCTAGGGCCCTTACAATCTTAGCCATGTAAAAACCCAAGTATGCTTATTGAGCATAATTAAATGCTTGTTGTTAGCAGAGTGATTTTGTGATCAGTACCGACTGTCCCTGTCCATGAGGGACATAGGTGCCACCCCTAGGGTGAATTTATAATCACCCATCCAGTTGTCAAATTTGCAATCAAATAGGGTCATTAAGGAACACTGTTTCACATGCAGTGGGAGCTTAATACAGAGGAGCAGCAATTGCTGGGAGATATATCTGTCTCTCCAGCATAATCTGTTTATATCACAGGCTAGGTTGAGATCCCTAGAGCAAGTTATTCTTTTCCCATTTGGACTTCAGAGAAATAGTTTCTAAACAGTAGAGGTCCTAGCACAGATCCTTGTGGTACTCCACTGGTAATTGGTCTACTGGTGCAGGTGGACTGCCCAACTTTGACAGTGTGCATTCTTTTGGTGAGCCAATTGGATATCCATCTTGTAATTTGTGGTTTAATCCCCACATGGGAGAGTTTGTCTATGATACCTGAATGGAGGATTATGTCAAAGGCCTTCCTTAAATCAAGATAGGTAGTATGTCCTGTTTTTCCTCATCTAGGGCTTTGGGGACATTATTTATTTATTTTATTTATTTAACATTTGTTGACCAGGAAAGTCCGACTAGGTTCCACAGATCCTGTTTTCAGTGGAGGCCCGGGGAGAAATGCTCCAGAAGCATGTTTTTAGAATTATCAAAAAAGTACACTAGGTTTAATAAGCAAGACCTACTCATGAAAAAACTAATATTTGTTGGGTAATGAGTGTTGAAGCTCAGCTATGTAACTGTTGATAAAGTCCCTGATTAATCTTTCCATAGCCTTGTGGATAAGGCTGCTTAGGCTTATGGGTCAATAGTTCCCTGTGTCTGTTGATGGATGTGTAGACATGTTCAACTGTAAAGATAGTTCTAGTTGGATCTATATTACATAATCAAAACATAATTTAACTGAACAGCACATACATTGAAAATGCCATTTATCAAATTCATTGTTTTGGGGAGTGCAGCCCCATACCCCTTGCTAATTATATATATTCCAACTTTGAGAGAAAACAGTGAGGAAAGGAGAAATTGTCTGATCTTCACTGTACAAAAATCTCCCTATAAACAGCTCGATGAATGGCATTTTGATGTAAAGTGCCGTTCGATTAAATTACTTTTCAATAATGTAAAAATGGACCATTCTAGTTCCGCATGTTACCAAATTGACATGCATTGCATATCACATGACATTTGATATTAATTTATTTAGTGTAGTTGATATATTTGTGAAAAAGTACTGGAGACACCGAGGTTGCAGTGCATGGCGGCAGGCAACACACAGCCGCATTGTACATATGCAACGTATTCTTAAGATTGTTAAGTTTCCACAAGTTGTTTCATGTCATGAAAAGTAACACAGATTGTAAACAGCACTAATACATGCTAAATTTGACTTTGTATAGCACAACAGACAGCAGCGGGTTTGCTCAACTGCTGGCAAACTGTTTGCATATGCAAACTACACATTTCCATTATTTTCCCTCTTTGCGTGTAGTTAAGTAGTGTGCAAACATGAGCCACATTGCTAAAATTCTGATAGTTATTATTGAGTGTATGAAGCACACCTGCTGCCTAGCTGACTCTGTGGCAGAAGGTGTGAATGCAATGACATATTTCTTTTTGAGCCCAAATGATACTGGGTTTGAATCCAGGTTTATCTAATAAACAGTGGCAATGCATTGACATTATTCTTTACAGTACATCCATTATGTGTTGTGGTGTGTTGACATAGTGCATTTGGGGTTAAGCAGCATTGTGCAGATGTAACTGCAGCATTGCACAGCTGCTCACCATCACTTGGCATTGCTGCATGATGCCAAACTACACACAAACAGAGAGGCCAAAAAGTGAAGAGATTCATTGCTTTTTCTGCTATTAATGGGTGTTGTGTGTGATACTACTTTTTTACCAGATTATAAGTATTAAAACGGGGTTGATAGGAAAGAGGTTATATCAAGTGAGGGGAGAACAAAGGGAAAGCAATACAGGAATGTGCTGGAGGGAGGTAAGAACCACAGCCATCCATTTTTTCAACAGTAAAACTGATCATATGTGCAGATTAGCTGAATTTGGACTGCCACCTCCAGAGATAGCGGTGACAACAACATAATCATGTTGTATAGCCAATTGGACTGAATCAATTGTGTCAAGAAGACATGTAAAATGGAGAGCTATGCATGGGACTATATATATATATATATATATATATATATATATATATATATGTGTGTGTGTATATATATATTTTTTTTGTGGGACAGGTGCCCCATTTTATTTTTTTAATTCAGTAAGAGTGGAATGCTGGGTAAGGGACATAGGTATTTCTGGGTCAGGTAAGTTGGGTAGGTGGGGAAGCAAATGCAAACAAACAAGATAAGGGATGGAGAGGGGCACAACAATTTGGGGGACCCAATGATTGTGGTGCAGGAGGGAGCAGCACAGGCTCATGCCTGTCAAACACAGAAACAGTGAGAACTGTGTTATGTCCCCTTACTGGGATAGTGGCTAGGGTGCCTGATGTCTTCTCATCCTATGGATAGTGAGGATAGAGCAGCATCTTCATCTGGCATAGGAGTACACCAGTGGTGCTATGACCATAAGCACCAACCCTGGCATCTCCCAGAGGATGATGAAATCACCACCACCACCACTACTGATCCTGGAGGGTACCACTGTACCAGCTGCAGGGACAGTATTACATAAGGGCACAGGTAGTGTAGAGGCAGCAGAGACAGTGCTGCCATGTTGGATCCCAGAGTGCTGCGCATTGGTGCTGGAGCCGGGGAAGTGGGTATTGGCTGATCCACAGGGATGGTCTACCTGGTTGTGCTGTGTAGCATTTAGTGATTTTTTAAAGATGGATGTCATGGAGACATTTTTATTTCACATAATACAAAACAAAAAAAAGAGTTAAGGATTTGGATGATAGAAAAAAAAGATAAAATTAGTACCATGATATGTGACATACAGTGCATTAACACAACTATACAACTATTTTATATGAAGTATTGAATTTAAGTATACTTCCAAACAAACTATAACTACAGATTGTTGAAAGTAATCTTTGAAATGTGCATATGGATCATGGATCATGGCTCATGGATCAGTACTAAGCTAACTGCCCTTGCGAGCCATTTTAAGCCTAGCCAATTATCCCTTGTGAGACTCAAACCCTGCACCTTGTGTTTGTAAGGCAAACACCTTAACCAATAGGCCACCCTCCCAACCCATATTGCACATATGCATGTTCCAGTTATACATATTACAGTTAAATGCAGGCCATTTATGCCACTTACATGGAGTTTAATTTAATGAAAATATTATTAAAGAAATCCAGTACTATATATTTGTTACATGTGGCATTTGAACCCAGAACCTCTGACTACAGTCTTATATTTGATTCCTAACATTGGTCTGTGCTACTGACTAATGTATGCATACTTGTTTTTACAGTTAGAATATGCATGCTCAATTTGCTATAACGGTACAAAAACAAAACTCTACCTTTAACTTTTAAAGCTACAATAATACTTCTCTTGTGCTGCATACATACCATACCACTTGCTACCCTCAGTCTCTCCAACTGAGCAACATGAAGCTGTCTGTTGAACTCTATGTCAGCATTAGTTGAGGAAAGAGCAGGAATGAACAGAAGAGCATTATGCATGCCAGTCTTTCCTATATTTAGCTTTCTAAGTATTATAAATTCTCACTTACTGTCATGCTTACATATCTGTGGGATGTTTTCAGTCTCAAATTCATTCAACCAACTGTTGAAGGTATCCCTTTTCGCCTATGTAGGTCATTAAATGATGCCCGCACTGTTCTCCAGTGTGTGGGATGCCAGTAGCACTGGATACAGTATGAGATAAACTACTCAATGCCTCAGACTTATACTGGGAGTCAGAACAGTCCCCCTGCCTGCCTTTGGCTGTGGTACTTTACCTGGAGTCCAAAAATATCCTGGACTCCAAGACACCCTACCTCTGTGCCCTACACTTGGCAGCTTCCCCACTAACTCCAGCCATGTCTAACACCTAACCTACAGCAATGGAAAATTATGCTTTCACACCAATTCCAGTTATTTTGATTACTGGTAGTATACAAACCCAAACAATGATGCCAACCATGTTTGTGAGATATTAAACAGAGTGCAGCAGTGCCAAGCAGGGATGACATAAATATTTGAAGTAGTAAGGTTAATATGACACTCTACCTTACTTTGTGGTGATGCAGGTTGGAAATATGTATTGAAAAGTGGAAGGTAAATGTTATGTGAGTTAAGTTTGCAGGCTTGCATTGGGGGCATTAATGTCATCACCTGACATATTTCTTCTTGGCTTTATACAATCATAAAAATGATTTTTAAAATGTGGGATTCAAACTTAGGCATAAGGGACAAAGCATTTTCTTCCACAGCATTGATTTTTCATCATTGCCACAGAAGGGATCATTCATAAGTACAGCTGACAGTCTGAGGTGTTACACATGTATGCATGTGACCTGACAAGATTCTTGTGTATAGATCCAGTTGAGTATGTATCTTAACACAAATTGATATATAAGGGGAAATTGATTGTTTTATTAGGTAATTATTCTGATTTGATATATAAGAGGATGCTGCTGTGTGCATTGTATTTTATTCTGAAGAAGTCTTTTGACACGATATTAAACTGTTTTTTGCTAATTGCTGGTGGTTTCCTTCATTGTTCAGTCAGACTGGTGGTTTGGTTTTTATATGCATCTTAATTAATTGTGAAGGACATATTAGTTCAGAAAGCAGAATTATATTTACAGAAATATAGTAGACAGTATACACTCTGTCATATATATACCTCTGTCATACATATGAAAACACACTAAGGATGTCTTATCCCTCATACATATAAGGCATATCAGCTCCACTAGCTAAAGTGTTATAAGTGAGAAAGAATATAATGGGAAATGGAACGACCATAAACATGTCTGGAATGTCCTGTATTAGATCTCAGGACCATGTGTATGGCAGTCTTACACTTACACCTGTTGCCACAAGACTGTTGAAATAGCACCTGTCTGTTTTACAGTTCATTGCTATAAGTGCACTGTCACAACAGTAAAAATAAGTCACACAGACTGTTTTAGAACCAAGGACCATCTGTACTACAGCCCTGCAATTACACTTGCTGCAACACGTGTGGTTGCATGACAGTTCCTTGATTTCCTACTCATTCTAAAGTTATATGTGTTAACTGCAGCACAACTCCATTTAGTATGTTTGCATGATGCCCAGCAAAATTAATTGAATGCATCAATTTTGAATTGTTGCCTGTCTGTGCCCTGTTTGCAGGTGTTCCATGACTGCAGCTGTTGGAGAGCCTTGCTAACCACTGCATAGCATTGTGTGATGGAAAGCAAAAATTGCAATAATGTATTCTTTATGACCTTTCTACTTTTACAGATGCCCTGTCTGCAGTTGTACTGCAGGTGTTCAGTCTGCTTCCTGTGTGGGCCAGTAGTCTAGTTTGTGACCTGCTAAATGACAAGCCAATGAAATAAGAACAGCCAAACCTGACATGCATTTACTCCATTTTACTTGTTTGTGCTCAGCTGCACATCACACAAACAATGGCCAGAGAAAAATAAAAATAAAAGGGAAAGTAGTTACATTGATGAAGAACAATCTATGACATAAACACTACAAAATGTTTGTTAACTAACAAGAAATATTCCTACATAGATTTGGATTTGAACTCTCACTCCAATGAACCTTCAGAACACCTTATCCCTGTTTGCCACACAAACAGCTTTGCAGCAGCAAAATTAATCCATTCTGCACACAACCAATTGCAACGTCATCCACAGTACTAAGAAACCACATAACAGTTATTTGTGTATGTATACATTTCTGATGTAGTGCACTGAGTGATTATACAACCATTTAAGACTGTTGATTGCAAAAATGCAGCTCTGTCTTACCTCTCTGCATTTGTTGCTCATCCTTAATCTGACCAGTAATCTGAGACATGAAGTCTGTAAGGAAGGTAGGCAAGGTAACCTGATGAAGCGCATTGTTAGATGCGTGAAAGCGCTTGTTTTATTCCAATAAAATAATATTTGCTGCTATCGTGGAGGCTTCAGTGATTTGTTGAACAAGTCTGTAAGGCATGCTATAGCCTTGTCCTTAAATTGTGTGAGGATATTAAGCACATGAAGGGGAGGTTGGATGTTACTGAACAGAACCTGTGAACTGTGTGCTGCTTTCTTACATTTCCAACCTTGATAAAATAACATATACAATTTGTAAGTCTAACCTGACATGCTCACTCGAGGTAGGGCAGTCTACATTGCTGTTGTGTTTTCCTTCTTTCTACCAGTAACATTCACAGTTGCAATCCATTAGCAACAAATGCTGTGAGAGTACCTACACTATGTTTACATCTGCTATATGGACGAAAAGTTTGGGATTCAACAATTCTAATTCACACCTGATTTGCATCTTCATTGTGCTAACAGTCCTGAATCTATACCATAAAAAGACATCCATGTAACTAGGGAACCTGAAGGTGAAGAGACTTGTTTATGTGGAAAACACAGAATAGGCTATTACTTTTGGATATATCTGCACAGAACACTACTGAACTTGAGAAGGTACACTTGCATTTTTCAGATATACACTGCAGATTCCGAAATGTCATTCAGGAAAAATCTGTTTCATATTTATATAAATATATTAATTAGCAAATGATACTATTATCTGCATGCATTACTTAGGGGTGTACTGATGGCATGAGCATGTTTGTCAGGGCATTTCACAGGTATACATGATTGGCAATAGCTTAAAATAGAATGTTCTGTATTAAATCTGTATGCTTGTTTCAGGGACAGCTCATTTGATAGTACTTTTAGTATTTCACTGATGGTTTGTTAGCAAAATGTGTCATTTGCCTTGTATTTTGGAGTAGGGGATAAAAGCTGTATTTCTGTTTTGGCACAAATAAGGATATGGTGCTACTGTTACTCTCCCTTGTTTTACATCCAACCTTGCTTTGTGTGTGAATGTAAAATGTTACAACCACACAATTCTTTTTTGTTCATATTTCAAATATTTAGAATGTTTTATGTTTCTCCAGTGGGTAATAATCAAATGCTACTTTTTCTGTTTTATCTGGGAACATGTATTTTTTAGTTATGTCATACCTATGTGTATTACCCTCCTGTTGTGTTTTAGGACACTTAGGACTATGGCACCTATGCATCTAAATCACTGAAAACCACACTTCAATGACCCTGAGAATCAGGTCATTATGGAAGCTCTTGGGCAACGTGGTGCCTTTCTGCTTGAGTGAAGACATGGTGATATGTCAGGCAGAATGCAAATTTGGCAGCAGATAGCTGCAAATGTGAATGCAGTAGGCAGCCACAGTAGGGCATATAATCACATGCACCATAGAGCCACTGACATGAACTCATCTGCATGGAGGACAGCAGTTGCAGCGGCCCATGTTTAGATGGGTACTGGGGCTGGCCTGCTACAAAACCACCACTAACAGCAAATTAGTTCTGTCCACTGTTAGGGATCCAGACAAGTCCCAGAAAAGTGGAGAATAGCATGCTCTTGACATTGGTGCTACTGTTTTAGGAGCAGCAAGTATGTTCTAGGAGGTGCTTCCAGGTAGGCTTATGTATCTCCAATTGTTACATATTCTTTTATAGTAAAATATTTCCATCATTATGTTAGGTCTGTTTAACAAGAAATTTATTTGGGTGGATTGTAGATTACTGCAGTTAACAACGCATTCTGACTGATTACACATGTGGCTTAGGTTGGACTTGTCATCCAAGTTCTTGTTGAAAGTATAATTAATGGACATATAAAGGCCAAAAAGTTTTACCCCCTGTGTTACTGTTAATTGATGTGATGTTGTCCATTCGTTCTGATTAACTTCTTCTAGGACCATCCACCATAGGGAGCAGACTATCATCTGCACATGGTAAACCAAGCATTTTTATGTCAGTACTGGTGAGTTCAAAGAAATATTTAGTGCATAATGTTGGTGTCAGGATTGGTATGTCTATTACTGTACTGTCTGGAAAAGTGGCATCACCATTAGTCTGTTAGCATATATTGGACTATAATAGTGTAGATGTTATTTTTTTCTGCAGATTTCTGCTTATCACAGGTGTTCCTGACAGTGGATATGTGGGACTTCTACCACCTGATACCAGAGTATCAGCAGACTCTGATGATGATGGTGGAAAAACAGAGGTACTGTTCGGGGGGTGCAGAGGTTTAATCTGACATTGAGGTTCACATACAGCCATCCCCTGTAATTCCATTGGACAGTGCCAGTAGGCCTATGCCTACCCATTTCAGTGAGCTGTCAGATATTGGACAGGTGGATGGTGAGGGAATCAATCATGAAACTGTGGTTACTATGGCTTCAATACCTGTTGACTCTGGACATAACCAAAGTGTGGGTGAGGTGCCATGTAGGAGGGTTGTTAGGGGTGTTCAGAAGAGGCCTGCTGTCCATCCTCCACCTTATCCAGGAGTCTCTTCCTGTGCCACTCAATATATGTTTAGGGCCGTCATGGAGGCACAGGCACATTCCCATAGGTCCCGCAGAGAAATGCTTAGGGTTGTAGATGTGGCACAGGCTAACAAGTGTGACTGCCTCCACCATTTTGCCGATTTCATGGATCAGATGAATGATATATTGGAATGGGCCGTGGCTATTATGGAATGTCTGCGGGCAGGGGGATGGCATCCTTGTGGGTGTAGGTCAGCCACATCATCTGCTGTTAGCCAACATGGCCATGCCCACTCCCTCTCCCATAATGAGGGAAGCTCATCCAGCAGAAATCAGTCACATTCAGGTAGCAGCTGTGCATCTGACCATGGGTGTGGATGTGCCAGTGCAACTCCTGACAGAGCCACTTCTCGTGGCTGGGTATGACAACAATAAACTGCCACCTCTACCATGCACTCATGCACTGCTGACACCTGTCAAACATAACTATATGTAAAGCTAGCACAGAGCTTGGCTGTGTTCATGTAGACATTCACACATGAATTTCACCTGGAGGTCCGCTACAGACACACTCACAACAGTTAGATGGTTCAGCTGTGAAGCTTAAAACTCCTTTTATCTCACTGGCCATAGGTTATTTTATCCAAATGGCTACCTGCTTCTCTTTCTTACTCACGCACAAACACACACACACACACACACATACACACACACACACACACACACACACACACACACACACACACACACACACACACACACACACACAGACACACACACATACACACACACACACACACACACACACATTCAACAACCTTTTGCCTAGGCATCCTGACACCCCCACACAAAACCCTGTGCAAGTGATGATAACTCTACCATATCCCTGTTTTCTATCTTTTGGGCTCAGTGATACATAATCTTTGTATATGATGCTCAGGGTGTACAGATGACTTAGTGTTTAGTATATCTGCATTTTTGATGTTGAACTGTTAATTGTACCTTTGACTTATATTGGTCTTAGAAAGTTAGACAGCTGATAGGATCAAACTTTTTTTGCATCAGTATTGTTAATGAGCTTGTGAGGGATGTGAAGTCTGAAACTGAAATGTGTCACATTACTTTCTAACTTTTCTCTTTAATGATTTTTCCAGAACAAACTAATGGTACTGCACTGAGGGCATGTGGTGACCATCAGTGATTTTGAGAGGTATGACTGTGTGAATCATTAATGCATGAAACCTAAGCTAATGTCCAGTCCGCTAATGATTGGCAGTGGAATTTTTTTTTATGGTGCCAAGTTGCCTACTACTTAATAATGAAGATATAAGTCACATAATTCTCTGCTGCCTCACGTTAAGGTTATTTCTGTACAAATCAAACACATTTTACTTGCTCACACTACCAAGTGACAACACACAAGGATATGCCAGTCATTCATATTATTACACAATGCACTTCAGGTTCAACACTTACCTTGTAAATCTGGCAGTTGCATCCATTTTAGATCAGGGCAGACTCTGTCTGATGCTAGCAGTATACAGCCATTATATGGGTAGGTAAAGGTTGTGAGTGTTTTCTGGCATCAATGCTAATATATATATATATATATATATATATATATATATATATATATATATATATATATATATATATATATATATATATATTTATATGCATAGGGGAAAGGTTTTAGCCCCTTAAGTGATGAATGAGTTTACTATACATTGAATCTTAGCCAATGCAAGGGCATAATGAGCATACCTATATCTGCCTACACCCACAGCAGCTGCTGGTTCCCCCTCTGATTACTCACCAAAGTGCAGCTGTGGTGACCTTGCCACTGGTGGTGGGATGTGTGGTGACCTTGCCACTGGTGGTGGGATGTGTGCCACTTCCCCTTGTCGATCCCGCTGAAGTTGTTTTCTCAGGATGATGTTGTGTAGCATGACACAACCAGTGAAGAGTTCAATATATGTACATCAATTGTACTGCAGGGCTCCTCCAGATGTATCCAGGCACCGGAACTGCAACTTCAGCAGCCTAAACACAGGCTGTATGATATTTCTGTTTTGAGTGTGTGCCTCATTATGGTGTTATTCAGCAGATGTTTGTGCATTTCTGAGGGGCATTATCAGCCACAGTTTCAGAGCATAACCTGCATTCCTCAGTAAAAGGACCCAGTGAGATATCCCTCCTAGTGAACATCTGATACAGTTGGAAGGTGTGCCAGTTATATAAGTCGTGGAAACTGCCTGGGTTGCCAGCACACACATTCAAGATTAATCCCTTGGCATTAAACATGACATGACAGTTAATAGAGTGAAAGCCCATTCTATTTATGTAGATCTTTCCCTGTTCCCTGTGTGATGCCTTAACTTCTATATGTGTAGAATCTACGACACCCAGTACTTCAGGGTCATGTTTTGCAGGGTAGAACTCATGCATATTTGTGTCCCTGTCCTCAATAATATGAGGATAATACATGTGGTCACTGGCATGCTGTAGCATAGCATTCAGGAATGTATGGAGGATGCTGGATGCTGATTTCTGTGACTCCCCCAACATGGCCCTTGTTGGTCTCTGAGAGGTACCTGTAACTAAAAGTCTATGTGCTACACATACCTTTGTCTCCACTGGGATGGGTTCACCTCAGTTTGCTAAGGTTCTGAGATGTAGACAACAGAGGTTGCAGAGTTCCTGTAGTGTGCCTCTTTCCACCCTGTAGCACTCTACAATTTCCACATCATGTAGATTGTGGTAAGTTAAATGGGATCTGAAAACTCTTCTCCTTCTTGGCCTTGGCCTATTAGCAGCAGTAGCAGCATAGACTTAAGCCTGTTGCACAAACGTATGAATTAAAGCAGCAGCAGCCCCTAACATTGTTTCTGTGTAGACTCCTTTCAGTAGCTGTATTTCAATAGGATTTGGAATTCACAAGCAAAACCAGCACTGAGTCTACACTCCATCTTGAATTGGTTGATTAGCCTACAATTCAGCTGCTTATGCTGTAATTAGCATGCCATACTTTTACTTTGTTTGTGTGGCACAGTACAGCTCTACACACTGTATGGAACTACTTACTGAATCCAAAACAATGAGCTACCATGTGTGCACCATGGCATGACACGTGCGTGGTATAAATGGACTGTGTAGGATCTATTGAATATGACCACTAGTGTAAACTTTTTCACCTTTTAAAGAATTACTGCTCAAGTTGTTGCAACCATGCTGACATTTAAAAGTATGTTTAATGGTAAACACTAATTGCCCCATTCATCTTCTGGAGCAGTGCTGATACTTGTCATGTTCCCATAAATAGAGGGAATGGTTTGTTGGGACTGGAAAGAAATTACTACTGAAGATAGATTATTGACCTCTTCTGGAAAACATTGTGTGTGCTTCTCTATAGAAATAATCTTAGACAGCATTATATTTACAGTTGTTAAGATAACACTTGAAGAAATTGTAATGGAAGTAATGTGGTGAGATTCTGGAGAGCCAATGATTATAAACCTGGTCAGTGTAAACTTTAGTTGGGAGCAGCAATTTCCCATAGCAGCAACAAAGATTTACCATATACTCTTGACCAACTATTGCAATAAAAAATAGAGAATCTGAGCCTTACCCAATGCTCCTTATGTCTCTTTCTTCAGACCTTTCTTGCATAGTATATCTTGCTATCTCAAATCCTTCCTGCACCATATCAGGAACATTTCTATCAAAAAGCAAACAATGCAGGATAACATTCTGCAATTTCAATAATTGACCATGATGATTTTGGGCATCAGTACCTAGAATAGTATTGACTTTTTTTTTTTGAGCTTACGTTTTACTACCAAGAAAATCAATTGATAAAAATACAAACTGATAAGCTTTATTTTGTTCTCATTTTAACTGCACTGTTCCCCAGCATGCTAACATGGTTACTTGTCACTATTATGTCTCTGTAAGTCCAGAAGAGGTTTTAAATACTTTAAGCTTTGCTGCATCTTAAGTCACTAGTTGTGGCTACCGTTCTTGTTTAGAACCTGTGTCGAAAAAATAATGTCATAAGAGCCTTCTTTGACTTTACAGCTATATTGAAGACATACAGAACACTGCACACTACCATCCATTGGCTAGTCCAGAGAACCCTCAATTCACACTGAGAGGCACTCTACCATCAAACCCAGCTTCCCCTTCAAAATGGGTTCCTGATAGTTTCAATCCAACACTGGGCAACCCAGCATTGGAACAACAAGGCTTCTCTTACCATACCCCATACGCTTAAGGTATGGTTTACATGTTCCTACCATTAGGGCAAGAAAAAAAGGAAAAACAATATTTTGATGAAAAGAAATGTAAATCTTAAGTGGGTATAGCAATCACCTTGATCTTTTATCTGACATTGTGTGGAATAAGGAATCCTCCTCCTCAGGTGTTTGATATGTTATAAAGCTGTTAAAACTGCAATGACTGTAGCAAACAGATTATCTTTTAATACTCTGTGATCAGTGATTGTTTTTTTTTTTGTTTGTTTTATTTCCTTGGGAAAAATAACCTGAAAAGTTCAACATAGAATCCTGTTTTATCTTTTTTCTCGCCTGATGAACTGAAGTTATGATTTCTATTGGCTGAGGCTATCTCTTCATGTGTAGTTCACAGAAAGGTGTCATACTACCAGGCAAACCTTTCACTAGGGTTTTCAGAACTGCTTGACTACTCACACAGTTGTGAACAGATGTGAACAGCTGAATAGCTAAAATGGGTAGTTAAGTTGTTCTAGGAGAATTAATTCCTTGAGTTTCTATATGGCAGGAAGAATGTTTTTCTGTCTTTAAAACAGTGTGTTACTTTAGTTCAAGACAATGCATGTAACAGTTTCAGCTATCACATGTGCCGGGCCTGAGTGTATATATTTACAGAGTACTACTCCTCTATCAATCTAGTAAAGCACATTAAAAACAGATTGACTTAACAGATGCTTAGACCTCTAAAACAAAGTTCATTTCAGAGCAGGCTACTAGTTTGCTAACTAATGGATGGTGGCTCACCTTTGTCAAATTAAGCACTTCATACCAAATGACTTTCTTGGGCTTCTAGGCCTCCATGCCTTCAGATAGTCCATTGTGTGGAGTTTGCCTTTCTAGGGCTTCCTCCAGCTTTTATTCTATGTTACTTATCCTCATGTTACATTCTTTGCTCTGAGTGGTAGTATGTTGAGTAGGGGCCAGTTTATGTCCTTGTAGTTCTGTGGATTGGTTATTAATTCACCATATATGCTGCTCTGGCATTCATTTTTCCAGACTTGCTTTACTTTTTGCATAATGGTACTTTAAAACATAGACTTCACACACTAGAGAAGAGCGAGAGGTTGTCTCTAATGCCTAAAGTCTCCTCTCAGTAGTCACAATGATGCTAGACACGATGTCTAAAAGATTAAATGCAAAAATGTGATTAACCACTAATATGGCAAGTTTAGTTATGAATGTCACAGACTAGGTGTGCCCAGTAATGCTCTGATGTCTGTTATTTCTTGAATAGAAAGCCTGCACTCTTGTAGATTATAGAAGCAATGACTTAAAATCCTTAAAGAATGTGGGACATTACTAAAATACAGATGACATCAATAGCAGAATTAGCATCAGACTGTGTAAGAAGCTGTATACCACATTTTAGATGAGATACAATGATACTCAACCCACTATTGGTCCAGCTTCATTTGTTAGGAAATAAACAATCCTGTAACAAATGTTTTACATATTGGAGATTGTACTCTACACTGACCCAATACGAAGGGCCACCAATAAATTATCACACCTTATGATGTCTAGATATCTAAACCTGCACATCATTTTCAGGCTAACACCATGATGTAGTAAAGATTTTGCCACTACTGGTGGAAAATTTATTTTGTAGCAGTTCTGAACAGCTTACTTTGGTATTCAAAGTACTTGAGGAGGTTGGTTTCTGCATTGCCATTTTGTTAAGAGGCAGAGAGCATTCTGTAAATTTTAAACTAATGGGAAAATTGGAAAGGTATTGCTGTGAAAAGACTGCATAATCTGCACAACAGTTAATGGATTTGCTAAGCATTGATAGACAGGCCTAAGAAGTCACTTTTAAAGGCCTAAAATGTTCTATTGAGAAGTACATGACAGTACATGATCTGTGTACCTAAACAACTAAATCTGAGATTTACTTCACTTCCACCTGGTGTAGTGTGTGAATTTTTGAGGAAAATGAGAAAGAGGGAGTGTGACACAAAATCTCAAAGGCTTTTCTCCAGCTAAATAAACTCCTCCAGATATGGACATGGTCCTATGGTCATATAGATTTAGTAGGTAAGTGAAAGAAAGACCGTGAACTTAATATAATCCTTCATAAACTATGATGGAATGTAATTGATGTAATTGATACAATTGATTACTGGAGTTAAGAAAGTCCATTACAAATGAGGACATAATGCTATCTAATTCTTTTTTTTTTTTGAGAGCTGTTATCAAAGTGTAGGTGCTGGGGTGAAGGTTAGCTGCAGTGATAGCTGATGCTGAATCAGGAAGGAGGATGATATTTGAGTGCTTCCATAGTAGGGGCATAGTGTCAACAGTGAGTGCCGGATTTATGACATATGTGTGAGGAAAATTAACAGGAATGAGCTACAGGCCTTAGAATAGTCTAACCTTTGTTGCTCAAGGCATAGATGCCCTCTCTCTCTCTCTCTCTCTTTTTTTTTTTTTTTGCTGATGCATGATTGTTTGGTGTAGTTTACACTATTAGATTTACTGTAGCAGTTTAGTATTTGCTCATTATTAGTTGTTCACTGTACATTATTGCAGTATATGGGGTCTCAGAATGTATACTTTCTGTGCAATCAGATATCACAGTGTCTATGGTAAAGAGTGAGCATTTTATATGGACTGCTTTTCCCGTAGTAGGTGGATGAATCATATGATATTAGTTCATTGTAATCTCAAAGAGGACTAGATAAGCAGTTCCGGGATAGTCTGCTGGGAGAAAGATGATGATCCAAAAAATGTTGTCTGCTGCTGTCCCCTGCCCACTATTGGTTTAGTTTCTCATACTATGAAATACATGACCCTGTACCAAATTTTTGGCATAACGGGGATTTTAGAATATTCTAAAGCAATAGAATTAGACAATGAATAATCACCAATGGTAATTGTGAGGAAGGAGAATGTCTGGAAATGTTTATAAGATGTGATACACTATGGGACGCTGAAAGGACTAAAGAAGGTGACAGCAAAAATGGTGCAAGTCTAAAAGAGTTTGGAAGAAGGTGTCAGGAACAAAGGTTTTCTCTTGTTACAATACAAAAAGGAAGATAAGGTTCTAATTTGTCCAGGTTCAGTAGTGTTTGGCAGGAAGAGTGGGTCAAGGAATAAGATTTACTGAATTAATGGTTTAGTGAATGAAAATAACATCTGGGTTTCAATGTTGGAAAATATTAAGTCAGTGAAGAAGAAGGAATGCACTGACCCTAGGTTAGAGTTGTAGAAGGTAGGAAGGAAATTGCTTTCCCTAACGAAGAATATGGCACAGGGGACACATGTGTTGCCTCCTTGCATTTTCAATAATCTGACAACATTTCAAGAATTTCTCCGATGAAAATCTTATAAGATCAATGAATGACACCAAAGTGTTCAAATAATACCCTATGGTAACAGTGGGACCATTGTACAGTAAGGTAACACTAACACATGAGTCTTACAATGGTATTACCTGAATGAGGGTAGCAAGGAATGTGAAGGATAAATCTGAGGGATAGCATTGCTGCTTTCATAAAAAACAACGCTCATCGAAAAAAAAAAAAAAAAAAAAAAAAAACAATACAGTTTTATAGTCAAACTAGATGTGAATAGCTCCTGATTCTGTTTTACAGCAATCTTACAGGAGAACCTTACAGAAGAGTTTAAAATAATATTGTATATTTTAGCTTTATGAAGTACCTTTAATCAGTCTCATAGAGGAAGCTAAAAATGAAAACAAAATGATTTGGCACTACAACTAAGACTGAGGAAGTATATTGTATTGTGGCTGCACTGTAAGGCACAAGAAATAAGAAAATATGATTAGCTGAGCACTGCAAGGATCAGTCCAGGATCCAATATTACTTATGATGCTCAGTTCAAGCACATCTGAAGAAAAAAGATAACCCGATCAAGCTCTTGCATGAAAAAAGGCAATTCCTGCAGCAGAGGGTAGGGTGAGAATCCAAGGAGGACGGGTCAAAGAAAGGATCTAGAATGCAGTATGGGTGAGCAGAAAAATAGAAGATGAGTTTCAGAAGAGGCAAATGCAAAGTAGTGGTTCCGACTCACATTAGTTGTGGTGTGAAGTATTGGTTTGGTGGAGTGGAAATGACGCAGACAGAGGAATAAAACTGTCCAATAGTGGGCCATTAGGAGTGGACTGAGAGAGCTATGGAAACATGGAGAATATTACTGACAGGACAGTACTGGTCAATAGGCTCCTGAAGGAAGGAAGTAATACTGTCATTCTCAAAGACACTGACCAGACCAGAACTTGAGTATTGCTAGAAGACGTGAAGTTTATACAGGAAAAGTGTTATATGGTTGTTAGATGTCTGTAGCAAAGCTTTCAGTGAAAGCATTCATGTGTTTAATTACTTATATACTTACTGATTTACTTACGCTTATGTACTTATTTATCAATTAGGGAGGTGGGCCACTCCTAAATTTTTTTTCAGCCATTAGCTGAGCTAAATGGCAATGCATAAAATGAGTAATGCAAGGAAATATTCTAACAGCATATGCATAGAAAAGTAAAGTTCATGTCTATCACTGAAGTGTGTAAAAGCAAATAGATATACTGAAACTTACAATAAAACTCTTGTGTTACATTTATACACATACAATTATGTTTGGCCCTATTCCAAAAGATTTGTTCTTAGTGTAAGTGACCACTTATACTAAAAGCAGGTCTTTTGGAATATGGCTGCCAGTGCAAGCCTGTTTACAGATAGGCCTTACACTGAAGTAAGTCACTAACACTATAAACAGGTCTTTTGGAATTAAATCAGACTTCACACTGAGAATCTGGCCCATTACGCCAGTAAAGAGCCATAAATCTGAAGATACCAGGACAAAAACTGAGTATCTGATACCCTTTAAACATTCTTTGTTTCGAATCAGTTTCTCTTATCTATATCTACATATATATATATATATATATATATATATATATATATATATATATATTTATATACATATATATAGATTGCATTCAAACACTCAAACTTTCAAGAGTTCAGACATTTGAACTTTTTTAATATTGCCATTTTTTAGGTGGGTAAGTTTTTCGTGCAGTAAGATCAGGGAGTTTGCTCATTCCAAACTGTAGTGTGATCTTTGAGTTGGTATATATAATTACTGGGGAATGGGGGGGGGGGGGTTAGGGTGGCTTGCCCACTGCAAAGTATTTTTTTTTTTGTTTTAAATCTTTGTGATTCAAAATATTGTGTATTTGAATCTTTGTGATTTGAATTTTTATGGTGTATGTTTTAGCATTTGAACTTTTGATAGTTTGAATATCTGTCATGCACTCATTTATTTCTATACATTTATTTATTTATTACATTAGCAAACATGTCAGAGGAGACAGATCAACAAATTTGCTGTAGGCAGACAATATGGTACTACAGGCAGATTCTGAGCAAGAACTTCAACAAATGATAGGATAAAGGAATGCAAAACTGAATGCACATGAGATGAAACTGAGTACAGATAAGACAGTTCTAATACCAGCAAATGGGGGAAATCAGAAGAAAAGTTGAGAACTGAGATAGAAGGGAAGATAGCAGAACAGATTAACAGCTTCAAGTATTTGGAAGGGGGTGACTGAGGAGAAAGAAAGTCTGAATGAATAGGTCAAAGCTAGAAACAGAGGGGCTGCAGCCAACTGACATAGTGTCAGGTATGGTATATGATGGAAGAATGCCAAAGAAGATGAAAAGTAAGGTGTACAAAACAGTGGTGCAACCAGTACTTTTGTATGGTACAGCAACTTGGGTAGTAAAGGTAGAACAGTTAGAGATGATAGAAATTAAGTGCCTGAGATGGGTGGTAAGATGCACATTGTGAGACAGATGAAGAAATTAGGACATAAGGGCAGAAACCAAAGTAGATCCAATTTCAAAAAAGATCAAAGAGGACAGATTATGATAGTTCAGGTAACTGTAGAAAAGCAGAGGTTAATCAGGTAAAGAAGATTTTGGACAGACAGGAACAAGGCAAGAGGAAGCAAAGGAATCCAGCAAAGAAGCAGATGGATTGTGTGAGAGAAGATCTGCAACAGTCAGACATGAGTGTCGAAGAAACTAGGATTGTGGTATTAAATCAAGAAAGACGGCAACAGGTAACACAACATCCCGACCCCTTGTAAAAAATGAGAAAAAGAGGTTGATGATGATGACAATGATGATATATATATATATATATATATATATATATATATATATATATATCCAACTAATTCTAAATCCCAAAAAGACAAAACTGCTACTATTTACCCCTAATAGATAAAAAAAACCCTCTCCTTTACCATAACCTCTAATGACGGCACCACCATCTCCCCTTCTAACCACACCAAACTTCTGGGCATTGAAATAGACAATAATCTCCACTTTGATGTTCACATCTCACATACCATAAAACTAGTACACAAAAAACTAGGCTCCCTATACAGGCATAAGTCCTTTCTCTCACAAAAAGCAAGAGTCACTCTTGCACAAAGCCGCCTCCTCTCAACTCTATTATACGCAGCACCAATCTTTACCCAAATCAGACAATGTGACCTAGACAAACTAGAATCATGCTACAATAAAATAGCCAAGTTTGCTACTAACTCAACCTATAGAACCCATCACTGTGCTGCACTAAAAGAACTAAAATGGCTTGAGCTACCACAGCTACTTAACTATCACCAGCTGGGCACAGCCTACAATATTCTCAAATATCCTGAAAAAAAACCCTCATTATCCAACCTACTTACTATCTATACTACAAACCGATACCTAAGATCCAGTGAAAAATCTCTCCTCTCCATCACCAAGGCTAACAATAATGCAGGGAAAGCGCTCTACTCCCACACCGTTGCCAGAAATTTCAACTCTCTTCCCCTGTGTGTCAACCGTCCCCTCCACATCCATATTCAAAAACTCCCTCAAATCGCACCTTCTTAGTACATGGTTATGCCCTTGTATCACATAACCCTACCCATACTACTATTAACTCCCCAAATTCCTCTCTGATCACATGCTGGAGCTCTTATCCCCTGTAGGCTTGGTCATCTGAAAGGGTACTTTTAACTGTAGAATCTTACTTGATATATTTTCTTTTCTTACCAAAGTATGACTGACATTGTCTTTTTACCCATGTTCTATATCTTTTACCTGGAGTGTTTTTATTAATTCTTGTTATATTACTATGCTCTGCATACATGATGTAACCTGTTTTGTGTATTATGCTGGATGTACTGTATTTGTATAACTTGATGTTGGAGCTTTTCTCCCCGGGCCTCCGCTGAAAATGGACCTGGTCCAGTCGGAATTTCCCGGTTAACAAATGTAAAATAAATAAATAAATAAATAAATAAATATAGGGTCTATGTTATATATTTGAACTTTCTAAACTTCGAATCCCATATGTTCGACAACATAAGATCAAAGTTAAAAAGTTTGAATATATAATTAAAAAAAAAACTTACCTTAACTGTGCAGGCAGGGGGCAAGCCCCCCTCCCCCGCCTGCCCACACCCACCCTACTTAAATATACCAACTCCGAGATCACACTTCAGTGCAGAAAAGGGAAATTTTCTCATTCTTCTCCGAATGGCGCCATTACATTTAACCTTTGAACGTTGAAATTTAGATCATATGGTATCGAACATATGCCATTTAAAATTTCAAGCGTTTATGGTTCTAATAGGTACCTATATATATATATATATATATATATGCCCACTTCTAAGTACTGAAGCCCAAAATACCAATGTGCACAAGCTCGACACAATACCATACACCCAGAATCATGAATGGCTGAAGTTTGCCGGACATGATATATATATATATATATATATATATATATATATATATATATATATATATATAGTTCAAGGTGGGGGGTGCAACCCCCCACCTAGGTGGTTGTTATATCAGCCAGTGTGTTTGTATTGGGTGTTGGACAAGTGTATACTTGCTCTAGGTAACTTCAGTGATTTGTGATTCTGGGTTTACAGTATTGTCATCTCGAGATTGTGAACATCAGTATTTTGGGCTTTGTGATTTAGTAGTGGACCTATAGATATATATATATATATATATATATATATATATATATATATATATATATATATATATATATATATATATATATATATATATATATGTGTGTGTGTGTGTGTCTGTGTGTGAATTATTTATCTATATAACAATATAACATATTACAAATTAAGACTCAATTTAATTCAATTATAAGTTCATGTCGTTCATATATTCTCTCTTTCGAATCACGATCTAATAAAACGATGGGTTTGTAGCGCTATAATAATTTTACAACTCTGCAAAGTCATTTTGCTAGACCTAGTTCTCTGAGTAAGGAAATAGACAAATGAGTCTGTAATGGCAATAAATGGTCTGAACAGGATTAGAAAATCATGGGCTTGTGTTGGCTTAGAGTAGATGCAAAGGATGAACAGAGTATCTGTGCAAAGGAGTGTGCTGTTGGACATGAACATGCAACTCTAGATGCAAAGGAATAGGTTTGCATGTGCAGTAGAATGTAAAGAGCAACTACCCCCTTGACTGTTGACTGTACATCTTCAGTGAGAGGGTTCTGAATCTATTGAATGAACTAACAAGATGGATGTAGAAGGGAGGTTGTTCATTGGAATGCAAGGGACAAGTTGAGAAGTGGAAGGGAAAAGAGAGGAATGCATGATAATTAGAGTGCCAAATTCTCTGAAAAGCCATTTAGTACAAGGTAATAATCTCCTCTTGTTATATAAATGTAATCTTGAGCAAAGTTACAAACATAAGTATATCCTATGCTTTCCATTTTATCAACCAATATTTCAGTGTTTTAGTTTCTTTAGCCCTCTTCCATGCTAACACATTCAGATCCATGTGAATCAACATTACTCTGCTTATTTCTATAAAGAGAATTGTAAAATGATGAATTCATTCTGAAATGCAGTTGTGAATCAATCCAAAGTTGCATCTATCTTCCCTTAACTGGGCCAAGCTTATTATTTACACAAGGAAGAGAACCCAGTAAAGCCTATCATCTCAAATTCAGAAATTAACGATGAACATGCAAGTGACCCAAGGCAAACCCAAAGGCAGTTAAGGGATTAACAGACAGATATCTCAGTGAATGATAATAAAATCATGGCACAGAGATACTGGTATGTATAAAGCCTATTTATTTATGCATGTACTCCTCCTTTCAACTGTATTATGATTTGTAGACATTAAATGCAAGTTTAATGCAAAAACGTCTAAACTCTCCATTTTAATGGTAGGTATTACCTTGCGTTAGAACATGTCATCTGTTTGAGCTAGCTATGAAGTAGGACTAATTATGTTGTCCTGTTCTATAATTTGGCACTGTGCTGCAGCCATACTAAATTATTCATTTTTTTGAGGAAGACAATTACTTCAGTCATCCTGTCTTTGAGAACGCCATGTCCCAGGTCTGTCACGGCCTATGCTGATATTACACTGTTACAATGTACTTCAGAACTAGTGAAAAATTAAATGTCTCCAGCATGGGAGCAAAGCAGTCATAGCATATTATTAACTATTGAACTTTTATCATCTGCTGATTATTACACTGTCTAGCATTATCGATAGTTTTCTTTCTCGGCCAGCAGGTGGTTTCACGTGTTATTTATACAGAAGGAATTTCTAACTGTTTAACACATATAAGAGAGCCTAGCAAGTGGATCCTTCAATTAATCAAAAATATGTAAGCAATGTTTTGCAAGCCAGACACCACATGTCTTGAAATACCAGAGTAATGTTTGAAATTATTTGCATAATTGCTCATACCACTTTTTAGATTTTGCAGATAATAGCTAAGATTTCCAGCTTTTAGTATCTATTGTAGATCTCCTGATATATAAGAAGTGTTTTTCAAATCTTTATTGGTAAGTAAATTTCTACCTACTCAGTTCAATTACTTGTATTTGTCTATCTCAGGTTATCCAATAAGGATAATATAAAGTTAATTATAATGATCCCTGTACTTTAGCATTTTACATTACAACTCATTGGACATCTTAATGTGAAATATCCTTTATGTTATTCTCTTCTACCACATTAAAAGCCTTAAAAGCATATAGGCTTTCAAATATCTCTAAAAAGGAATGTTTGAACTGGCAGTTGTCTGGGAAGATGAAGTTCAACTGCTATCACTATAATTTCACTGAACTGTATACATTTGCCTCCATTTTAATAATACTAGCGGGGATATACACCTTGCCATTAATGATTACACTGCTTTTCTACTTGCTATTACATCACTCTGCATTGGATTCAGCAGTAGCTTATATATCTATGTCACCACTAAATTCACGGTGCTAAAAGTTTTTCTTCTGTATGTTTGGTTATATCTATGTACAGTTAAACTGGTTATACTTTTCTTGTTGTTTTTTACTTGCTGTTTATTATCACTTCAGATTTTAGTAAAATTAGTTTTGACAAAATATTTAATTGCTTCTGATTCACTGCTGGGTCATACCACTAATAAAAGCAATAGTAATCTTTTATGGGGTTTTATTACATTTGCATAAGTAGTATGCAAGATCAACAGCAGGTCTGACATACTCTCATCTCTCCTGTGTGTGTGTGTGTGTGTGTGTGTGTGTGTGTGTGTGTGTGTGTGTGTCTTTTCAGCACATAACCATTCTACACAAGTACACATCTCAAGTGCATTAACTTCTAAACACTACTGCAATAAGTTTATATCCATTTAACCCAAAATTTATATTACCCTCAATTCAATAATAATTACTTAGTCTGAAACCAGTAGTTAAACAAATGCTATCCTTTGGGATTTGAATGCACAGCTATTTCATAATGATTGTACAATTTAATTTGTAATGATTTTGCTAATTATCATTATAATTCAATAATATGTAGCATATTTGCAAATGCATACCAGTTTTCTAATGAGACAACCAAGTATTTTGAGAGTATACATATAAAAATGCAAATTCTTTTGTAATTTTGAGAAGTTTATTAATGTTTAAAGTGGTCACAAACTGATATGTTAAATAATGGAACAACTGTGAGGTTAACATCATCATTGCACAACCTTTGATTGCTATTATTTAATTAGATAAATTGCTTTATGTACACTATCTATGTTGTTTTTATATCCTATATTCTGAATAAAGTGCAATAACTGGTTTTCTTAGTATAGAAACATCTTGTAATGCACACTGTTTAAGACTGAATATAAATTCAACATCAGGCCAGCATTTCTTATGTTTTAAGTTACAACAGTGACTTGCAAGCCTTGGTGTAGATTTTGTCATACACCTTCTGCTAAATGTATGAGCCATATAATCAATTCTAAGAGAGGCAAACATTTTAACTTTGTAAACTAAGGATAAATGTCGTTATTGTCACCGAATGTTTTTTTTTTTTCTCAAAAATATTTGTATTAGTTTTAAAACTTTTACAAAAAATAAATGAAAATAAATACAAGATAAGGAACTTGTAAGGTACACCAAACCAAGAAAAAGAAAGTAAAGTACATTCTAAATTAATACAGTTAACAACAAGTTTTGATTTATAGACAAGTAGTTATTGCAACAAGTACCTTACTCCTGAACGGGTAAAACATTCACTAGGGTGCCCCAGAAAAAAGATAGTACAAATAGAAATCAGGTGTCCCAAGAGGAGTGTAACTTTAATCAGATAAGATACTATTACATAAAGTATAAACTATTAACTATTGTCACTGAATGTTAACACTTACTTGATTCTTTTCATTTAAAACTCATTTCAAATTGAAAATTGCTTCATATTGAAAAATGACTTAGACTAAGTCAACCATTAACAGTGAATGACAGGGATAAAGTGAATAGTACAACCTCTGTTTTCTTTCTTTTAGAGATGGCAGGCCTGTAAAAACATTCTCAACATTCATACCTTAACAAAACATAGTTATAAGTTTTAAATATGAGTGTAATTAGTCAGTTTTTGTATTTTTACTTACCTACACCATACATAAACTAACACATGCACAACTGTAAATGCTCTCAAAGAGCAAGTCCACACAAATTACCAAAAATTCAAAACAGTTTAATACAATAAAATAAATACAACAGGTAAAGTGTCTATGCTTGGGTCTCCTTCTTTGCGAACATTTTCGGTGGCATCTGTGCTTGTTTCATTTATGTTTTTGGACATATTGAATGACAAGTATTTGGATTTTTGATTGTTAACATATCTTATTTATTATATTTGTTGATGAAAGCCCAGTAAGGTTCTGCCCATTTCCAGAAACAACATGTGGAAGTAACTTTCCAGATGTGGAACTCTTTTTGAGTCAGATTCTTTTGCCAAACTATTTTGCTGAATCTGGACTTCCAGTATCTTAAAGCAGACTTGCAGAAGCTTGGGGTTAGTTGCTGAATTTTTGCAAAATATTTCATTGATAGTAATACTACATAGAGGGCCCTGCAGAAAGTTCATCAACTTAAGTAGAGTCACTGGAACTGCAAAAAATTAAATTCACATATACATACATATACATACATATACATATACTGCTTATCAAGTGCAGACTATTTTCCATAGGATATCACTGCTAGCACAGTTTCTAGGTGTGTGTTCACAGTGATTCCTTTCTTTTGGAAAACTTACTCCTTCTCCCTCTATGTATGACAATAGAATTGGCATATAAAACTTTGTGAGGTTTGGGGGTACTTGTTCTCAACATGAGGGATATAGGGAGGCTTGACCCACAAAACGAACATACTTTATTTTGTATTAGGTTGACGTCCTGGATAGTTGTGGCATGTGAGTTGAGGATTTAGTGGAAACTCTTTCTGTCTCCCCTCTCTCTCTCTCTCTCTATATATATATATATATATATATATATATGTATAAACATTTGTATACTAAGTCAAAATTAGCTATATCTTTGGTGAAATACCTTGTCTCCAAGGAACAGTAATCTCGGCATTAGCATCTATATATATATATATATATATATATATATATATATATATAAAATTAAAGGGGTGGGGGTACAGATTCCAAGTGGGGGTGCAGGATAGATTAACCCCTATTCAAAATATCTTAAATGTGCAAGAATAAAGTTTGCAGTTCACTGTTTCATTTTTATAGTTTCTGTGCATACATTGTTATATTTCAAACTTTAAACAGAGGAAAAATAGTAAATGTATCATTTTACATTTCATTAACAGCACAAGTAACGAAAAGTAAATCTTAATTTTTATAGACTGCAAACCATACAAGTCCATTATGCTTGATGATCATGATAAATAGGAGATCATGTGTTGACTTTGGTCTATTTTAACCTGAACCGAGTTACTTGCAATTAACCTGGAAGCAGCCTGGAAGCAACATACGAGTATATTTACTATACGGACAAGGAGCGATAGCTTGAACTTCTGCATTTTGATGGATACACAGTTAATCACCTTTGATCCAGGAATGTTTAGTCTAGAATTTTATCATTCTTCTTTTGGTCAAATTATTTCTTTTATACTCTTTTATTACTCTGATTGTTTTTTAGATTTTAGGGGAGGGGATAGTAACTATTGAATGTAATAGCCATTGGAATAATCCATGTCAATTCTATCCGATGTTTACTTTTTTTCTATATGCTTTGACTGAGTCATCTTAAATTATATTGAAAAAAATGTGTATATTGCATTTGTCTTGTGGTCTGTGTCATGCAGGAAAAAAGTCTGCATGCCATCTAAATTAGCAGGTGATTGTTATTATTATTATTATTATTATTATTATTATTATTATTATTATTATTATTACTACTACTATGATTATTATTTGTCTTTGTTTTCCATGGAAGTCTGACTGGCTAAACCCATTGCCAGAGGAGGTCCAGGGAACAATCCTCATCAAGTAAGTTGTATATATAATTAAGTGAGGTTATAGCATTAGACTATATATGATATATATAATATATTGCCACATGGGGTATACATATGTAGAAAATAGAAACATGACATTGACACATAGAGTATACATATGTAGAAAATAGAAACATGACAGTGGCACATATAGTATACGTAAGTACAAATGGGAAGATGCCATAGAATTTACATACTGCTGGTTGAAGTTTAACTATTGATATTAATTTTGTTTAATGATAAATAGGTGTAAAAGTTTTAACAGCATTATCATCATTTAAATGCATATAAGTCCATTAGGTTTGGTATATAGCAGTAGTTGTAAAATGCAGCATTGGATAGGAGCATAACATTTGAGTAGATTGATATTGGGTGAGATAGATAATAGTCACTAGGGCTATGAAGAATCAAGTTGAAGGGATTGAAATCTACAGAGAAAGAGTAGAGAGAAATCTGGGAGTGAAAAGCTGAGTAAGAAAGATCATTGTAGAAGGCAGACAGAGAGAGAGTGACAAAAAAGAAACATTTTATATTGGCTATTGCAGTAAAGAAAAATATGACTTTGTAGATCAGACTGAACCTATATGGTGAGTGAGGTTGTAAGTCAATATTACTGTGATTTGTAAATACTAATGGGAAGGAGAAAAGGTGGGAACTAATTACAAGAGTAGCTCAATATGGGCAGGAAGTAAGTTATGTATGATATGTGCACAGCTAGGAAATTATAAGCTATGAATATGAACGTGAATTGAAATTATAAGTCTGTAATACTTGCATATAACACTGTTTATATAAGGAAAGAGAAAGTTGTGATACTGCAGTATAAGTTAAAAAAATGAGTAATACTTAACCTATTTGGTTTAGTACACACTGATCAGCTTCTAGGATGTTGAAGACTCTGAAACATGAACATATAACAGGGAGAAAAGTAAATAAGAGCACTTACTGTGAATACTGCTGATGGTTGAGATTGTTTTTCTGTTTCATTTTTCAGGGTTTCTCACCATGATGACAATGGGGAGGGCAGAGAAGCATTACTATTAACATAAGATCATTCAAGGATAGTAGACAATAAATTTAAGATGGAACATTTCTGGATAACTATGAGATGACTTTCTAGGTTACTTCAAACAAGGCATAAAAAAAGGGTTGTTTTATGTGAGCCTAATTCTCTTCTCAAATGGTCCAGGAATGATATTCCCTAATATGCTGAGGGAGCTGCTGCTTTTCATGTGAAGTAAGACTGAAAACCATGTCTCTTGCTGTTATACTCAGTAACAATATAAGTAATGCCAGACAAAATCCACACTTACAATGATGCAGATAACTGACATTATTCTAAACCACTTACTTATGGAATGGTACGTGGTTTAGAATAATGTTAGTCAATTGCATACCTAAAATTGTAAAGGCGGATTTTGTCTCACATTACTTATCAGCTGTGGTGGTGCAGCAATTAGCTTTGTTGCCTCACAATAAGAGGTTCTCTGGTTTGATTCTCAGCTGGAGAACCTTCTGTGCAGAGCCTGCATTTCCTCCCTGAGGTCAAGTGAATTTTAAAGACATGCAGGTAGGTGTGTGTGTGTGTGTGTGTGTGTGTGTGTGTGTGTGTGTGTGTGTGTGTGTGTGTGTGTGTGTGTGTAGCTTCAGTGAAACTCAGTGAAACTGGCAACTCAACACTGTAAAAACTCTACTGCCAATCAATCTGCAGACCGGTGATCCACTGTGGTGACCCCTAACTGGGAAAAGACATTGCTTACTTACTAATGGAATGGCAGCTTTGAGGAATGTGTGGCTAGCATATGCATTATTAAAATGTAGTGTATACATTCAGTTTTGAAGGATGGCATACTACACAAGCATAGTTCTTAACTGTACCTGCTTTTGCAGAACTTCCTTGATTTTGCTTCATGTTTTTGCCTGTACCTCATACAATTTTATATTTTCGAGTAAATCACTCAGGATTAGTCGGTCAATAATGGTAGACGTTAGAGTTTTATACTTCTTACTGTTCAGAAAATGCATGTTGAATTGCTGTAATATTTAAAAATTGCCCCAGATTTTGGCCTTTGGCTCACCCATTATTTTGCTTTTATCACTGATTCTTAGAAAAGAGAGCCATGTGTACATTTTAGAACCAAGTACTGCAGCTTTTGGTACTTAAGTAAAATAGTTTAGATCAAGTAAGCATCCCTAAAAAACGTAATTATGTCCTAAAGGATGTATACTTACAAGAGATCACTATATGAGGAATATCTTTATATGGCTACTTGGAAGACATTAGTATATGTGGATTATTTTCCATTCTGTAAGTCAGTCATACTATTAAAAAGCATTAACGTGTTGCATGTGTTTGACACATTACATGGATCACATCTACAAATCTAAAACTTCTGGCTGATGCTGGAGCTTGAGGTACAGACTGTGGGCACATAACAGCTTTGCATGTATTACTGACAACTACACTTGCTTATACACAAATGTACAGTGTCAGGCTCTGGCAGATATTTCAGCTTTAAGGGTACCACTGAAATTTGGCTCGGCTCATTTATTTAAACTGTATTTGGCTTAATATTGCTACACACTCAAGCATGCTAGCTTGTACTACAGTTAAAGTTTCTTTGCTACTGTTCTAACTGCTTTTCTTCAAAAAAAAAAAGTTCAAAGCTTGTTTCCCGATACAGATTTGCTGTATTCAGGACTGTTTCGTAAGTTTCTGAGCCCCCAGGCCTTTCTGTGTTGAAGGGAAGCTTTCTAGCTTATCAGTGGGAGTGTTAATGACTAGGTAGCCTATCTACCACAAGAGGAGTGCTTTCTGGTCCAGAAATTGTAGTTTATTGGCTGTTTGGGCATTTTTTCCATCCCTTCCAATTTTCTTGTTTAAAAGCTCATGGTTATGCACCATGCAGCAGTACTCAGCTGAGGTAAACTATTACCGCTGCCAGAAGGTCTGCTCATCAATTTTCCCCATAGAATGTGGTTGTTCTTTTACTTCTTGCACTTCAGTTAGCATAATCAGCTAGCATTTTAACAGGCTTTTGTAGCATTTATTGTAGAACATTTAGGTGCTATCAGCACAGGCTGTTCCTACGTAGTAACAGCACCAGTACTTATTAATTATGGCCACCCCTCCTGGTATGATTGTAGGGCAATTTTCTGTGCTTACTCCTGCTAACGTGGTGCACTTGGGCATTATGAGACAGTGAGGCAACTGTCTAATCTACACAGACAACCCTCTCCCCTTAACTCCCAACACTCATACCTGTGAAAGATGCATTTATATTACCAAACGGGAAGCAGTGTATGCTCAAACCAAGACTGGACTAGCTGGTCAAGATGAGAAGCTCAACACCTGCAACTCACTACATAGAACACACAGCCCTCCAAAACATCAACCATCACAACCCACACATAGAAACACAAACCATACACCTACCTTTGCAGATGCTCTCAATAAAAATGTAGCCAGACAACAGAGACCCCAAAGGCAGACATGGACTAGACCACTACAACACAACACAAACCCCATAACACATAGCTCACCACCACAGTGTGCCGCTCAATCCAAGCCCTTAAGGCAAACAGTTTTCCCAATATACTAATCATAGGAGACTCAATTGTAAGGCCCACTGATGTCTGACTCACTAGGCTGAGCAAGGAAAAGGCCACAGTCAGTTGACTATTAGGTGCCAGGAGCCGCCACATAACATATGCACTCAGGTCACTCCACAACAAGTACAAATATGACTCAGTCATTGTCCATGTGGGTACGAATGACCTGAGATGTACCTCCTTGGACTATGTGAAAAGAGATGTGATGTAACTCTCAGATTATGTGGCCCAGGCAGGTATGACCCTAGCCCTGAGCAGTATTCTACTGTCACCCAGATTGATACCACAGTACGAGCAGAAAATTATTGATTTCAATAATTGGCTAAGTTTCTGTTGTCATTCTAAGGGGCTCCAGTGTCTGTCTGTCTGGGACAACATGATCGACAGACCTCGATGCTTTGCCAGAGACGGCTTGCATCTGTCACCCCTGTGATTCCGGGTACTGGCTAAGGCTCTTGCCACCCCTATAGTGCTTTTTTTAAGCAGTGTTCCAAAGACCAAAATTCCACCATAACAGCTATAAACAAATGCAATCTGCGGGTCATGTGCTCAGTGCTAGAAGTCTAAGTCTCAAGATGCACTCGCTTGTAGCTCTCCTCAAAATGGAGAATGTTAACATATGTGCTGTAATGGAGACCTGGTTTAGAAGCAGAAAGTAACCCTGCACGCCCAGGCTATAACTCATCCCATACCTTTTGGTCCCAGAATATGTCTGGAAGCTCCAAAGGTGGTGTTGTCTCCATATTCGTAAAGTATACGCACACCTCTGGAGTGGTAGCCCAGCATAATGCATCCGAGATACTTCAGGTACAACTAATACTGGGTAAGAAGGCGACACAGGTCATAGCCTACTACAGAATCCCAAACATGTCCCCAGACTCTAAATCCAACTTGCTAAGCACCCTGGAATCTACCAAGGTCCAACCCAATACTCTCATACTGGGTGACTTCCACTACCCTTCCATCAACTGGAAAAACTATTCAAGAACCAATGTACAGGCCCAAAACTTTTTGGAATTTATCAGTTTCAATGACCTGGGCCAGCTCATTCTGTCCCCCAGTAGAGGAAGCAACATGGGAGACCATTGCTCCACACCTATATTCAATTCCTTCCTGGTTAAATCTGGCCACAAACTGATTACCATGGAAATCTCCATCTCACCTACACCACCCGCTAAGGTGACCACCCTGAAAAACATCTCTAAAGCCGACTTTGGGCTCCTAAAAACAGAGCTGGCTAACTTCTCGGCACCCATGCCAATGGAAAATAGCTGCATGACTGCTGAATCATACAACAATGCACTGTACAAGCATGTACACAAATGCATGGACCTTGCATACCAAATAGAACTAAGATGCTCTCCTCCAAAAATGAAGCCAATTTGGTGGTCCTCAGCAATCAATAAACTCTACAACAGAAGGAAGAAACTGTTGCAGAAAAAAATGAAGTCACAAGACTGGAAAACCACCCTTATCAGTCTCAAAAAAAAAGATGAGATCCCTTATCAAATCCTTTAAAGCCACCTATGAAGGCAGAATTGTGGCTGACACCAAAAACAACAACAAAGTCTTTTATAGCCTTATCAAAAACCTCAAAGGCAATACCCAGATTTGCTCTGAGATATTGCACAATGGCACATCCTATACTGAGCCAACAGATATAGCCAAAATACTGGCTGACAGATTCAGTGCCAACTTTAACCCCCCCAGGGGCCTTATCACAGTACCAGAAGAAAGCCTGGTACCCCTATTTCTGCAGCACAGATAAAAGCTGCATTGTCTAATAACAAGAATGTAGCATCTATAGGACCTGTTAATATTCCTGGCTGTGTCCTACATGAGCTACAAAATGACCTGGCACCACATCTGTGTGCCCTGTTCATTCACAGCCTTGCCTCAAGCTATGTCCCTAACGAATGGTGAACTGCTACAGTCATTCCACTCCATAAAGGGGGAGTAACTACAGACCCTGGGAACTATCGCTTCATTAGCCCGATGAGTCTGGAATGCACAGCTATGGAGCAAATCATCATGGACCTGCTTAACAAAGATATAGGCAATCTCCAGTCTGTTGACCTCACACAGTTTGGCTTTGTCCAGGGGAGATCCTGCCTCCTGAACCTGGTTGACATCTTAGAGGCAGTCAATAAGGCTGTAGATGTGGGTAAGGAAGTGCATACAGCCTACCCCGACCTGGCCAAGGCCTTTGATACCATTCCCCACTCAGGTATCATTGATAAACTCATCAAACTAGGCCTCAATCCTTACATCACTAGATGGGTTGCAAATTGGCTCAGAGGCAGGGTCCACAGAGTGAAAGTTGCAGATGCCAAGCCAGACTGTCAATCATTCATGAGTGGAGTCCCACAGGGCTTGGTCTTGGGCCCTCTTCTGTTTGGCATCTACTTCTTGGAAGTCCAGGCCAACAGAGAATGACTCTGGCTGACCAAGTTCACTGATGACTGCAAGCTAGGAGTCATTATCAACTCCCCAAGTGATGCAGACATCCTACAACTCTGAGATCAATGACTGATGTCGAAACCATGGCCTGAATCTTAACGCCAAAAAATGTGTTATCATCCTCTTTGGAAAAAACTCAATTTCCAGAAATTATCATGTTGATGGGAGTCTACTGAACACTGAGGGGGCCATAAGAGATCTGGGCTCCCAGGTCAACAGCCACCTCACCATCGATCACCACATTGCCACTGTGGTCAGAACGTCCTTCTACATGGCACATCTTATAACCAACGATTTCACATCCAGGAAGAAAGAGGTCATCATCCCTCTCTACTCATCCATTATTAGACCAATCATCAAATATAACAGCCCATTTGGCATGTACCTGAGCAGACATCTAGAACAGTTGGAGAAGCAATAAAAGTACCTCACAAAAGTACCTCACAGCTGTGAAGAACATAAGGCAACAAAGCAATGATCACAGCTGAATAGGTCACAATTCATTAAGTGCTGCTCCTCACAAGAAAAGGTATTAATTTCTGTGTCTCTTATAGTAATGAAAGTGGTAAATGATTTATGGAGATTCATCATATACTCTGCTGTTGAGTAACAATTAACTTAGTATATATATAAGTTTGGTGAGGTGATGTGGGAGTTACATGTTATGTTTTTCATTAGGATGCAGCTTCAAGTGGTTGAGGTCATTTGATCTAAACATCAGTTAGTAGTTAATTGTGGATATACAGTAGAAACAAATTGTACATTTCTGAGAGTGATATTACTGCAGTGTATCTAGATAGTAGGATAAGCAGAATAAATGTAACTTTATCGTCTTTTCCAAGATATGATGTTACACAGCCAGGGATGCCATTTTTTTTATTTGAGTATGACATCATTTTTAAAGGCTTAAAGATATGCCCTAGTTAGGTTAGAATCCAAGCTGTTATCTATGGTAGCAGCATCTACAGTCATTCTATTTAGAGATAAGGCAAGGAGTAATCCTGTACTAAATGCCAGAATCACATTGTCATGGTTTTATGTGTGTTAAATATAAATCTTAGGATTACTGCTGAAACATGTGCCAACCACCTTTTGGCCACATCATCTTAATGCCACCACAGGCACTGAAGTCTCTCACGTAGTCTATAAATATGTATGTATGTGCAAGTGATAGGTGTGTCAAATATTTGCATCCCATTTGGTCGATGAAACTTATTTTTGGATGTAATGTCTGTGCTTTGGTGTATCGAGGGTTATAGCTTTTACCCATCCTCAATGATCATTTATTCATAAGAAAGGGGAATAGCTAGTTTTATACCACATAGACTTACCTTGGAATGCAGTGGGGCCATTTGTCAATGCAGATCTCAAAATATGCAGTGATTTGGATGAAAGGAAAAAAAAAACAACTAAAATTCATATTTAACTTTAACGAGGTTTTTACTTATTTTTTGCATTCATTTACTGGGAATGACTAACTGGGCATATAACCCCTTTTCAGTGGTGGCCCAAAGAGAAAAGCTCCATGAGACAAATATAACATAGCACATAAAAATACAGTCTTTAAACAAAGTTATCTAATATTAATGACACAGAGGTGGATAATGTTTTACCAGCTTAGAGAATACATCATATGTGTACAGAAACACAATATAATATAGGAGCAGATACCTAATAAATATAATCCAGGACATTGCAGTTTCTCATTAGGTTACATGAGTGTGTTACATTTTGGTAAGATGAGAAGCTGACTATTAGGAAGAATAATTTGGGGAAAAAACATTTCTCTAGAGGAGTAGTGCTTATATAATTTCTCTAGTAGTATATAAAAAAAGTCACAGTGGTTTATTGGTTCATATTTATAAACCTTGGTAGCGTTGTCGCCTCACCCTTAGACGTTGCCTGTTCGATTCTCAGTTAGAGTGTCTTCTGTGCAGCGACATGCATGAATGGGCGTTCCTTCGTTGAAGGTTGTGCGTTAGGCCTGGCAAGCCAGCACATAAAAATCTACTGCCAATCATTAGTGGACCGGAGTTCCTCTGTAGCTACCAATAACCGGGAAAAGCCCAAAGACACAAACAAACAAATGTATAAACCTTGAACCACTGCCCATCTGAAGCAACCATGAAAGCATGAAGAAATGGTTATCCTATCTATAAGCACCTTCTCATAAGCCAGACTGTTGAACATTAGCATGTCTGGACTGTTTTCTTGGTCTTCATATTTTCTTAGAGATTCTAAGTTTCCTACAGTACAAAGTTTAACTATATTTTTTGCTTTTACTCAAATTTCATGATCTGTAAAGGATGCTTTTGTTTTCTAGATGGTTGATTGATTTTGCAGACGTGGTAGCTTTTAGTTCCTCTCCTTGTC
Organism: Protopterus annectens; assembly: GCF_019279795.1. Classification (NCBI taxonomy): domain Eukaryota; kingdom Metazoa; phylum Chordata; order Ceratodontiformes; family Protopteridae; genus Protopterus; species Protopterus annectens. Next base: position 1,494,340,253 of record NC_056728.1, on the reverse strand, counting down.
TTGATACAATAATCAAACATTTCTCAATTTGTCAGTGAAGTCTCAGAATTCCTGTAGAAGATGTGTTACTTAGATTCCTGTCATAAAGAACTCACTCTCTGTTCACAATCAAGTCATATAATTCTGAATGTGAGAGCTCAATAAAATTCAAACAAGACGTAATAAAACAGCTCTTTAACAGATAAAATGGATTAATATAATAAATCTCAAAAGCAAAATATACATCAATAAAGAATGTGTGAAACAGTATGAGTTTAAAATGAAACTCAAGAGGTCATAATTATTGTTTATACCATTACATCACAATTGGCTTGTAACTCTTACGTTAGCTGTTAGCCTTTATAGAGTATAGAACGTTGATATGTTATTTTAGGATGTTAACATTTTATTTTTATGGTTTGAATTATTTTAGGAGAAAGAACTTTTTTTGCCTCAACACATATGACATGTTATTTCTTTTCTCTTTTTTCAGTAAGATTTTAAGAAGATGTCTTCTTGAAATGATTTCATATTATCATTATGTTTTTTTTTATTTGAATTTGGTGCAGAGGTGCTTTCTGACTATGGTTGTTTCTATTGGAAATGCAGCCTTCTGACACTTCACTCTAATGGTTTCTCAGGTCATTCATGGGGTTATGCTTTCTGCCAGTAAAGTGATGTTGGCAGGCTAGCCTAACAAAGTTGTTAACTTGCTGATTATTTTCCATAACAAGAATCTTTCATGTATTATTACAGTTCTGTAAATAGTGAATAAAGTTCTACTTTTTAAACAAGGAGTTATGAAGAATTTAATAAACAGAAAACACGAGGGGTAAAAGGTAACCCAAGAAGAACACAAAAAGAACCGAAAGAATGCTATGCCTTGGAGTTGCTACACACACGTAAAACACAGTAAAAAATCCACAAGAAGTGTGAGTAAATATACAAAGACACATCCTCCAGTAGATCAACCTCACTCTAACCATTAGAACCAATAAAATAAACCATCAATGGTCTTATAATCATTTTATTCCAATATGAAAAGTGGATAAAATACAGTTACTACTGCCACTAAGGCATACCATTCAATCAGTTATGAAGAACTTCTTTGATCTGATGAAAGGTTAGCAGACAGTTTGCAAAATTTGCAATTAATTTTTGATAAAGAGATCACACAGACCACTTTTGCTATGCTATTGGCATGACTGGATTTTATGTATTTTAGTTTATGTTGTTTGGGTATTGCATAATAAAGTTCTATTAAAATAAATCCAAGCTATAAATAAAAAGATATACATATACAGATGCATTCCCCTGGAGCAAATTATTTCTGTGATACTAATGGTGTTGTGATCCACTGGTAAATAATATGACAGAGGCCTGATTATATGCAAATTGATTGCTCTTCAAGGATAGAATTTTCTGAAGATGTAGTTTAACCCCCAATGCACGTTCTTGTAAATTGTAAGAATTATTTTCCTGTATACAGCAATATTCTGTGCAAGAATTCTTGTTGATATTTATTTTCCAAGTGGCTTTTTCATTTTTTATGTTATGCAAAATTGTTCTCTATGAATAGACATTAGAAATAGATGTTCATGTTTTGGAAATGGAGTGTTATCAACAAAGCAGATTAATTTTGCAGAACCACGATCAAAGTAATGCATTCATTAACATCTGTGAATCTGTTTCATATCTGTGACAAAACATAAGGAACAGAATATTCAGAAAAAGAATATTACTGAAACAGAATGTAGAGATCAGTACATAGTAAATATGAAATGTATGCGCTCACATTCTCTTTGCATAAATTATTTACAGCATAATACAAATAACAGAGGTCGCATGCACATAATGTTCCAGAACTGCAGCATAAACATTCAAAGTAAATTAATTCTCAACTTGATGTGCCAATTTTATGATTTCAGATATTGTCATTATTATACAAGCAGTTGCATTGAAAGACACATGTAAAAGAAGATCTCTGCAAAGCAGGCTAATGGAATAAATTCAATTTGCAAAACAAATTAATTGCTAATGCCCAGATGAGAGTTTCATGCAGTCATATGGCTATAAACTGCATAAACCATAACATTACAAAATACTATGTTCATGCACAGGACATTCTGAAAGCACCAAACATCTTTCAATGCAAGTTCAGTTTATAGCCTATGTATCCAGTGGTACTATGAAGTATTTCTATTAATGTGAAATAGACATATGTTATTGTTCAATAAAGAATTCAGTTAAAGCAGAACAGAACTTAGCAATAATTTAATGCTATAGTAATTGTGCTTTTCATGCCTGATGCATCTGTATCAAAAGACGGTTAGTAAAGCATCTAAGCACTATGGATTCCAAATGTGATGGCCATTTTGATGGGCAGGGTACTTTGAAAAGCTGGGATATATTAGTCTAAATTTACCATAAGCCTGAAGAGAAACTTGAATTTATAAAACAAATCTGCCTTCAATCAGTGCTTAAGACTGATGCAGGATATAACAGTACATAGTTTAAAACTTGATTCTTTAGAAGAATTATTTCTCTTTTTGAGTTGTGGTGTAAATTTTTTGTGATGTGTTTACAGAAATATTGTCCCCAGAAGATAAAAAGCTTTAATTCTGTGGCTTCAACTCTTAATTTATTCAATTAGCAAAGCACTAGTACTATTTAGTTATGCAAGCATTTCCCCATGGCTGTTCAGTTAGGTTATATAGCCTCTTTTAGTTTTAGCAAAGGCAAATTTGAGTCAGATTTTTGTTTTATAGGAGACTTTTCTTTAACCATAAATATTGATCTTTTATGTTTAACTTAATTTTCTTGAGATATTTAATTGCATCACTTTCAGAAAGACCATGAAAAGCAAATTACAAATGTAAGGAATCACTTCTTCTTCTTCTTTTTTTTTGTTATACAGGTAATAAAGTGTCATATACAAATAATAGAAAGTGGCTTATACCTTTGACTAGTAGCCAGCCTTCTAAAATTATTGTGCGTCATTTCATAACTTGAATTATATAAGCATCAGTCTAGAATACTTTCAGGTTAACATATTATATACATCCTTGTTCCCACTGTCAAATGATTTAAAAATATTTTGACAAAACTGAATTCATAATGCATACATCTGAAGGGAAATGGATAATGCTCAGAATTTCCAGTTCACTGTATATATTGCTGTTCACAGTACCTATTGCATTAGAATCAAATTGAATTTGTGTGTGTGTGTGTATGGTTGAAATGAGATTAATCAGTAATATTTTAACTTGACATCTCTATTGTCAACCTACACTGGTTAACAATGCAGATGGCTAACTCATGTGAGACAACAGACAATCCTGGGGGAAGGGTAGTATGCCCTTTCCCAAGGGATTGTGCAGTCTCAGAATTAATACATTTAATTGCCAAGGGCTGTGGAGGCACATGATCTAAGGAGTAACCTTGGCACATGTACAAACAGGTGTAGGCATTTGGATTTCAATGTTATTGGGTCTATGTAAGGTATGTTAATGTAATGTCAATTTGACAAATGCCACTAGATCTATGTGTGTGTGTGTGTGTGTGTGTGTGTGTGTGTGTGTGTGTGTGTGTGTGTGTGTATCTTCTTCTTCTTTTTCCTTTTCCCAGTTAGGGGTCGCCACAGCAGATCACCTGTCCGCTCATGATTGGCAGTGGAGTTTTACAGTGTAGAGTGGCCAACCCGGCACCCAACCTTCCACAGAAGGCACACATATGCACGCACTCACATCTAGGGCCAATTTAGAGTGTCCTATCCACCTACAGCATATCTTTGGGATGTGGGAGGAAACCAGAGCACCCAGAGGAAACCCATGCAACCACAGGGAGGACATGCAGGCTCCACACAGAAGGCACCCCAACCGAGGATCAAACCGGAGAGCCTATTGCTGTAAGGCAGCAATGCTAACTTCTGCACCACTGTGGTCGCCCATATGTATGTATATATATATATATATATATATATATATATATATATATATATATATATATATATATATATATATATATATATATATATATATATATATATATATATATATATATATATATATATATATATATATATATATATATATATATATACAAAACAGCATGGAAAAGGGCTAAAGTAATCCAACTTTAATATTGTAAAGTGCTTTTCCTTTGTGAAAAATACCAAACTTCATCAGTCCTGATACTTCATCAGTCCTGATGAAGTTTGGTATTTTTCACAAACAAAAAGCTCTTTGCAATATTAAAGTTGGTTTCTTTTAGCTCTTTGCCGTGCTGTTTTGTGTTTCTAGTAACAGTTTGTACAGAGTTCTTTTTTCAAATATATATATATATATATATATATATACACACACACACACACACACACACACACACACACACACACACACACATGACACTAGATTGATATATATATATATATATATATATATATATATATATATATATATATATATATATATATATATATACGTAGAGAGACCGGACAGAGAGAGCAAATTATTGATTTAGTATGGGAAACTTTGTAGATATCTGCTGAGGCATTATGTAATCATCTACCTCATTTTTTTTTTTTTTTTTATGTTTTGCCTTTATGACCTTAAGTTTCTCATCTGGCAATAGCTATACCAGTGGTATGTTTTTAGCAGATATTTTCACCTGATACTGGATCATTCTTTGCTTTGCCTTGTAGACCTGGCAGATGTAATCTCTAAGTAACTTATATGTAACAGAATATGATAACTGGCTCTGAAGCTTTTTTGAAAAATTCAAGTTTCTTAATATTATAGTTTTTTTTTTTTTCTAATCAGGAATAGTTTTTTTTTTCTGAAGTTCTTTTATGCCTTGTTCACAGAATACAAAATGTAGCACTGGATTCACTAATTATCAGATCATGCAGGCATATAATGGTGCAATGATATGCTTGGAGAGGCATACAGTGATCTCCTTGGAGTATATCATTCCTTTAATGATGATATAGGATATAGATTATGCTTTTCTGACTTTGATAGATACACATTAGTCAAATATTAAATATTTGTCTATTACAATCACTGAACCTAAAGATGGTATTGTTGATTAATTTGATCATTTATTTCATAATCATAATTTA
>NC_056728.1:1494315152-1494330152 GCF_019279795.1 Protopterus annectens | reverse complement strand
GATCTTTACCCCACACACCCCATTACTATATATACTAACTATAAGACTGCATTACAGTGGAGAAAGGGGTTTAAAACACTTCCATGAGTGAAATGGGAAGTGTTGGACAAGTAGTTACTTACCCTGTCAATGAAATGAAGTTTGCTGAGTGAACTTTCAGTAGTTATTGTTCAGGGAGGCAGAACCTAGATGGCCAGCTGAGAGCAGTGAACTTTGAGAGCTCCATAAACTAGTATAATAATATCGGAAATTTTTATTATTTTCAAGTTTAAAACATCAGAAATCTATAGATAAACTACTAAACTACATAAATATCAATTTTGGTGGCGATATACAAAAAATTTCCTGCCACGTAACTTGAAGGTATATTGAGTCACTGAATATGAATAACTCAAGGAATTCTCATCCAGATGCTGCTTTGAAAAAAGAACTGCAATTGAAGAAATCTATGTTACAGGAACGATCTTTGAAGATGGATGGCTTTAAAAATGACTTAGAAAACCTCAAATTAAATTCTCAAAGACAGACTGATACCCTTAAGGAACTATTACAGCAACACCATACAAAAATAACAAATACAGAGACTTCTCTAAATGACATTGAAGGGGGACTCAAAGACGAAGAATTCCAAAAGCATTTCTGCTTAAACAGAATACATGGCTACTTAACAAAATAGATGACTTAAAAAACAGGGAAAGGAGAAACAACATAAGGATCCTTGGTCTGCCTGAAAACACTGAAGGAGACGACATTATTTCATTTTTAACAACCAGGATTCCTGAATTTGTAAGACTTGAAACAGGGACTTTCATTTGGAATTGAAAGGGTGCACAGATCACTGAGCAAACCTGCTTTTAACTCAACAAATACTCCAACTAGATTCATAGTTATAAAGTTTTTTCATATCTGGACAAGGAACTAATATTAAAATCTGCTTGGAGAAAATCACCCTTAAAATATAATCAAAGCCTGATAAGGTTTGACAATGACTATTCTTCCAGAATACTAGAACAAAGGAAAAAAGTATGGTCGATAATAAAACTGTTGAAACAAGACAACATTAAAGCACAGCTGGCCTTTCCAGCCAAGATAAAAATACTTTTTGCCAATGAGATGAGAACCTTTAATTACTTAGAAGAAGCTACTATATTTATCAAAAACAACAATGTAGTGTCTATCCAGGAAGAAATGGAATGGATGGCCCGTTATCTTAAAATAATAAAAGAGACAAATCCTTTGGTAGATGCTAGAAAGAAAAAACAAAAAACTGATTCCAAGACAGCTGTCCCAAAAAAAAAATAATAATAACTCTTACAACTACATCTCTCAAAGTATCAACTGATATGGCACATCACTTATCATCTTTTTTGTTAAAAAGGAGGGTTTCTTAAACAACTGAGAAACAGTAATGATTTATTCAGAATGTTCAAAGAGTCCAATAATTCTTCACAAACAAGGGTAGGTCATGATGCATTACTATTTACTTTATATATAAGCCAAACAAAGCAACATATAATACAAACACAGAAGGTTCTATTCCCCTACTTGAACTCAATGAATACTTATCTTGTTCATTTTTCATTGATTTACTTATAATAATTTAAGTAATTAGTTAACTAATTCAACAAGATACCATTCATCAGAGTTCAGACTCAAATGTAACAAAATAATATCATATATAATAGCAGTAACAGTAGAGTGTTTTGAAAAAAAAAAACATGCTGTCATGGAGACTAATGCCTTCTTCAGTTAAAGCATGATTTAGAAATGTCATGTATATCCTGGTTCAATAATAGTAGCAAGCTCTTAATACAAATATCATTATTATAATGTCAAAATATAGTTAATATCAATTATGGTGGGTATCACAGCTACGAAGGCTGTTTGATCAATCCTGATATGGTGTGCATGAATGGATCTGTGTCTGGCAGCTAATACATATGTCATTATTATTCTGACATAGTTAATGTCAATTATGGCAGGTATCATAGCTTCAAGTGCTCTTTGATTAAGCCTAACATGGTGTGTGTGGTTGCAGCTGTGTATGGCAGATGTTGTATGTTGCCGTTTTCATCTCCAGGAAGCTGTGGGTTGTGGCTTGTGATTGAGGTTTACTGAAGCTTGTATTAATTGTATTGATGTGTATTAGGAAGAGACATTTGGTGTTTTAGCCTGGATCCATGGGAAGAGGGTGGACAAAACTGTGATTTGAGATATTTTGGCAGAGAATAGTTTTTATATACATCTGCTGAGCGAGAGGTGGTAAGGCTGAAAGAATGTGTTATCTCTTGTTGTGGCGGCTTGTTGGGAGTTTTTTTTTTTAATTTGTTTGCTTTCTGTTCTTTTCCTGGCTGCTGCCTCACTGAAAGGGAGGGAATTTAGGCTTTAAGTTGCAGTGAAGTGAGGCTTTGCTTCAGGTGCATCGTGAGCCTCTGGTATGCAGTACACAGATACACTAACAGGAGCAGACGCTCCCAGGTTGCTATGGTAATGGAGATGGAGTGATGATAATGCTTAACGGCTCTGAGGAACCTCCGAGATGATTATTGGCAATAAAGTTTTTGGTTTAACAAAAAAAATATATATATATATATATATATATATATATATATATATATATATATATATAATAAAGGGGCTGTTTTAAACTACATGTACACATATTGATGGTCTCCCAAAACTTTGTTTAGCTCATTACATTGATTCTTGATAAAAAAAAAAATAACAATAAGTGCAGGTTTATATTTAAAATGTATTTTGGTCCAAACACATTAAGGACTTACATAAGAGTGGAAGTCTGAGATATTGTGAAATACTAAGAGCTCTTGGTCTTGTGCAGTACCCTTTGCAGTGGTCTGGGAGGTGAGCTTGCTCGGACGTGTTGGTCATATAGGGAATAGCTAATTCTAGGGGTGTTTGGGTTACCAGGAAGTGCTAGAGAGTCATCAGATTTCCTTCGTGGAAATATCTGTGGAAAAGGAAGGTGCGTTGAGTGTTTCACTGGCAGAGTGGCCACTGCATGGAACAGACTGGTAAAATGGAACAGGACAAATATTGGTTTGGATATTTTAAGAACAGACTGGAAACACACTACATGAACTAGTTAACGGTATTCTGGCAAAACTGGATGGGCATTGTTGCCCGTGCTTGGAAGTACTGATATGTGTGTATGTAAGGATGGAAATATACTTATAACAAATAAGAAACTAGAAGGGTCGCATAATTTAAAATCTATGGACTATATAAACATAATTAGAAGGAGCTAATAATAAGAATAAGCATTACAGTTTGTGGTCACTCAAACAACTAAGCAACAGACAAAAAAAAAACACACACACACAATAGTTATGTAATATATGATTTTAGTAAATCTAGACATAAAATATATAATCGTCATATAAGATGAAGCAGTCTGCTGAATTTAGATATTAAAGATAGGATTTAATAACATGGGCTTGCGTATAATACTATTGTCTTAACTTGTCATAAATTCCATACATTACATTGAACATCAAGGGGAAGCATGATGGTTTCCTTATATAAGTAAATATGCATAACAAGTCATGTAATTGCTTTAACTTGAATTGCAATTTTTGTAACCCATCTTGACCATATATGATAGTTAAGTGGTTACCAAGGTAACTAATGTTTATACATGACATCAAACTGACAAAGTTGTTCACGAGAAACAATAGAAGCCCAAACTTGAAATGTCACAAAATGTAACAATCATATTCTGAATAAATAGTATTCATAGATTCATAGATTCATAGCTTAATACTAGGCTAACTGTCCTTATGGGCCATTTTAGGCCTAGCTAATTACCCCATGTGAGAATCAAACCCTGCACCTTGTGCTTCTAAAGTAAGCACCTTAACCATTACACCAATTTCCCAGTTAATTGACAATAGACACTCAGCTTAATAATACGGGCTTGTGTATAATAACACTACTGTTATAACTTGTCATAAATGGCATATACTACATTGAACATCAAGGGGAAGCATGATGATTTTCTCATATAAGTAAATGTGCATAACAAGTCATATAATTGCTTTAACTTGAACTGTGGTTTTGTAACCCATCTTGACCATACATGATACTTAAGCTGTTACCAAGGTAACTAATGTTTTATACATGACATCAAATTGACAATGTTGTTGAAGGGAAACAAAAGAAGCCTGAACTAGGAATGTCACAGAATGTAACAATCACAAATAGTCTTAAATTGACAATAATCACTCAGTTTAAACTTTGCTGATTATACAAAATGGAATGTTGCCATTTAAATCTAAAAACTTTCAATATATGCCATAAAATGGCAATTTATGAATATGGAATAGGAACTTGTAATCATTAATCACAATAAGTGAATTTGTTGTTTTTAACCTATAATTTCAATCATTTTATAATAAGGAATGATAGATATGAAAATCCTTATGTGTAGGAAATGGAGGAAAGAGGGATGCACTGATAATTAAAATGCACTTACTTTCATCAATGTTCACATAAAACAAATGTGATGCTTTAAGGAAGTTAGCAACAAACAAAGTGATTACTTAAATGCTGGTAAACAATGAAATATAACTTCTGATATGTCCAGTAAAATACATTGTATTATAAAAATTAGGTATAAATAGTATTACCAACTATTTATATTAAGTAATAAGTTTTGAAAGACTTCATCAGTAAGGGTGAATATGTTAAATAACTGTGTGCTGTAATCTTTTATTGAGGTTTTATATATGATACATCCTACTTTACTATGATTGAATTGCTTGTCATCTATCTTTAATGTAAATATTAATTGCTTATACAATAAGTAGACATTCATATTATATTAGAATTCTGTCTAATCTACAATAGTACTATATCTGTTCAAAATAATATAAATCTTGCTTATTCCTATTACAAATATTCTCCATATGATAATTCAATTTATGGAGCTCAGATGTTCTGGATTGTCAAGGTATAAAGATAATCTGATGGACTTAGGTCTATCCATCAGATTAGGAATGATTTTCATTCCATGGCTAGTCTGCATCATAGTTTTGTTAACAATTATCAATTTAAATTTGTTATTTCACAAAAACATTTTTAGTATGCCTGACCAAAACATTACTTTATTGGTAAACACAAAGTATAAAACTGATAATTTCCTTTAAAAGCTCAAACATATACTTTATAGTTATCAGAGGAAAATGTTTAATAGTCACAATAAAACAAAAATAGTCTAAATAACCTAAGATTGATTTAACTTTATTATCTTTAAATAACAATGGCTTAAACAATCCTAGCAAAATATCAAATCTACTGAAATATTTAAAACTGAACAAAGCACAAACTGTCTTCCTTCAAGAAACTCATTTCAAAACAAATGACAATTACAAATGGAATCCTAAGGAATATATGATATTGGCACAATCCACTTATAAGATAAAGATAAAAAGGGTAACAATTTTATGGAAAACAAATATGATTAACCCAGAAATCATTTATAAGTATGAAGATAAAGAAGGCCTTATGGAATTAGTAATAGTTAAATATAATAACATATTATGGACCCTGTACAATCTATACTGGTTCCCAGGCATTGGAATAGGAACTGTTAAAAAACACTTGGATTTCATTTCCAATAATTATAAAGGCAACTTAATATTAGGAGGAGATTTTAACTGTATATTTGATATTTCTGAAACTACAAATAAAAGACCACTGCATACATCTGCTGTATCAAAAACTTTAAGCAAGTGGGTAGAATTGTTTCATCCTGTAGATACTTTCAAATTTAAAGAAGATAAATCTTTGTTGTTTTTCCATCAAGATCACAGATTTGGTATCCAAACTAGACTAGATAAAATATTTGCTGTCCATGACTTACACTCTAAAATCATTAATTTCTCAATCACTACCTGACCCTTTTCAGAACACAATTGATTGATATTAAAACTTCAAAATGGGTACACACCATTAATCTTTAACTCCAGAATTCCAGCATATATAACTAAAATTAAAGAGTTCAAATCCTGGTTATTATCTGAATTGCAGTTCTTCTTAGATATTAATTACACCACAGATATAAATAAAATAAAGATATGGCACTCATTAAAAGCTTACATATATGGTGAAACCCTAACTTGGTATAAAATAAATCAGAGAACGGGATTCTGAATTAATAGATCTACAATCCAAACTTTTGTCAGTAAAAGCTGAAAAAAATCAAAATCATTTGGAGATGAAAAAGAAAGTAGACATATTAAACAATAAATACTACAAACTTCAGACACAAAACTAGTTTAGCTTTAGAAAAACTAAAAACTAATACCGTGGCCACGTCTTCAAAATATCTACATAATTTATCCACAAGAATCAAAATACAATCAAAAGCTAAAAACATTAAAAGTATCATCCATGAAAAGAAAGGGAAAAATGTCTCGGATATAGGTGACATTCTTGATGCCTATAGAAAACACTATATGGAACATTTCCAACAAGATAATATATATATTGATCAATTAAATCTAGATGAAAAATGTTCTAATATATAAAAAAATACATAATAGTTAAAACTAGATCTGCAAACACCCATATCCTACAAAGAAATTACAGATACAATAAAAGAGGGTAAATATAATAAAGCTCCATGTATAGATGGCATAATTATGGCAATATATAAACATTTCCCTTCAAAGATATTATCCCTCTTCCATAAAACTCTATTTAAATTCAGTCACAAGCCTTAATACCACCCTGTTCGAGATATTCCTTAATCACACCAATCCTAAAGAAAAACAAATCCCCAAACTTCTGTACCACATATAGACCTATATCATTATTAAATAATGACTAGAGGATATTTATGACAACATTAACTAACAGAATGAAAATACCACTATCCAAAACAATAAATAATGATCAAACTGGATTTGTATATCATAGACACACACATGACAATATTAAAAGGATAATTTCTCTTATGGATCATGTTAATAAAGAACATAAAGAAACACTCATAATTGGCTTAGATATAGAGAAATCCTTTGATTCCCTAAATTGGGACTATTTATTCTAAATCCTAATGCTATTTGAATTTCCTGCATCCTTTGTTCATCTCCTTAAGAATATATATACAGATAATTTAGTGTATGTCAAGTTAGGTCCTTTTACCTCTGAATCTATATATATAACAAAAGGCACTAAACAAGGATGTCCCATGTCAACAATTCTATTTGCTCTGGCTATTGAAATATTGGCAGATTCAATTTGTAACAATATAGAAATCAAAGGGATAGATGTTTTTTGACTAATACAATTCTAAAGTAATGCTATTTGCTGATGACATATTACTAACATTATCTAATACAAAAGAGACATTAGAAGAATTAGATATATTAATTGACAAATTTCACATGATTTTAGGACTCCGTTTCAATAAATCAAAATCAAAATTTTTATTTTTGAATAAAAAAAAGAACTGCAGACTAAGGGTGATCACATCATAGGGAAACAAGAATCTACCTTAAAATATCTAGGAATTGAGTTATGCAAGGATAATAATGAATTAGTCTCAAAAAACTACAATAATATCATCAATACAATTAAAATCTCTGTGGAAAAATGGAACAAAATAATATTAACATTTGAAGATAGACTACAGTTAGAAATGGTTTTACTGCCCAATATCCTATATATAAGCTTGGCAATACAACTGTTACCAGAAAGGAATATACGTAAAGAAATAAATTCATGCCTAATAAAATTTTTATGGTTTCCCAAAAGAAACAGAATAGCTTTAATACATCATATCAGACCATGGAAATTGGAAGGATTAAACTTTCATGATATAGAAACATATATAAAGCATCAACATCTAAAACAATCTCAGATTGGATAAGTCCAAATTACTCTGCAAATTGGATAAAATTGTTAACTGTAATATCAATAAATGAATTTGATTTACAAAAAAAAAAAATCAAAATACATTAAAACAATTTGCATGGCACGTATGTATTAGTATGCAATATAGCATAACTAAACCCACTAAAACTTGTATGATTATTACATTGACTCATTTAGGAAAATTATTAATGCAAATATAGATTTAAAAATCTGGTTTGATCTTTTAACACCATTTGTAGTCACAAAGAACTTTCCACATAAAATATATAGAGCAATTATTAATTCCTGGGAACATAAATGATTTGTTTGCTACACAAAGAACTAAAGGTTTTAGATATGCAAGAAATAAAAAGAACATACAAAATTCTACAACAAGACTGGCTAACTTTACAGAGTATTCTGTCATAGTCACAAGATTTAAGTAGAATAATTAACAATTCTTCATTTAAAGAAATATCTAAATTTATGAAATACATATATGAAATCATATAGAATGACATTGACATGAGAAATAGTATTTCAAAATTTTACGAAATATTGATAAACTATAAAACAACACTCAAAACCTCATATTGGAAATATATAACAAAAGGACACTCAGTACAGTTAACTGAAGATATTAAAACAAATATCTTTATTATCGATAACATATACATCCTTTATACAATACTGGAAAGGTTTTAATTGGAAATACATGCACAGAAAATTCTTAACCCCAGACAGAATCTGTAAAATTAGTTCTTCCATAAAAGGAATATGTTGGAGATGTGAGCAAGTACACAATGCAGATTGAAACCACATTTTCTTTGACTGTGTTAAAATTAAGCCATTCTGGAATGGTATTAATAACTTTCTACAATCTTTATTTAATGGATCATTTTATTTAACTAAAGCTCTTGTATTATTAAATGTGAATGAAGGTCCTCATTTGAATAGGTCAAACATGTATCTAGTATAGACTATACTTGCAATTTCAAGGAAGTGTATAACAAGAAGATGGAATACAAACACAAAACCAACTTTGGAAGACTTCTCCAGCCTACTGAAGACCACAGCATTATTTTAAATTAAAATTAAAGAACTAAGAATGTATCCAAAGCCATTTATCAACAACCATTGGTGAAAAGTCTTATTGTTGATTGACACTATATGATAATTGATCAGACACTCTGATAATGGAATGGACATACTTATAATGTAACTGTATACATTAAGATCTGTTATAGTGTCAGGCTAATGTAAATAGTGTGCATAGTTATTTAAGATGTTATGTATAAATACTATGGAATTCATTCAAATGTATTTGAAAAATAAAAAAAAAAATGTTGAGAAAAAAAATATTGTTCAATATTCAGCCATTCAATAGAAATCCATACTGATGGCAACAATAAATAATCCTGCTTCCAAGTGTTTGTCCATATACAAAACTTAAAAACAGACATCCCAACAATGGATGTGACAGGGACACAATGCAGCATTATAAGAAAAGGTAGTAAATGTGATATTAATGTTGATACCATGCTCAGTTGAGATAATAGTTAGAAAGGACAATGGATAGATTATGGGGCATTTGCATACAGTGCAGTTATTAAATATGACATGTATATACAGGGAATGAATGTGTGATAACTGATTGTAGTGCTGTATCCTGTATAAACAAGGCATATGTCATGCAACAGCTGTGGCATGCACACGTGAAAATGACATGTTTTAACATTTGTCATTGGATATTGCATCACAAACACAAAATGCACAAGTAACTGACAGCACAAATTGACTGCATTTGGTTGATATGATTAGAAAACCTTGTAGCTGAATCTACCCATATACCCAAGCCTTTAAATGAGTCTACAGTTTCAATCACTGTGTGGTGTATTAAATATTCACCTTTCAATTTATGTCTTCCAAATCTCATATGCTTGGTTTTTGATATATTTATCAGCATATTATTCTCCTGTGCCCAAATGGTCAATTTAGTCAAGTTATTTTGCAGACATGCCTTATCTGTAACATATGTAATCAGTTTACCCAATTTCAAGTTGTCTGCATATAGACTGTAGAACACCTCAGATGAAAAAGTTAGGTCTGAAAGATACAGTCTAAACAAGTAAGGGCCTAGGACAGAGCCCTGGTGGAACACTCTGACTATAATAAAGAATTTCGCCTGTCCAGTTGCTGTATGATACTTGCCATGTCCTATTTGTGAGCCATGCAACTATCCATTTTATCAAGAGTACATCAATATCTAATTGTACTAATTTATTGATCATTGTTTTGTGTATGACCCTGTCAAATGCTGAATTTAAATCTATATAAAGTACATCACAGCACACATTTTCATTCATAGCTTTTATTATATTGTTATAGAACAGCATGTTACAGGTGGTAATAGATCTGTTTTCAACATATGTATGCTGATATATGGTTTCAAGTACCAACATATCCAGTTCTGACAATAACTTATACAATATTACCTTCTCCATTATTTTTCCACAACATGAAACACTATTTGACTTGTGAGTTTGTCCTACTTCCCTTTCCCTTAAAGACAGGTTTAATAAGCACATGTCTCTAATCTTGAGGAATCTCCTTGTATTTATATGACCTAGTGAATAATTGGTATAATGGTACTGTAAATTCTTGCTGAAGGGTTCTCAGGCTATTATTGCTAATTCCATCTCCTCCATGAACTTTGTTTGGATCTAGTTTGCTCAGTTCTTTTTCAATATAATCTAATTTGATTCCAGTATCTGGGATTACCTAGATGTCACTAGGACAACCTATCACCCCTTTTGTAGAGCCAAACTGTTTTGCATAAGATTTTGTAAATGTATCTATAATCTGTTGTGTCTGAGAAGAAATTTTAGAATCTGCATACAGTTTATCATTTTGTGTGCCTTTACTCCTTCCACATCTTATGTATCTATAAAAAGGTTTCCTATTATGCTCAATATCTTTATATAAATTTTATTCAATTTTTTCTTGATATTGTCTCACACTATGCTTAGTCTGCTTGTCCAGCTTGTTTATTTCAATTTTCAAAGTTGTAGTTCGACTTCTCTTCCATTTCTTATATATTTTTTTCTCTCACCTTAATCAGATACCTTGTTCTTATGGAAATATATCCCCATGATGTTGTATACCTAGATCCTGATGTTAAACATTTTTTTTATTTTTTGCACTCAAACAATTTATCTTTCAAATCTTTCCACACTCCAGCTGCAGTTTTTCCACTGAACGAATCATTCCAATTAGTTTTACATAGTGAATGTTTTGCTTCCATATAATCTGTAATTGACCATCTGTGCATTGGCTTAGATCTCAGTTTGGCAGAATTATCTAGTAACAAAGCAACCTTTATAACTGCATGATCACTGCACATCAATGGTGGTAAAACTTGACTTGAAGTTACAGTAATTTCTTTGGGAACACAAACAATGTCTAGTATGTTCTGTCTCCTGGTAAGTTTTTTACAATCTGAAGCAATTGTTCCTGAATATACTTTGTGAATAATTTCCTTACTAACATTGTTGAATCAATATTATTCCTGTCTGTTTCTGGTAAATTTAAGTCCCCAGCTAATATTATTCTTCTATCCTGTGTTTCATGCAAGAAATGTATGAATTCCTCTAGGTCAACTGCACTTGACTTTGGTGGTCTATACACTTCAACAATTGTTATATGTTCTAGGGTTGTCTTTATTGCCACAGTTACACAGTCTATAGTATTAGTGTTATCAATTAACATGTAATAATCACAGGTCTCATAACTATCGTTAACCCCTATCATAACACCTCCACCTGATATTTTGTTAGAATGTCTGTTATAGTAAAAAAATTTATTCCCTGACAAACTTGTTTCCAGTCATTGTTCTTTAACCATGTTTCACAAACAATAACAACATCAATCTTGTGGAAACATAACAAATTTTCCAATGAAATAACTTTATTATTAATCCTCCTAGCATTAACAATCATCAGAGATGCATCAAACATTTGCCTAAAAAGAAACCACAAATAAAATCCAAGTGCAAGCAAAAGTACACAATGCAAATCCAATAAAACCACAAAAGGTGCATTGAAAATGACCCAATAAAGCCACGAAGGCAACCAGTATATGTGACATTTTATTAAAGAAAAATTCACACTAAAAACACTCCATCTCCATTAATGCTGTTTGAAAAACCATTTTTGTTTCATCACACTTCATCAGATGTGGATTAGAGTGAAAGACAGCCCTTTTATATACAATCAAACTTTCGTGTTAAGATGTGAAGGTAAGGAGCAGGACTGCAGTCCTATCTTTCTGTCAGGCTAAGGAAATTTGATGCTGCCTGGAGTCCCTCGCCACTTCCTGCAGTGCTGTTCCAATATAATAACCAGGTTGAGAAAAATGCTTAGTTTTGTTGGGATTTAGGATTAGATGTTGATTGGAGAGCAATTTTTCCACTGTATTGAAGGTATTCTGGGTTAATGTGAATAAAGTAGCTGGTGAGGTGTCAGAACAAATCAAGGTGGAGTCATCTGCATATTGAATGCAAGTAGCATCTGGGAAGACTGAATGAAGATTGTTGATAAAGATGGAGAAAAGAAGGGGTCCTAGTATCGAGCCCTGAGAGACTCCTAATGTGATGGGTAGATGAGATAATAGCTTGTCCTGCCATAAGACTGCCTGTTGCCTGCCCTGCAGGTAGGATTGAAACCACTGGAGTGCATGGTTGTTTAAGGAGAAGGCCTTCAAGGTATTTATAAGCATTTTGTGGTCAACTATGTCAAAAACCTTGGATAGATCTAGAAAGAGAGCTGAGGATAGTTTGTTATTATTGCGGTTGTGGGTAATGACGTTAGAGGAAGAGAGAAGGGCAGAAGTAGTACTGTGGTGTGGCTTAAAGCCATGCTGAAAGCTGGACAACAGCTTGTTCTGTGTGAAGTAGTGCATGAACTGTATGTGTACACACTTCTTCATAATTTTAGCTATGGCATTCATACATAACAGCATTAGAACAGGCAATGCTTATAAATAGTCAGTGTGGGTTTTGAACACCTATGTGATGACAGAAGCTACATGCTATTGGGAAGAATGAATGCATCACAGTGCCACTGGTGCTGTGAGATATTTTGATCTTTGAAGCCGTGACATTATTTTATTCCTGCAAGGGAGATCTGTGCCTATTATTTCCTTAAAATATTTTTGCTATATGTTTGTTTCTAAAACAACATTGCCTGCTTCTAGGTATACACAGATACACTAGGCAAAACCATTGTCATTGTGATGGCAAAATGACAATCAGCACAATGTACAGATAACCACAGATTCATACACATGCTTTCCTAAGGCAGTATCAAATAGAACAGGATACCTTATTTTCTGTAAACTCTTCAAACATACATATAATCCTGATCAATGTCTACTTCTACATGGTGACATCCATCCAAACCCAGGTCCTAACATTACCACCCCTGATTCTTCATCAGCCAATACTACCACTCCTCTTACCCCCACAAAAACCCCAAACTCTCTACTTATAGGTCATCTCAATATAGGTAGTGTAAATAATAAAATTACCTAACTTCACACCCTATTAGACGCTTATTCCTTTCACATCTTATGCCTTACTGAAACTTGGCTCAAACTCATAACTAAAGACAGTGACATAGTCCCGCCAGGTTATAACAACCTGAGACTTGACCATCTGAATAAAAAGGGTGGTGGGGTGGCAATACTGTTTAAATCTGAATTGAAGGTCACCTCACTAGATATCCATCCACCATGACCTAATGATGCCGAGATTTTAACCTCTAAGCTTAAAATTAATACTAATAAATCCATATACATCATTTGCTCTTATATCCCCCCAGGTAATAGCATCAATACTCTTGAAAATACCCTTAGCTGGCTCTCCATGTCCCTCTCACAAGAAACCATACTCCTTGGTGATTTTAATATTGACTGGAATGGCTGTACCTCTGCTAAACCAACTAGTCATATAAACTTTTTTGGCTTCTATCAAACCGTCACCTTCCCTACCAGAACCCACAAACCTAGCAAGAAACAGACCACCTTAGACTGGATACTAGTTAACAGTAAGCCCCTCGCTTATAAAACAGGTATACTTCCCGATGACATAAGTGACCATTCTCTTACCTTCATTGCTAGACAAAAGACCTCCATTCCCAATCAAATAACATATAGAACTACCCAGAACAAGAAAAATCTCAACCCAGTAAACTTCCAAGCCGAGCTCAAAGCTTACAATTGGTCTCCCATAAAATACCTACCTATTGATGAAGCAGTTTCATTTTTTAACAATAAATATTTGCAAATCCTAGATCACCATGCTCCCACTTGCACTGTTAGAATTAAAAACAAACCAGCTCCCTGGCTCTCTAATGACACAAGACATAATATTTGTCTGAAAAATAAACTCTGGTCCAAATGGAGGAAATCTCAAAACCCAGTTGATCACCTAAACTTTAGAAAGCTTTGTAATACCACAAAACAATCTATATTCCTTGACAAAAATAAAACTACTACCTCAAAATCCAACAGACCCAACAGCAAAACCCACAAAAATTATGGTCAGGAATCAACAAACTGCTCCATCCAGGACAGTCCAAAACACCTACCCCTTCTAACTTAACTCAAAATTCTCCCAACCAAATTGCTGACACTTTTAATACATTTTTCTCTGAAACTGTCTAATTGCTAGCAAATACCTTACCACCTGTTACCACCACAGAGGCACCATCACCAACCAATTTGCCCCAGACATTTAATCTCAAGCCCTTTCCTACATCTCTCATACACTCACTACTTCTTAAACTTAAACCATGTTCACGCTCAGCTGACCTCCTCCCAGCTGAATTCCTACAAATTGCAGCTGGAGTACTTGCCTACCCCATTTCCATCTTAAACAGAACCATTACTGCATCCTACATCCCATCCATCTGGAAAGTCTCTCATATTATCCCCTTGCATAAGGGAGGAAACTCAAATGAGCTCTCAAACTTCCGCCCCATAGCCCTTCTTTCTCCCTTAGCAAAAATTATGGAGAGATGTATTAACCATCAGCTACTGCATCATCTCCTCCAAAAATAACCT
>NC_056728.1:1494272652-1494310152 GCF_019279795.1 Protopterus annectens | reverse complement strand
TGTTTGCATACTTTACTGCTGAAAACAAAATGACCAACAGCACAGAGAGGCAGACCGACCATTTGGTTCGGCCAGCCATACCTCCACAGATGGCAGCACGGACAACACTTTGGGTTAAAAACTTGTCATCATTGCCTCCACAACCCCTGTCCCACCTGCTCCAGCTGCATCATGTATCTTCGGCCTGGCTGCTGGTGCATTGGTAGACTGCAGGAGCAGTACAAGTAGAGGTGGTGATATTGTCATAAGGCAAGAGCTGATAGTGCTGGTGGAGGATATAAAGGAGAAGGTTCTTAGTGCATGTTTTTGCAGGGTTGAAAAGTTCCTGCATTGGATTGGGAAAAGTTGTCACATCCACCACTGACCCAGGCAGCTTATACAAGAGACAGTGATGACTGTTCTGGGGGAGATGACTATTTTCTCAATTGTTTACAAGCTGAAAATGGGTGCACCTCCAATGTCCTGTACCTATCCACAATAATGATGGCATGCAACTTTTCATCTCTGTCACCATTCTTGTCTGCTTTTATGTAAATAAACAAAGAAGAAATGGGAGCACCAGTGCAACACAACCACTATTTAATAACAAGCACTTTCACCAATCAAAATTTAAAAAGACGTCATCAGACCAAACAAGAGTAACCCATAACCCGACATTTAAAAATACTCACTTAACAAATGAAAAATTGTGTTCATGAAAAAATTAAAAGTCAAGCGCTGAACCAAGAAAATATTTAAAGCTACAGTAATTGCACAGCACATCAATGAAAATAAAATATAAAATGTTAATTGTTAAATGTGTAAACTTCACCACAAACAATTAAAAAAATGTAAAGAATATTTCTGTTTTTTTTTTCTGTTAACAAACAAAATCTAAAATTTCTAACACTAGACCCTAAAACCTTAAATCCTAACAGAAAATGAAACTGGATATGTTAAAAAGGGAAACTAGGGTCTATATCATAAACATGAATGCTTACCTTATTGAATCCCTAAACATTGACCCGTCTTCATCGAACCGCAAAAACAGTGGATGCCCTAAACCGCAAAATTCAAAACATCTGACTATCATACTTGGCCCACCCCACCGCCCGCTGCATACTACCTACACAAACAAACTAAATAAACCACATACATACACTAACCAAATCCCTACATCTAACCCTAAACTAAACCCTACTTCTAACCCTACACTAAATCTTACATATAACACCAACTATGCACTTAACTTAACCCGCACCCTAGCCCTAAGGTCCGTAACTATCGCACACTTACCGTAAACAGCTAAACCCAAACAAACTAAATAATCGACACACATACACTTAACAAAACCCTACACTAAATCTAACATACATTACCATCCATGCACTTACCTTAACCTGCACCCTAACCTTAAGGTCCATAACTATCCCACACTTACCTTATGAAGTTATACCGCAGAAGGCCAACCATGATGATTCGACATTTCCGGTTTCGCTGTTCTGGACGTTCGATGATTTTGTGTTTCGATAAGGGTGGGTCGATGTTTACGGATTCAGTAAGGTAAGCGACTTACTAATAGGGAACCGGAAACTATACATCATAAATCCAATAATGAAAAATTAATAGCAACTTAAAAATTGAAAATTAAATAATTAAATATTAGCAGCTCTATATTTTAAAACACTGTTCAAATAAATTACATCATTTCGAGCTGATGGTACTGTGGCATTATGTCTAAGTTGCCAACTGAATTCCTTAAGCTCCAACAATGTATCAATATCCACACACAATGGAGAACTAAAGACCATATCAATAATAAAAAAATGCAAACTTTTTAAACCTGGAACAAAAAATAGTATGTCTATAGAGAGCATTAGTATTTTTTTTCTTAATATCATAATAGTCCTCGCTGATTCTGTCCCTAGGTCTTCTAGTCATTTTGCCTATGAAGAATGCATCAGATGAACCACATGAGGCCAAATAAACTACATGTGTGGTATTGCAGTTGCATTTACCTGGGCTAACTAATGCTCTTTCATAGTTCTATACCATGATAACAGGGCCCTCGCGTGTATATCTGCACAAACTGCAAAATATATTTCAGCATCCTACTATGGGTAAATGGCATCTTGACAGAAGCTGACTCTAAAATACATTTTATATTCCTACCCTTATAATAAATCACCACAGGGGCTGTTCCTAGAAGTATTTTTAATGTTGTTGTTTTTCTTTCAGCTTTTCCCGGTTAGGGGTCACCACAGCAGAACTCCAGTCCGCTAATGATTGGCAGTCGATTTTTATGGTGCCGAGGTGCCAGCCCGATGCCCAACCTTCAACGAAGGCATGCCCATTCATGAATGTCTTTTGAATGCCACTCGACCGCAGGGAGGACATGCAGACTCCACACAGAATGCACTCCAGCCGAGAATCGAACATGAGAACCTCTTGCTGTGAGGCGACAAAAAAGTCTTTTTAATATCCTCACTAAATACCAAATTCCAAAACCATTTCAATACGTTCACCCATTGACTAGTGTTGGCACTATATTGAATTATAAACAGAGGGATAGAGGTATGAATATCCCTAGATGGTTGCTGTACTGTAAATTTTACAGCAGTAAAACACATCCCTTTACCAGTAGTTGCAGCCACTCTCAAAATGGGAGCAAAGTGATCACTCATATGCCCCACACCTTCTGTCTTAATTCTAGTAAGAAGTTGTTTGGGATACCGCCTTTCAAGAAAAAAGATAGGTAAGGCAGTATAAGTCATCCAAAAACACCTTATCCTCTGAAGTAAGCCATGACAATCTTACCCTCTGTCCTTTCAATACTGATGTCTTTTGGTGATATGAGTGGCAACTATCAAAATGGAGATCGATATTCAAAAAGTATCTTTTCTATATAAAGTAGATGTATAACAACTAATTTATCTGTTTTTACTTAGTATAATATCCAGGTAATTAATAGTCTCCCTATTACTATCATAAGCATGTCTTAAAAAATGTGGAATTTTGCCATTCATTCAAAACATTCTCACATTTGTTCAAATTACCCTTCCAAAGGATCAAAACATCATCCAGGAAGTGGTAATAACCATGAACATATTTCAAAAACTATAGAGTAAAACCTACCTTCTTCTCCCACATGGCCAGCATGGTATTTCCATAAACAGGTGCACAGGATATGCCCATGGCACCCCTGACATTTGATGGAAAAATTCCCCTTCAAAAAAACAAAACATTATTGTGAAATACCAAATCAAGTAAAGTCGTGACCAATTTAATATTAATATCTAAAAGGGTAGTAAACTCTGCCAAGAAAAACTGAAACTACTCCAAACATAAATTGTGGGGAATGACTGAATACAAATCAATGATATCCACCGTAATAAAAATAATATCTCCATTGAAAATTAAATTATTTAATAACTGAAGTAGATGCCAGGAATATTTTAGAATATGGAGCTCAGAATTCAAAACCTTTTTAAACTTAATATCAATATACTTACTTAATGGTTCTGTTGTTGAAAACCTGGCTGATACTATTGGTCTAAGTGGGGGATCAACAGCATTCTTGTGAATTTTTGGTATGCCAAATATAGAAGCAATTATTGGCTTAATCACATTCAAAAACTCCCTCTCTTTATGCCCCAAATTGCCTTGTAACATCAGGTCCAATAAATAAAAATCTAATTTAGCATACGCTATGTTGATTTCAATCAAAGAAACCCTACTATATCTAAGTTCATTGGACAGAAGTACAAATATTTTCAAAATATAATCAATGTTATTTATTATAACTACCCCCCACCCTTATTTAGTTTCATAATTCATATGCTTCTGTTATTAATTAGACTATTTAAAAGACCCCTTTCTTCTGGGTCTATATTATCTAATCAAAAAGAGAACTAAGTGAACTGCATTTACATTGAAAATGCAGTTCGGCAAATTCTCTCTTGTGGGGGGCACAGCTCCTTATACTCCCCACTAATTATATATACAAGCTCAAAGATCACACTACAGTGAGGAAAGGGCACATTTTCTGATCTTCACTGTACCACAATCTCACTATTATCATTTAGCTGAACTGCATTTCCGATGTAGATGCAGTTCGCAGAATTCACTTTTTGATTAGATAATATAGACTCCTTTCTTCCATCGACAATTTTTCTGGGGTCAAATGTAAATGTTTATTCTTACAATAGAGGCCTCTAAACTGGCCTTTACATATTCTCTTGAATGAAGAAACCAGAGGTTTGGAGGGTGGATTGTATGTAGTCCTATATAAAATTTCCGCTTTACTTATTTTTTTAAACATCTTTATTGAAATAAATATTGTCAAATAAAACACAAACTTGAGATATGTACATTTTTCTAAATGAGTGACATAAAATGAGAAAATTAAACAAAGATTTTAAACAATATACAATGACATTCTCCACAAGAATCAAATGTTAATAAACAAGTGCATTAAAATAAGATTATAAAATAATTTGCATTACTTGTCCAATAAATCATATACATTTTTCCACATATTAGATGAATTAGTATTCCTAGAAGATCTTGCAGTATTGGTCAAAACTCTAAGTTACAGACTTCAATAAGTACATTTTTTTAATTCAGTTATTAAGGGTGAAGTATGTGACTTCCAATTTTTTGTAATGACTTTTCTGGCAATGGATAGAATTGACGAAATCAGAGGATGATTAGATTCTTTGATACAATTAGGAACAGGTGTGTTAAATATAACTAGTGATTTAGAAAGATAAAAATTATCTGTAAAAATAGCTTGCAAAAAGGAATTAACGTCTATCCAAAATTTATTTAATTCTATACAATCAAACATCATGTGTGCTCAGTCTGCATTAACAACTTTGTTACATCTCCAACAATTAGTATCTTTTTATTAAATTTACTAAAATAAAATGGGGCAATAAAAGACCTATGCAAATACCTCCATGTAATTTTTTTTTCCAATTAAGTGATGAAGTGGTTACACTTGCTGACTGTAAGATATTTATTTTGTCAGAGTCAGTTGGGGGATAATTATTAATTAAAGTACACTAGTTTCAATAACTTTCTGAAAGGTCATCTAAATCAAATTTGATTGCTTTATATAAATGAGATAAAATATTTTTAGATGTAGAATTATGTTGTAAAGCGATTATCATAAATTGAAATAATTTAGGTATTGTATTTTTTGTTGTTAAAGACATAGAATCCATTTTGTTTAGAACATATTTCCTAGCTTCCTGTAAATCTAACCAAGAGAAATAATCATATTCATATTGATTGTTTAATATGTATATAGTTTTCAGATCATTCTTAGTCATCAATTGAAACCAAAATATTTGGTTTTTCTGTTGAAAAGAAAGCATTTTATTATAATCAGATGAAAAAAATGACACCTTGTGTGAAAGCAATAGGAAAAATAATATATATCCACTCTATATATATTGAATTTATAAATATAGTTTCTAAAGGTTTTCAGAAGAAGAATTATATAATTGGAGTTAAATTTTTGAGAGGAGTAAGATAATAAATATTATTTTAGAACCCAAATAAAGGAGTTACTTAGTATAGTTAACTTCTGAAGTTTGTTGTTATTTATAGAATTTCTAATTAAGATTTCTAGGGTATTTTTCCAGTTTGCCATATAAGTATTATCTATAAGTTGGTAAATTGTTTTGGCCATTGAGGAAATAGATTAGATTTCCAAATTAGGCATTGCTATACTACCATTGCTCCAGTTTTTCATATGATTAGATAGAGCTCTCCTGGGTTTAATCAGAGACCATAAAATTTGTGTATCAAGGAATTATTTTTTTTAATAATCTGATTAGGAGGAGATAATGAGATGGATTGTATAATATATAAAATTTTAGGTAATAAAATCATCTTTATTATTAAAAAATTTTCATCCATGGAGAAATTAATTTTATTCCATTTTTTAATAAGATTTTCTATTGCCAATAAACTCTTATTATAGTTTATGTTAATGCTATATTTTATTTTTTTTGTAATTATAATACCTAAATAAAGTAGTTCATCAGATTTTGCCAGATATTTACTATACGTGGCTTGTATTTCAATTTTTTGTGATGAATTAATAAGATTTGAGTTTTATCATCGTTGAATATTAAACCAGATTTATTTTGAAAAAGTTAAATATTACTAAAGAGAGCATGAATAGATGAATCATTATCACCAAGGGTAATAAGAATGTCATCTGAAAACATTTGTATTTTGGAAGATTTATTGGAATTTAATTTAAATCCTTGAATATTTTCATTATCTCTTATCAAATTGGCCCACGTTTCCATAATAAGGGTAAATAATAAGAAATTTAAGGGGCAACCCTGCTTTGTTCCTTTAATAATAGGGATTTTTTGGGAAATATTAGTACCTATTTTAATATATGATTGGCTATCCTGATATAATTGAGTGATTAAATTTATTAAGCTGTTTGAAAAGTTTAATTCTTCCAATAATATAAATAGTTCCAATTAACAGAATCAAACACACAATTTATATCTAAACTAATTAGTGTTAGATTATTATTTAAATATTTGACTGATTCTATTAGAGTTAATGTTATTTTAATGTTATCATAAGTATTTCTATTAATTATGAATCCCATTTGGTCATCTTCAACTAAGATTGGTACAATTTTTTTAGTCTATCTGCAAATATTGACATAAGCATTTTATAATCAATATTTAGCGAAGAAATAGGTCTATAGGATGAACACTTAACTGGATCTTTGTTAGGTTTAAGAATAGGAGAGATAAAAGTATACTTCAAAGAGGAGGGAATTAACTTATTATTTTGGGATAAATTATATACTTTATGAAGTAATTCTATTGCATCAGTTGGTAAAGTGTTATATATTTCTGGGATGATTCCATCATTTCCTGGGGCTTTATTTAAATTTTAATTTTTAATCTGGGTTTGAATGTCTTTAAAGGAAATAAGTTTAATTATACAATTAGCATGTTAATTTGTTAGTCGTTTTTAGTAAATCTATTAATATTTTTTTTAATTTCTTGATTAGAATCTATTATTTTTGGTTGTTGATTAATATTAATAAAAAAAGTCTCTGAATTCAGCTAGAATGTTTTGTATGTCTGAAACCATCTTTTTTTTCTAGGGGAAACATTTCATTTATATGATTCATTTTATTTAATATTTTGGTTTTGTTAGGTAACACATTTAATGATTTGGGATTTGTGGAAAATTTAAAAAAATTATATTTCTCTAATATAATCATGATTTTATGGTTTAGAATTTCAATATATTTATTAGTCAAAGAATTTATTTCATTTTTCTTATCTTTATTATTTAGATCTGACTTTTGATTATGTTTCAATGAATCTAATTTAAGTTGAATCTCTAATAACTGTTTATCCCAACTTTTCCTTTTAATATGATACCAGTTAATAATTCTCCCATATAAAAAGCTTTTAAGGCATCCCACACAATTTTTGAGGTGTTATTGTTATTATTTAATTCCATAAAAATTTGTGTCTCCAAAGTTAAGAATTCTTCAAAATCTTTCAGTTTTGTGATATAAGCAGGTATTCTTTTTATCTGTATATTGTAATTTGAATTAAATGAAATTTCAAATATTATTGAATTATGGTCTGGTATTGGGCAAGAAAAGAAATAACCTTTGTGTTGACCAGAAAGCCTAATAAGTCATTAGAAAATAAGACTCTATCTATTTTTGAATAGGTCTTATGTCTATGAGAGAAAAAAAAACGTATAGTTTAAAGAATCAGAATCTGCAAATGAATGAATATCTTTCAGATGATATGATTCTAGAAAATATTTTAATGATTTTGCTGAAGCTGCAATCGTTCTTTTATTTAAATATTTTGATTTTTTTATTATCTAAAATGCAATTAATATCCCGCACTATTATTAAGGACCCCTTAAAATGTTGTACTATGATATCCAGATGTTGTTTTACTGTATAGATACCTATTTTTGGTATCCAATATAAATTCACTAAAGTATAAATTTTCTTATTAAATTCAACCATCACAAGACAAAACATTCCTTTATTATCTTTATATGTATTGGTAATCTTTGGGCAAGGTAAAGTATTATTCCACAGAATTGCTACCCCTCTTTTCTTCTGAAGATGTTCTGAACTAATTAATGTTGAATACGATTAGGTATCTAGTCTAAACATATCTTCTGATTTCAAATGAATTTCTTGTAAGAAAATTAATTGGGATTTGTATAATTTAAGATATTTGAATAAACTTCACCTCTTATTTGAGTTATTTAATCCATTAACATTAATAGAAATACTCTTTAATGAAATCATTAGAAGTAAAATTTGTGAAAAAAGTTTATTTTGACCAAAAACACATCAAATAGTTAAATATTAAAGGAATACAAAGAAAAAGTTTAGATTGATTACAAGGTAATAGATATGAAAAATATGAGTGTATTACTATAGTATTACTTTGTGTTGTGAAAAATGTCAAATAAAACTGTAACCAACTTTTATAACATAAACTAGTAACATCAAACCCCCCATAACCTTCCTGGAGTATAATACTCCTAATCCAAGTGACATATAATCACTCAGATTAACCACTCATCAAGTAACAACCTCTGATCAGCATCTGTCTAAGAGAAAAAATTTCTATCATGTTAAATCAGTTTTAGCTTCTAGAGAAAATCAACATATCTAATAATTTTAAATTAAAAACAAAAGCATTATGCAAAAGGCAAATATGGTACTTTATTTAAAGAGAATCATTTTTTAGTATAGTAATATTAATTAATTCCTATTAACATAAATTAATCCTCCTGTTTCAAAAAACCTTTAAGTGAAGAAAACTTCTAACTTCAAAAAGATTTTATACATATATCAGTCTTTATTATTCTATCACGTATTTACTATTTATCTATGAAAAAATGACATTGATTATCCTAGAAGTGAATTTAAGTTATACTAGTCTCACTATGAATTAAGATATTGAAGACAAATAACTATAACATATAGCTGATATGATTGCAAATAAAAATAGTAAAGCAATTTATAAATATCTTTTCATATGTAAGTAAGGAATTGATACATTATATATAAAGAAATCATAAAAACAAGTAAATTAATATTTTAAAAATCTCATCTTTTCTTCATATGATATTCTAAAGAAATAAAAGAAGAAGTTATAATTAATGATCTACTAGTGAAGGTATGGATTATTCTCATGTGTAATAACTTAAATTTATTTACTTTAATTGTATTCATGTATTAATAAAGATTTTGTAATAATAAGTGAGGTGTTAATAAAAATTATTTCTAATTGATTGCTCAAAATATAAGGAATACATTAGTTTTCATCTATAACATACATATTTTATTGACAGTGTTGTTTATACAATTTCAAACCACCAATTCATTGTGCTTATTTTTTCTTTATTTTAGTAATCATCATCATTCTAACTATGCTCATCCAAACCCTAGTAATGTTATTAAACCTATTAAGTTGCTGTGAGAAAGTATTATTTTGCTGCTTATTAAAATAATTAAACAGACAATTAAATATGTATGCAAACCAGTCACAATAACTGGCACTTACGTATCATCGCACCCACAATTCCTACTTCAGAAGCATCTAATTTGAAATCCATTCATTTGTCAACAAAAATACTGAAACTATCTAAGCAAGAGTGTGTCATTAAACTGATATTTTTTCTAGGACCATGAGAGTTTCTGCACATATTATATTTTTCAAATGATCAGACTGTAACATTATTTGTGACACTTTCAAAGTAAGAACTACCACCAAACTATGCAAAGAAGTCTGAATGATACTATACCTTTTTGGTACCCCTCTGTTAAACCCCACCACTCAGTGACTCTGTCTGTTTAAGCAATGAAATGCTTGCCAGATGACAGGGAGTCAAAACTAAGAGGCAGCACAAAAACTGAAAAAAGCGTCTGGAATTTTCCAGCTGAAAAGCACCGCAAATAGTTTGAAGCATATTATTATCTAGTCTTTTCTGTGAGTCAGTCAAGAAAGCCACGTAACCCCATCAAAATTATTGGAGACATACCACGGGTAAGCAATTTAGAATGTTGCATAAAGGAGAACAGGATGTGACAATCCATTAAACTGTAGAGCCGCTGAGACACTCGCCACTATTCTTCAACAATAAAGTCCATTAGAATGGAAAACACCAACCTGGGAAGCAGGGGAGAACATTCCTCAAAGCAGAAGTGTACCAGTACAAAATGACCTCCTGCACATGGACTCCACAGCCCCTCTGTTGATCAGAAAAGAAGCAAAAAAGTCAGTGCGCTGTCCAGACCTGCCTCCATCATATTTAATGCTATCACACAGTCTGTGAAGCAAAGTACTTTCCTCGTGTACAGTTATTCTATAGAGCCATGGCCTGCATGTATGAAGCACTACAAATGTCCTCAAACTCCCAAGCAAGAAATGCGTCCAAACGCCTTTCAATATATACCCTCCATACATCTGTGCTGCACCTCCACCTCTGCACATACCACATGGATCATGAAAAAACAGGCATGACTGAGTCACCTATGGTGATTGGCAGCATTCTGAAAAAAAGGAGAACAACTCTGAAAACCCTGGCGAGACCTTTGCCGCCAACCCACCCCTTCCAATTTAAGCATTCTATTTTTTTTTTTTTTTTATAAATATGTGACACAGCAGTGCTACTCTCCCCAAGATTATAAAGTAAACTCCTTTAGAGCTATAGAGTTTACAAAATTCTAATGCATTTAAATTGCCTTACACTCTCCTGTGTTCCTACTTAGTTGGTTACATATAAATATGTAAATAACTCTCCTCCAATTTTGGAATCCGCAGCTGTACCCAAAGCTGAGTGGTTTCCATATATGTATAGCCAAGTTATTTATAGTTTTGTGTCACAGTTTAGCTTTGAACCTTAATCCTATTTTTTGAGTTGAGAAGTAAAGTCATATTTTGCACAAGTTTCAAAAAGCAGACCAACATGAAGCAGTAGGGGTCCAACGGAAAAGCATCACTTATTCTGCCCAAATATTAAACAATCACAATGCTATGCACTTCAGTATGAAGTAACATAAATTTTCTTAAGAATTACTGACATCATTAACTAATACCAGTATCTAAAAAGGCTAATGATAGCTCTCCACCATAGAAAAGTAAAAAAGCAAGCCGCTTATGCAGGTCCATCCAAGCGCGGTACAATAATACACAAGTAACCAATAAATTAATTACAGGTTATAATTATTAAACACGATTTGTTTGCAAATAAGTAACTATATCACATCACCCATTAACAGCAACAATGTTTAATCTCCATTGCTTTTTTCTCTTTTTGCTTCCTTTTAAAGTGTTTGAGTGTTCTGAAGCCTCTGACACTTTATTTCCGGTATACGGATTTATGGTTTCCATGGCAACAATCTAGATGTAACTCAAGGGAGAATGTCCATATTAAGAGACCGATTGTGAAGTAGGTCTCGAGCTGAAGCTGAATAACTGTAGAGTTTCAAATTTTCAGCAGGAAAAAAAGAGTAGGAGACACTTTAACTTTAAAGCAACTTGTGCCACTGAAGTCATTCGCAGGTGGTGAAACAATGGTTTCTGAATGTACAGCAATCACAGAAGCCACTGTGCAGCTCACAAACCATTCCAAACTGCCTCTCTAACCAGAGGCCAACACTGTGAAACACAAAACCTCTCTAACCAGTTTCAACCACAGAGAAACAGAGCAACACCACAACACACCAGCAAAAGACACATATCAGCTAGAATTAAATAAAAAAAGAAAAAGCAAATATTCAAAAAGGAGAGGGAAACAAAAGCAGCAGCAACGTCAACCCCATATGACCAAACAACTCTGTACATTTCCAACAGCAACTTTTGAGCCCACCACATTCCCGGACATTACCAACAGTAACCCCATAACACAAATTCAGTCTGGACATCGTCTTTATCCACATATCATGTTTTATATTAGCTCTGGACACTACCAACAACCAAATTCATGTTACAAATAGCTCTGGGTGCCAATAAAGGAAAGCATATGCAAAAATAACTTTATATATACACTAAAATCATGTCTATAGAAACTTCTGAAGACAATATAAACTGTCTCTATCAATACAATACTAAACTAAATATAAGCACCAAATCATTGAGACATGTTATTAAAGAAGATATTTATCCAAAGTAGTAACTTATAGATGCAACTGTACTTCAATACAAATGGCAACAAATAGATTATAATAATAACTCAATTTAAACAGTAACCCATACCTATCAAAAATAAGAAACAGCTAAATATTTGCATAATAAGCATCAAAATAAAAACATTAAAGACTATCATTAAAAAGTATAATAAACAGTGGTAAAATCGTACCTGTTGTTCCGGTTATCAATTTCTCCGACCTTATGAGTCATTAGTATGTTTAGAACAAACAAACTTGATTTCCATTGTGAATAGAAGCATATAAGAGCAGGGTTTTTTTTATTTTCTTAGCTTCTTCTTGTGCTCATGGGTTTTCCAAGTTTCATTTGTGGCTAATCTCTTCAAGTTAGCATTGATCCAATCCATTTCTTCTATTTTGTCCAAATGTTTGTAAGATTTAACAAAAATAAGAGCACTGTCTTGATCTTCAAATAATTTAGATGTATACTGGTAAAATATTTTAAGCCTTGCAGGAAACAACAGGTGAGATTTAATTAGATTTTTTTAAGTTTTCTTATCAAAGCTATATAAACTTTTCTTTTTGCAATTACCACAGGAGAATAGTCATTATCAAAGCAAACTAAATTATCTTTTATTTTAATTGGAGATTTTGCCCATGCTGTCTTTAAGACAATTTCCTTATCATGTGAGGAAAGGAATTTTACAATCACAGATCTTGCAGAATTACTTTTTTATATTTTTTGATGAAACCAAAGATCTGTGTGCTCTTTGAATACCATATGAAAGAGCCTCAGGTAGTTCTAGTATTTCAGGTATCCACGTAGACAAGAACTTTTCCATACCATCTCCTTCTATTTTTCTGGCATGCCAAAGATTCTGATATTATTATGATGTAACCTGTTTTCTAGATCATCTATTTTAGACAAAAGGTGAGTATTTTGCTTTAAAAGGAATTCAATATTATGCTCATCTTCCTGGAGCCTAGAATCTATATCATTTAGGGCTGTTTCCATACCTGAAGTCTGTTCTTTCTGTTGTTTTAAATCTTCATGTATACTGTTCATTTGTTTAGTACAGCTCTCCTTAAAACTATCCAATTTCAGGTCCATTTTATCCATTTTACTAGTTAGTTTTTGAATGTTAAGTAACAAAGATTGTAATTTCTTTTTGAAAGTTGTATTCTGATGAGAAGATTTGTTGAAGCTCATCTTCTTGACTGGAGTAGTTCAGAAGATCTCTGAAGTTTTTTGACAGGGAAAAAATGAAATAATCAAAAAGATTTTTATACTATCCTTGTATAAGGTATAAAGTATCCTTTTATAAAAAAAATCCAGATTGCTGATAGATATATTTTAAAAATCCTGTCAGAGAAAATTGGAATAGACAGAGCTGAAGAGAAGTGCTGTTACTCCGAGTGCATCTTGGCCATGCCCCCCCCCCACTTTACTTATTGAAGCTTTGTCAAGAAAATGTAATTTAAATTCAGGCTTCTGTTGAATAACTTCATTTGAGTTAATGCACAAACAAGATCCAACTTGAAACTAGGAACAAAGTTAAAACTTTTTTTGAAAAAAAAAAATGCATGACTTTAACAGTAAACACTACATCAGATAAGGTAAACACTTTAAACAGTTCTCTAAAAAATTCATCACCAGGTTGATTATATCTATAAACACAAACATTCATCAATTTTATCTTCCTCTGCCCCTGCCCCGAAAGTTCACAAAAGTTTCTCATTTTTGGGGATTCAAACCAGGTCACGTGCCATGATTCAAATGTCAATTGGCTAGTCACTCTGAATGGCAATATTGTAGCTGATCTAAAAAAAACCTTCATCTGAATCTCCATTATCAGTAATGTAGTTCACCAAATGCGCTTTATCCCTAACCGACAGTGTTCTATTAGCAATGCCCTTGTTTGATAGAGGGTAAGCATTCCTCTGTTCGCAATCACTTTGTCTCTAATAAGTCTCTGAACTTTACTGTCTTTATTTGTAACAATACTGGAATCCACCTTGTGAAACATATCAGCATATGTAGGCTTAATACTAGGAAAAGCCATGTCCTTCCTAATATTATCATTTAAAACTCTTAAAAATGTCACCAGTTCCTGAAATAATGGAAAGTTTACCTTTAAACCATTTAAAAATTTCCATATACATAAACCATTTGGTACAAGATTATTTTCAACGAATTCCAACAGATAAGCATTTTTAAGTTGCAAATTCCTGACTTTTAGTAGTTTCTTCTCAAAATAAACCAAGAGGAACTCCAATGACTGAACTCCAAGGCCAGTAGCAACAACCTTAGGAAAGATAAACCATGAAGAGCGTTACTAAACATCAGTGTCAACATCCTGCTGAACTGCATTCACAGATTGGTTAACTTGATTATTTACCCCAGTAGTAACCTAACAAACATTGACAACAGCTTATGCATAAGCCTTGGAAGGAAGGGTCTAAAACTCTTGACTAGTAGAAGATCCCTCACCAATTTTTCATTGGTTAAAGGAGTATTTTTAAATGTTGGATTAAGGGTTACTCTTATTTGATCTGATGAAGTCTAGTTATTTCTAGACTAGATAGACTTCTAGGTAGTTAGTTTTGATAGGCAAAAGTTATTGGGTGAGTTGCACTGGTGTACCCATTTTTTCTTGGCTTATTTGAATTTGATTACTTTTTTAGTTTGTGATTTTTTTATCTGTTTTATATGTGCTGTATGTCTATTCATGCTTCCTAACCTACCCTACCTACCTGACCACTCTTTCCTAAGCACCTTCCACAAAATTCTTCTATCTCCCAAATAAAAAAAATGGGTATCTGTCCCACACAAAAAAAAATCCCATGCATGTATATTCCAGTTTATCTATGTATATATGCTCCACTTTATCTGTTTGCCATCTTGACACACTTGATTTGGTCCAATTGGCAATACAACATTATTCTGTTGTTGTCATTCATCCCTGCTTTGGTGACTCTCCAAAGTCTTGAAAGTGTATGCACAGTACCACATTTATGCTGTGAACAAGTGAATCACTGTGGTACTCTCCCACCAACCTCCAGCAAATTCCTGTATTCTTTCTCCTGTGTCTAACCCTCTACATGCCATCCAGCATTTTCACCACTGTCATATCCATCCCTTTTTCATGCATTAAAAAAATATATTCACAAGCAACGCACATCACTTTATGTCCTCAGCATTTCCACAGAGGTTAGCATAGCATACCAATGCTGAGTGATAGTAAAAGCTGCATTATTGAGTATAACAAAGTCTACATATTTTAATTTCAGATTCAGTAGTCTGGTCAGTTTCATGCAAATGTGCATAAATCTGCTAGGCTCTGTTAATGCAGAGTAAAGTCAGACCAATGGCAGTACTATGAAACAGCTACTGTAATAGTTCTTAAGCTGCTGGATGTAATGAGCTAGAATTTCCTAAGTGATGAGATAATTCCTCTTTTATTTTTGCATAGTGTCATAGGTTTGATTGCAGTTGCAGGTAAAATTATTATTATTTCATGACATTTCATATTCCAAGCATATAATTAACTGTAAATGTCTGTATTTCACACCCTTAACATTTTATTAACATACCATTTGAACAGTGCAACAAGACATTTGCAAAAACATTGTAGCCCTAAGAGGGAGACATAGTAAGCCAACCTTATCCTGCTTATATCTTCATGCTGGTTGCCTGTCCTAAGCCTTATTGCTCTCTGTAGCAAGAACTTGATTGTACAGTGCATGTCAGCTGAATAATGAGTTAATAACTAAGAGTAACAGACCACACAAATGTTCCTACATCTCACAAAACACAGTCTTGCTACTTCTCTTGCCTTCTGTCTCTGCCTCTCTCTCTGTTCATGCCTTCTGCTTCAGTAAGTTGTCACTGTCCTTCAGTTGTGTATTTAAATATTGCAGAGTAGTAATTATTGCAGTGTGATGAGAGATAGGCATTAATTAAATGTTACGGACTGTCTTTAGTACACTACTG
Source organism: Protopterus annectens (assembly GCF_019279795.1). Taxonomy (NCBI): domain Eukaryota; kingdom Metazoa; phylum Chordata; order Ceratodontiformes; family Protopteridae; genus Protopterus; species Protopterus annectens. The sequence goes on along the minus strand of NC_056728.1, from coordinate 1,494,293,989 downwards.
TATGTGCAGCTATTGACTACATGTTATGAGGCACCATTATCCTGCTCCATTCATAAGCTACTTTGTCCTTGCATCCCTCTCATCCCATCTATGTATCTTCACCGGGCTAAATGGAAGTACACAGTTTAAGGAAAAATCTTGTGAGTTTTTGCCTTTCACTCCATTACTCTGGTGCCCATTGCACTGATCTGCTTCACTATGTAATATACTTTTTAATAAGCTGATGAGCTGAATGTACAGCTTACAATTGTCAAGAGTGTAATGAAGATGAATACATGCATTCTCATTTTGTGCAATCTCCTGTCACTTGGGAACTTTCCTAAGTATGAATTCCTATATGATGTGTTTAGGCAATACTCAGGCATTATTTTTTTTTTTCCTGGAATGTTGTAAAGGTACAAATCCAGATGGATGAAAAAATGTTTTGAATGTTTTGTATGGGCCTCCACTGAAAAAGGGCTCTTCAACTCAGTCGGACAATCCCTGTCAACAAATGTAAAATAAATAAAATAATAAATGACTCCTGTGTCTGTAAATGCTGGCTATACCTTTCCTTAACACACAATGATCCAGCTTCTGTATTAATATTCCTGCTCCTTATTGTGAGGCTTGTCTTGTACATGTCTTGCCTGATTAATTAATCTGATAAAGCAAACAGTAACGCAACTCAAGTGTGTACAGAAATTAAATGTGCACTAATCTGTGATTATGTCTGTATTCTGTGTTGCTATCACCGACTGTCCACCTTTTCCCAACAGTTCTGCATCATCCAATAAATGTCTTTGATTCCAGAATGTTTCCAGAAGCCATGTTTCCACCAGTAATAGCATGGTTTTCCCTCTTGTGTTTCATAATACACTTCAAGCATTCATATAAGGATTGACTAAATGCAATTTGTCATGACAAAAGTGTAATTCATTACATGTGAAACATGACCATAACACATATCTGTTCTGTATTCCACCAGATTCAGATATAGTTGTATGTGTATAATGCTTCTATGTGTGAATGCAGGCAAAGAGCACCACAGAGTATACTGATAATTCCCATTCTAAGTTAAACACCTCAAAAAATAGCTACACGTGCACTAATAATTTGCCATTAGCAGCACAAGTGAATTTGTCAGTACTGTTCTTCTGGAAGACAGTAAAATAAAAAAATGCAGCAAATAACTTTTTTTTGTAGATTACACAATGTTTGGATGTCTGTATTGAATTTTGACACGTTATCAACATTTCAGAGTGATGTTGGCTCACTTAATTCAGTCAGTCTGCTCTCCATTGGTTAAATGTGCAACTGTGTAACAGTTTTGGTTCACCTGTTCCCAAATAATACATCACTATTACTCAGCAGTTCACTGTCCTGTGTAGGAATTGTGTCTGTTTGTCTTGTCAATGCATGTTGTAAAAGCATGAGACAAGGCAAGCCAAGTGTACAATTGTTCCAGAATTAAGAGACAGGAAACTTTGATTGACAATCCACTAGTTTACAAATGTGATTTTCTTTGGTATCCCATACTGTGTAACAGGTATATGGCCCTTAAAGTAACACAATGTACATGAAGGATAGTATCTAAATCTTACTAGATAAGTATATCATTGCATGAGACAATCACAGTGCTGTTATTTTGTCATGTGCACACACATGCAGTTGTCCCAAATCCTGTGAGACACATTGTCACCTATTCCAAACAGTGCATTTTTAACAAGACTAATACAGCTTTTTCACCTCATAAGATTCATGCTTCTCCTATGGCACTTGCAACTAAAATTTTGTTTTCTAGATTGTGTAACTAAATTGGTAGAAGGTTTGATGCTCAGCATGGAAATCCTTTGTGTGTGTGACTGAGGAGAGTACATTTAACTTTGCATATGTCTGCATTATCCCACTTTTAAGACAACCACTCTGCAACATACTGATGAGGTCAGTCTGTCAAAAGTGCACTCTTTCCTCTTAAAAGTAGACTTCTCCTGTGGTGCTTGTGACTGATATTATGCTCTCGAGATTGCATAACTAGACAGGTAGTGGGTTTCATGCATAATGTAGGAAACGTTTGTACATCCTTTCATTCCCTGAGGGGAATGCATTCAACTTTACACACAGATCCCTTAACCAACTTTTAGGAAAAGCATCCATTGTGTAACAGACTGATGAGGTCAACCTGTCAAAAGTACACTGTCTCCCCATAAGAGCTCTTCTTCTCCTGTGGTGCTTCTGACTAATATTATTCTCTCTAGACTGTGTAACCTAGATAGGTAGGAGGTCCTGTGTTCAATGTGGAATCTTCTGTGCATGATGGAGGAGTAGATTCAGGAGAGTATGCCCTTTAACACAGCTGTGCTCAACTAACTTCCACTCTGGAGAAATGTTTTAAATTACTAGATGACTCCACCATCACCTTATCTCACTTTTCACAACAACATATTTTCTGTAACACACTGGTGAGGGCATTATTTCTAAAATGTACTCTTACACTTTAAAAGTCTGACTTCTCTTGTGGCACCAGTTTACATTACACTGTTCTCACAATGTACATGAAGGGTTGTATCTAAATCTTAGTAGAGAAGTATGTCATTGCATGAGACAATCACAGTGCTGTTATGTTGTCATGTGCACACATATGCAGTTGTCCCAAATCCTGTGATACACAGTGTCACCTATTCCAAACAGTGCATTTTTAACAAGAATAATACAGCTTTTTCACCTCATGAGATTCAGGTTTCTCCTGTGGCACATGCAACTAAATGTTGCTTTCTAGATAACTAAATTTGTAGGAGGTTTGATTCTCAGCATGGAAAACCTTTGTGTGGAATGTATAGCTAGATAGGAGATTCAAATACTGCACTGATTACCTTCTAGGAATGTGTATGTGACTGTAAATGGATTCACAATTGTTGATATATATATATATATATATATATATATATATATATATATATATATATATATATATACATATATACAGATATATATTATATATACATATATACATATACACATACATTTATAGTGGCAACACTTACAATCCCATATAGCTGTAAAAGTCATTTTAATGCACGTCTCCTTGGCAATATACTGCTGATATCATCCCTTCATACATGATGTATACCTCACTTGTACTCAGGATTCTTCTGCGGCACTGGTTGCTGATAATGGGTTATGTAGATTGTTTAATTAGATAGGTAGGTGTTTCCAGTCCATCTTTGCCTAAAATAGTGTGACTGCAATTACTGGCATCTACAGTAGGCTATCTCACAACTACTGTTAAGTACATTTCCACTTATATTATGTATTTACAGTGGCAGAATACTGAAGAAAAACCTTCCAGCATCCCCAGGGAAAATACATTTTTTGCAACACAATGATTACAAAATGTTTCCATAACTGCAGTACACATCTATTGGCATACGTCCTGTCACATATTGATGTCATTGCTGTAAAACTCACTCAAATTCCACTTCAATACATTAGAAAATAACAGTATGCAACAATCTGCCATTCATTTGTGTTCTTAGCCATTTATTTTCCTATTCCAGGTTCAACACTTACCTTGATAGTCTGGCAGTTGCAAATATTTTAATTTGGGGCTGACTCTGCATGATACTAGCAGTACACAGCCATTACATGGGTAAGTAAATGTTTTGACCATTGTCTAGCATCAATGTTACTGTATGTATGTGCATAGTTTGAGAGGTCTACTCCCTTAGGTGGTAAGTATGTGTGCTCTCCATTGTCTCTTGGTCTGGCCAAGGACATATAGTAGATGCTTACATCTACCGACACCCACAGTAGGCTGGTGGTTCCTCCTCTGACTCATCATCGCATATGGCTGTGGTAACCTTGTAGTGGTGGTGCGATGTGTGTCCCTTCCTCTTGGTGTTCCTGCTGAAGCTGTTTTCTCAGAATAATTTTGTGAGGATGGCACAGACAGTGAAAATGTCAGCACAAGTATGGGGATTGTACTGCAGGTGCTGCCCCTGACATATCTAGATACTGGACCCATGACTTCAGCAGACCAAACACGAGCTTTATGATAGTTCCTGTTTGAGCATGTACCTCATTATAACATTCTAAACTGGGTGAGTGTGCATTTCTGATGAGCATCATAAGCCATTGCTTGAGTGCATACCCTGAATCATCCACTAAATGATCTTGTGGGATATCCTCCTAGAAAGCCTCTGATAGAGTTGAGACTTGTACCAGATATAGGGGTCATGGTAACTGCCAGGGTTGCCAGCATGCAAATTCAGGATGATTCCCTTAGTATTAGACACAACTTGGCAGCTAATGCAGTGGAAGTCCTTTCTGTTTATGTACATCCTTCCCTGTTCCCTGGGTGGTGCTTCGAGCTCAATGTGTATGCAATCTGTGGTAACCAGGAGATCAGGGAAGTGCGCTACTGGGTAGAAATCCTGCATAGTCATAGCTCTGTCCTCAGGCATATGGGGAAAATGTATGTAGTCACTGACATGTTATAAATGCAGAAGAGCAGCAGCAGCCCCTAACATTCTTTCTGTGTAGAGCTGTTTCTGTGGCTGTATTCCAATAGATTTTGTAATTCAAGGCCAAAACCTGCACTTCGTATACACAATTGCTTTATAGCTTGTTGAATGGCTCCTGCATCTTGGATTGGTTGATTAGCATACAATTGTGCTGTTTATGTTGCAATTAGCATGTCACGTGTTTGTGTGTAGAGACACTTAATAAATACAAATCTGTGGGCTAACGTGTCATGGCATGACATTCACACAGTTTTAGCGCACTGTGTAGGGTTTATTAAGTCCAGCCAATAGTGTGTATATTTAAATATGCATATATATATATATATATATATATATATATATATATATATATATATATATATATATATATACTTGTTATGCTAGGGAAGGGCTTATGCCCTTTACCCACTGTTGTACAACCTCAGAGTATATATATATATATATATATATATATATATATATATATATATATATATATATATATATATATATATATATATATATATATATATATATATATATATATATATATATATATATATAGATATATAGATATATATATATATATATATATATATATATATATATATATATATATATATATATATATATATATATATATATATATATATATATATATATATATATATATATATATATATATATATATATATATATATATATATATATATATATACTTGTTATGCTAGGGAAGGGCTTATGCCCTTTACCCACTGTTGTACAACCTCAGAGTCGGTGTGTATATATATATATATATATATATATATATATATATATATATATATATATATACATACATATATATATATATATATATATATATATATATTTAGCAGGGGTTGTAGAGGAATGGGGGGGAAGGGAGGTTTGACCACCTGCAAAAACATTAAAAAATGTGATATAATATAACCACATACAAAAGATTTAAAAAATCTGACAAAATTGAACAGCATTTTCTCACCCTCCATACCCCCTGCTAATTAGATATACCAACTCCAAGGATGCACAGCAGTGGAGAAAGGACACAAACTCTCGCCTAGTATAACTTCAATGTTAACATTGTTTTGAGTTTAGATATTTTTCAGTTTAGATCTTTTTACTTTTATAGATACTTTTCTGTCATTTTACTGTTGATCTTTCAGGTGCACCTGTATATATACATATATATATATATATATATATATATATATATATATATATATATATATAAATATATATATATATATATATTTAGATGTATGTATATGGAGCTACTGTGTTTGTTCAAAAATATGTTAGATCGAACAAACAAAGTAGATGCCCACTTCAGAAAAAGCACATTTCAACAAAAGTGCATTTTCACTGAAGCCTAGTCACCAGATCGGGTGACTTAAAAAAAAAACACAAGCTCCCTGCAACACCCATGTAGGGGGCTGTGCCCCCCACACCAACCCTACTTAAATATACCAACTCTGAGATCACACTGCAGCATGCAAAAGGGAATATTCCCATTCCACTCTGTATTGTGATCTCCCTACTTCGTTTTCAAAGTTTTGGTACTTCGGAAAACTGGTCTCAACCAAGTGGGTTTTGAGGTACTGAAACTTCATACAAACAATGTAGACCCATATATATATGTATATATATATATATATATATATATATATATACATATATATATATATATATATATATATATATATATATACATATATATATATATATATATATATATATATATATATATATATATATATATATATATGTATATATATATATATATATATATATATATATATATACATACATATATATATATATATATATATATATATATATATATATATATACACACACACACACACACACACACACACACACACACACACACACACGTGCACACATACTATACTTGCACACTACACACACACACACACACACACACACACACACACACACATATATACACACCTATTAAAATATGTCACACAAAGTAAACTACTAGTTTAAAATCCTCTAACTGAATAAGATGTAATACATGACAATTTATGTATACACATGATATGTTACTCAACTCACTCACTTTGCTATATTTATTCCCCTTACATGTTTATATGCTAGGGATAGCATTTATGTGAGCTTGGCAAAGTACTGCCTCGTCAAAAATTAAGATGGAAACTATGACTTACATTATGACTATCAGCCAATGCCATGCTTTTTTGTAAAATTGGGCAGTAATAGCATTTTACATTAAGGTTGAAAAATGGCAGACATATTTTTGCAGTATATTGCCTGCTCCGCCTGCTGAATATCTAGTCTCTAAGCCTACCCTATTGGACTCATGCCCATTTGCACCCTACTGGTGGGAAGACTTCTGATCTAGTAGGTTGAGAGCTATCCAGTTTGGTCATCATTCAGTCCAGTGTGGTTATCATTCAGTCCAGTGTGGTTATCATTCAGGCAGGATTCTGGGAGTCTGTCCTCTGACAGCATTGTAGCAATGGGAGCACTATATTTTGATGAAGAAGGCAGTGATCTATCCCATCTTTTTGGATGGACATAATGCCCTCCTCCACTGAGTGAACAATATTCTGCCCTCTTTAGTGAAGGCTATCTCCAAGCTGTGACTTTATGTACCATAAGATTGCCCACCAGTACACCCAGTGCAAGTGTCTATATTATAAGATCGACGGTTGAAAACATCGAAAAACATATGGTCGACACTGTATGGTCGATGTCCTCAAACATCAACATTATAAAAAGACAAAAAAAAAAAGAAAAATGTAACCTAATGGGTTTAAGCAGAGGGGCAAGCCTCCCTACACCCCCCACATCCCTCGCTACTTAAATATACCAACTCCGAGACTGCACTACATTGCGGTAAATGGAAATCTCCCCTTACGGGGATTTCCATTTATACGCTCGAGATTCTGAGCATTCAATATTCTCATGTCAACAATATCAGATTCGACATTGTCGGCTTTCGAGAATATGATATAGACCCCACTGCAAAGCCCACCAATTTTTCAAGCTGATTATGTGACATGCTTAATCTTGCCTTCCTCTTAGGTTGGTCACTCACAACCTATCCTGCCAGTGCCATAAAACATATTTTCACTAATTGAACTTAGGTTGTCCAGGGTGTAGTCAATATTTTAGCCTTCTATGCTATGGTACAGGGTTGCAATATCAACAATGGACTGATAAATGGCAAACTTTTGAATAAATGAAAAAAACATGCATACGTAAATAAATAAATAAATTGCAAAAGATTACACAAAACCATTCTAAGAGCAGCACAACTGTTTATCATAGAAGGTTAAGGCTATGATATAATGAGCATTAGCCTTTTGGTCTGGATTCCATCTGGTCAGTGTTTTCTGTAAAACTATAAATTTGGCAATACTGTCAAGACATACCTGAAAGAATCTGTTGTTCTTTTTGGGCTTCAAATTCCAAAGGAGTAATCAAAAAAGAACACTTATGCAGCACAATAGATAGCTGTCAAGGATACAAGCAAATTTAGAGAACATACTTAGAGAGCATTACATACTTGTACACTCTACTAAAAACACTTAATTACACAGCTGTGACAGGAACTTTGAGAGAAATATACCTGCACACTGTTTTATATCTTTCTTATGCATGTCATGCAATTTACAGGTTAAGTTAATGTGTGCTTTATATTTTTCTTACCTCTTTGACAGCTTATGCATTTTACTGGGATGTAGCTGTTCAAATACTTCTACAAAATCTTCCGCAAAATGTTATGTATCTGATGATTTACTAGCTTATGCAAAATAAATTACATTTTACAAAATACTTGAGTTTGTCACTAAGCTCATTAGAGGGCCACCTTGAATTATCACTTATTTATTTATTTATTTATTTATTTATTTCCAGTTTGATTACCGCGGAAGTCCACTGGGCCCAAGGGACCCATTTTCAGTGGAGGCCTAGGGAGAAAAGCTCCAAATACAGTATATAGTACAGATACAGTAATACAGAAATGTAAAGATACATTATCTAGAATAAATTGCAACAAAGGTACATACAGTGTTGCACAATAGTCAGACAAACATCATGCAGATGATCTTAAGGGTTATATAGGTTCATTTATGAGAGCACTCATTGCATAGTATGTGGGGAAAACACTTTACATACACACCTTTAAAGTAGAAATATAAAACATTTATAAGCACACATTTAAAGTATGTAACTATTTACAATATTTACACAGTTGTGATGAGGGTTAGGTAGCTCTAGGAATTGAAGAGAGGTTGGATACAGTCATAGAAAAAAATCTATGGGAGATTTAGAGAGCTTAGGAACCTGGGAGAGAAGAAACAAAAACATTTTATGGGCAAGTAGTTGGGAGAATTTAGGTAGGGTGAAGGCAGGTACATTTCCATTTAGTGGACAGGTGTTTGAAAAGCTGGGTTTTGAAGTTTTCTGAGTTTGGTATAGTTCTTAGAGTGGAGAGGAGAGAATTCCATTTTTTTACCTAGTGAGAAAGAAAGGAGGAGTTGGCCAGCAGGACGGACGTTTGGGTTTATGGATAGCTATCAGGTTTTGATGTTCAGATCTGAGAGTTCTATTAGAGGTGTAAGGGGGAAGGATATTAGCTAGAGCTGGACATTTAGAAGGGTGAAATATGAGTCTATGAGCAGTGGTGAGTTGGAGGTAGTTTAGGTAGTTTGGGAGTTCTAGCCAATTCAGAGATTGCAGGTTGTGGCAATGATGGGTGGAATGTTTGGATTTGGTGGCAAATTTAGAGATTTTATTATAGCAGTTTTCTAGTTTGTGGTGATAGAGGAGGACAGGCTGGTAAGGACAGGAGCTCCGTATAGTAAGGAGGGCAGAAGATAGGTAGTGGCCAGAGTGTGCCTAGTAGAGTGTGAGAGAAAGTGAGTATTCCTGTATAGCATACCAAGTTTTTGGTGGGTTCTCTTAACATTTTGCAGAATGTGGATGTCGAACTTAAGGTATTCATCTATAGTAATGCCGAGTAGTTTGGCAGATGGAACCACTTCTATAGGTGAGTTGGTTTGACTCAGGACTCTGAAAGTATCTTTGTTATAGGAATGAGTCTTTGTTGGGGGGAACAGTAAAATTTTACATTTATTGGCATTGAGAGAGAGGTGGTTTTGGCGCATCCAGCTTTTGGTGGTTGAAAAAGCAGTTTGAGTTTTAGTGAGCAATTCAGAGAGGTTAGAGGTAGAGCAGACCAAGGTAGAATCATCTGCGTATTGAAGATTTTGGCATCAGGAATTGCTGAGTGAAAGTTATTAATAAAGATGTTAAAAAGCATTAGCCCTAGGATAGATCCCTGAGGTACACCAGTAGGAGTAGCTAAGAAGGGGGAGGTGGAGTTTTTCCATTTGAATGACTGTGATCTGTCTAATAGATAGCTGGAGAACCAGGATAACATGCTTGGTGAGAGATGAAGATTTGAGAGATGTGAGAGGAGGTGTTTGTAGGAAACAGTAAAAATATATATTTTTTAATAAAGGCTGCTTTTTGTAAGTACACGAAAGAGTGAAAAATAAGGGAGAAGAGTGAAAACTTTGCAAAACAATCACAGCTGATTTCAGAAAAGCATTTGAGGTTGATTTTGTTGATTCTATTATTGAGTTAACAGAGGAAGTAGGAGAAATCAACAAAACCAACCTTGGATGCTTTTGTGAAATCAGCTTGTCTGCATTTCTTTTGCAATATTTACACTCTTCTACATTATTTTTCACGTTTTACAGTAATTCAATAAAAAGCATTCTTTATTAGAAATCTTTTTATACATTTTTATTTTTTACGTTTTAATTTTTAAGTAAAATATAACAGTAATTCTGTAATCTATTCAGAATTAGTGTTGCATTCTATTTAAAAACTAAAAAGGAAAAGAACAGTTGAGGAATGTAACTTTTAAGAAAAAACAACAGTGATTCTGTATTTATGTAGATTTTTCAAGATTTATTAGACTCCTTGATGCATCTTTAAACTCTTGCCTATTCACCACTGTGAGCTGTCCAGCATGCTGAAGTGCTGTGTATTGCATAATGATTGGTTCTCAGTGGGTCTAGGTGAGAACTGATAGGTTGAGGAATGTAACAGAACCACAGGAAGAAAGAGAAACAGAGCCATAAAGCCAAATTCAATAAAAGTATTCTAAATAATAATAATAATCAGAATAATAATGATAATAAAAATAGCATATACAAGAAAGTAGTAATATTCATTTTTCATGACTTAGCAATTTTAACAGAAACTGTTACAAAACAATCAAGAAATCAACACCATTTATAGTGTTCTTTGAAGAAGATCATGCAACCAATCTATATGTATGCACAAAAACTATTTCATAGGTTCATAGGTTGATACTAGGCTATCTGCCCTAGGGCATTTATAAGCCTAGCCAGAGTGTGCTTGGCTTTCACCGCCCTTTTAGATTAGTTGACTGTGCCTCTGTATAGTAGGTCACAGAAGGTAGCCCTTAGTTTACTGTACCTCTGTCAAGCAGGGACACAGAAGAGATCCCAGGGGTAAACTTACGATCTCCCATCCACCCGTCAAGATTTCTCTTGAAGAGGGTCAGTGAGGGGCTCTGCCTAACATGGATTGGTATTTTGTTCCAGAGTGAGGGGAGCCTCTGGGATATGAATCTGTCCCTCCAGCATGTCCTATTTATTTCTGTGCTGAGGTTCAAGTCCCTGGAGCGTGTGGCTCTAAGGGATTTGGATTTCCTGAGGTGAAGCATGTCCATTAATTCTGGGTTGGACATGGCTTTATACGTCAGACACAGATCGCCTCTGAGAAGGCGGTATGCAACTGAGTAGAGCTGGAGTTTCTTTAGCCGAACTGCATAGGGCATCTGTTTGAGCCCCTTGAACCTCTTGGTGAGGTACTTTTGGAGTCTTTCCAGTTGCTGCAGGTGTTGGGTAAGGTACATCCCAAATGGGGCATTGTATTCAATGATGGGCCTGATAAGTGATGAGTAGAGGGGCACAATGACCTCTCTTGATCTAGATGTGAATCCTTTCATGATAAGGTGGGCTATATAGAAGGTCTTTCTAACCACTTTGGCAATGTGATTGTCAAAGGAGAGATTCCTATCTACTTGGGTCCCCAAGTCCCTAATTACTTCTTCCATACTTAATGGATTACCACCTATGTGGTAATTTGTGGGCAATTTGTTTTTCCCAAAGGGGATGACTATGCACTTTTTGGCATTTATCTTTAGGCCATGGCTCTGGCACCAGTTATCCATCTCTGTGAGAGCCTTTTGGAGGATGCTTGTGTCAGCTGGAGAGTTGATTATGGCACCCAGTTTGCAGTCATCTGCGAACTTGGTCAGCCATAGTCCACCCGTGTTAGCCTGTACCTCGGAGAAATATATTCAGAACAAGAGAGGTCCCAGGACTGAGCCTTGTGGGATGCCACTTGTAACTGGTTTAGGGTCTGACATGGCACCTGCTATTCTGACCATGTGGGTTCTATCCCTGAGCCAGTTTGCAACCCATCTTGTGACATAGGGGTTGATATTTAAGCTGGTATTTATGATGCCCGAGTGCGGTATTGTGTTGAAGGCTTTTGCAAGATTCAGGTAGACTGTGTGGACTACCTTCCCTTCATCTATGGCTTTGGTAACTGTTTTAAAGAAGTCGACCAGGTTCAAGAGGCAAGATCTGCCCTTAACAAAGCCAAATTGGGTAGGATTCAGTGTCTGGAGGTTCCCAATGTCTTTGTTTATGATTTCCATGATGATATGCTCCATAGCTTTGCAGTCCAGGCTAGTCAGGCTTATAGGGTGATAGTTTCTAGGGTCTGTTGTGGCACCACCTTTGCGGAGTGGGACCACTGTTGCTGTATGCCATTCCTTGGGTACATATCCTGTCATAAGGCTGAGATTGAACAGTGACTTTATATGAGGGTTTAGTTCTTCTTGGAGCTCGTGTAAGACGCAGCCCAGGACACTATCTGGTCCCATTGATGCTGTGTTTTTTTGCTTTGGAGAGGGCAGCTCTCACCTGTGCATCTGTGATCTCAGGAAGGCTACACTCTGTTGGGATAGACATTTGCTCTTTTGGGGGGAAGGAGGGGAGAAGTTTGCACTGAACCTTTCTGCCAAGATGTTGGCAATGTCTGTGGGTTCAGTGTATTTTTTGTCATTTTGCACTAACTCAGAGCATATCTAGGAGTTGCCTCCCAGGTTTCTGACATAACTAAAGAAGGCCTTGTGATTATCTTTAGTGTCTTGTGCAATTTTTCTTTCGAAGCTGGCCTTAGATGATTTTATGAGGGATCGTAGTTTCTTGCTAGTACTGATCAGAGACCCCTTCCCTTTTTGGGATTTTGCTCTATCATGTAGTAGCTTTCTCCTTCTGTTGTATAGCTTATTTATGGCCAGGGTCCACCAGACAGGTCTCCTGCCTTTGGAGGAGTGAGTCTTGGTTTTATTTGGGATAGCATTCTCCATGCATTCCTGTAGGTGTCCATAGAATGCTTTTGTAAAGGATTCTGCATTTTGGGCCGTATTTTCCACTGGCACAGGGGCTTTGAAGGATTCCACCTCAGTTTTGAGAAGTGTGAAGTTTGCTTTTGAGAAGTCCTTCACCATGGTTTCCTTGGCTAGGGGTGGGGACAGAATATGGGTGTCCAGTGAGATTTGTTTATGGTCTGATCTTACCAATGAGGGGTATACCTCTGGTGTGGAACATAGAGACCCCATGTTGGTGATGACCAGATCCAATATGTTTTCCCCTCTTGTGGGAGTGGTGACCAGTTGTTCCATAGCATTTGAGTTTATAAATTCTAGGAACCATTGGACTAGGGTGTTTGGGCTTGAGTATTTTTCCCAATCAGTGTTTGGGTAGTTGAAGTCACCCAATATAATAGTGTTTGGAGAGAACTTCATATTCTCCAGTGTTCTCAGGAAAGCCGAGAGAGGTTCCTGTGTTTGGGAGGGTGGTCTGTAGCAGGCTACAAATTGAAAGGCAGTTTTGCCCACTGTTAATTGCACATGGATGGTTTCTGATGCTTCGTGCAGTGCCACTAACATGGAGGTGTGGGTATCTTTGATAAATATGGATACTCACCCTCCTTTTGTGGTTCGGTCCGAGTTTTGGGGCCGGAAAGCATGGTATGAAGTATAACCTGTTAGTGCTGGGGTGCTCTCGGGAGTCTTGAACCAGGTTTCTGTTACTGCACATATCGATATTCTCCATACTGAGGAGAGTCTCGAGTGCATGCATCTTGAGGGTTAGACTTCTGGCGTTGAGCAGCATTACCCTTAGTTTTTTTTTCTTTGTGTTGTCTATGGAGGTGGGTTTGTCCTTTGAGCCTTGCCTAAAAAAGGCACTATGGGGGAGGCAAGAGCCTTTGCCAGTATTTGAAAACCCAGGGGTGACAGGTGCAAGCTGTCCCTAGCGAAGCAACGTGGCTTGTCAAGAATGTCATCCCAGGCTGACAGACACTGGATCCCCTTTGAATGACACCAGTACTTTAGCCAATTGTTAAAATTGATCATTTTTTCTTTATGCTGTGGCATCATTCTTGGTGAGGGTAAGATGCTACTCAAGGTCAGGGTCATACCGGCCTGGGCTACATGATCAAAAAGCTCCTCTATGTCTTTTTTCATGTAGTCCAGGGAGGTACGTCTCAGGTCATTCACACCAGCTTGGACAATGACGGAGTCATATTTCTACTTGCTTTGGAGTGACCCGAGTGCTTGTGTCATGTGGCAGATCCTGGCACCCGACAGGCAGCTTATAGTGACCTTCTCCTTGTTCAGCCTGGTGAGTGGGATGTCAGTGTGTCTGACAATAGAGTCACCTTTTACAAGTGTATTAGGTGTGTTGTTTAGCCTTAAGGGCTGTGACTGTGTGGCACACTGACTTTGTGAGCTATGTGCTATGTGGGTATTGTTTCGTGATAGGGGTTGCTTGGATGTCTGCTTTGGAGGTCTCTGCTGCTTAGGAAGATTTTTATTTAGAGCCTCCAAGTATGTTTTTGTGTGTTTATGTGTTTGGTTTGCTGATATGATAGGTCTATGTGAGACTGGATTCGTGGTGTGTGTGGTTACCTTCTCCTCCTGACAGGCTGTGCCAGTACTGGGTTGAGAGAGCTTAGCCTCCAGTTTGGCTATATAGTTGCATCTCTCACATATATTTGAGCTTGTTGGGAGGAGGAGAGGGTGATCTGTATACATAAGGCAGTTGTAACATTGCCTCAAGATTCCCAGATTCACCAGCTGGACTGGAGAGTAAACCCGAAATTGACCTTTGGACATGCCTGAATAATATAGGGAACTACTTATTGACTGATCAGAAAGAACCAATAGGGAGCAAGTGCTTAAAAGGAGTATTAGAGGATGTAGTGCTTAAGTTTATTAGTGTTTACCTATGAGATTACTTATACGAGCAAGTGCAGGGCTTTATAATGAAAATAGAGTTCTTATTTTGAGATTTAGTGCAGTTTTAAGGGAAAAAGTGAAGAGCAGACTTTGTGGAGCCGGGAATACTTTAAACCTGTTTAAGCGGCACTGCCCGACGCTGCTCTGTGCGCAAGACCATGCAAAAAGAGAATTGCAGGGTTTTAAGAGAGATATTTACCTCAGGTTAAGTACACATTTGCAAAATTTCTGAGCATTTCAACAAAAACTAATTTATGTATTTAGCTTTATTCTTCCTGTCAGATATTTTCTTCACAAGCAGAGTATCTCCAATTTTCATGAGTAGGTTTGTATCATCTTTCATAACTATTTTGCTGAAGTGTAATGTGCTATGTTCAAGATGATGCTTTGTCATCTAAAGATCACTAAAATTTTTAGAAACACCTAAATAGCACAGATAAAAAAAATTGAATGTGAGAAACGTACATCATAGTGAAGTTAACCAAAACTGAGGATGAACAGCAGTCTAGGCAAAAATAAGAAAGGTGCCCATTTTGAAGGATGACGTGTTTTTTTTTTTCCTTTCATATATTCAGTAATTCTACTGGTAACCAGTTTATCCATTTCAGAGTTAGAGCAGAGATAGAAATTATCCCTACATTTAGTGGATAACAGGCAGAGAAAAAAATTCTGATTAAGACATCAGTGCATCACAAGATCCAGACACTTATACATGGCACACACACTTACTGGCAATTTTGAGGATCTCCACTCCATCTATGCCATGTCTTTGGAATGAGACAGGTAACTGGACAAGTCTGTATAAATTCTTGCTGACTCAGTGAGGATATAGAGAGTCTTCATAGGAGGCATTCCAGCTAAGAACTGGATTAGTAAGCTGGTAACACTAACCACTACACCACTGTATTATCTTCAGAGTTATCTTCAAATGCTTAAGTGCATATAAAACTGCAAACAGGTTTTCATTCAGGAGTATTAAACCACAGTGAATGAAGTTAAATGTAAAGTGTATACATGGGCTATCAAAGAAAGTGTATTACTTGAATTTCTATCTTGTATGATATTACATAGATCTTAAAATGATTCAGAGTGTGTGTGCTTGTGTTTGTGTGTGCGCATGTGGGTATATATACATATTTGGAAACACTTTATATAATCAAGCATTCAAAATGTCAAATTTTTTGTATGCCAGCAGAAGTGGTCATAACTCATTTTATTGCTTCTGCCAGTGTTAAGTCCATGTAATAATGTGAACTGTGAAGATCACAGATTTCTCCCTTTTTTCTACTGTGGATTAATCTCAAAGGTAGTATATACAACAAGCAAGAGATGTGGTGGGGGGGCTGACTCCTGCAAAAAACATAAGTGTTTAATTTCTTTTGTGTCTTGGTTTTCGATCTTTTGAGATCAATGTCTAGCTGTTTGAGATGTGTGTACTTCAGTGTTTCAAAGTACATCCATATATTTATACGTATATATACATATATATATACATATATATATATATATATATATATATATATATATATATATATATATATATATATAAACCCAAAACTTCTAAAACCAATAACATTGAATTTCATAACATCTAACAATAAAAAATCACATGAAAATAACATCCCCTCCACATACAACGACTAATAATGATACCAAACTACCAAACACACTTTTTACTATGTTTCTGCAGGGGAGGGGGGCTTGATACTGTGAGGTTAGGAAATTAACTTTTTTCCCCGTTGTAGTGCGATCTTGGAGTTGGTATATTTAATTTACGGGGGGTGTGGGGGTGCAGAAGGATTGCCCCACCATTAGAAACTTAGTAAAAAGTGTGTTTAATAGTTTGTCGTCATTATATGTGGAAGGGATGTTATTTTCTTGTGATTTGTATTGTTAGATGTTATGAAATTCGATGTTATGGGTTTTAGATGTTTCAAAGTAGACCTGTATATATATATATATATATATATATATATATATATACATATATATATATATTTATATACACACACACACACACACACACACACACACACACACACACACACACACACACACACACACACACAAATGTGTATATGTAATGTGGGTTACTTCGGTTGGTTGAAGTTTCAGTACTTCGAAACCCACTTGTGTGAGCCCACTTGTTCGAAGTACCGAAAGTTCGAAAACCGAGTATGAAGATCACAATACAGAGCAGAATGGGAATAATCCCTTTTCCGCTGTAGTGCAATCTCAGAGTTGGTATATTTAAGAAGGGTGTGTGTGTATTTTTTTTGTTTTAGTCAGCCGATCTGGCGACTAGACTTCATTGAAAGTGCACTTTCGGTGAAATGCAGTTTCGCTGAAGTAGGCATCTACTTTTCTTTTTTTAAGAAATGAAATTTCAACAAAGAAAAGTAGATCCATGTAATGAATATATGTTACTGGATTCACTTTATGATCTCGAAATACTGAAATATCAAATTTCAGAATCTCGAGACTATAAAACCGAAAAATCAAAATACCGAAACACCAAAAGCGTGAAATTCAAAACTGTAACTTTTAAACACACCCTACACCGCACAGACACACATTCTCCTTCCTCCCCACACTATAACAAACAAACAACACACACACAAATACAACACAAACACACCAACCTACCCTACATATAAGCAGTGGGGGCAAGCCCCCCCTGCAACTCCATACCCCCGCTACCTATGTATACTAACTCCAAGGTTACAATAAACCCACCACTACACAATCTACATTCCCCTCGCACAATAGCACATCACATATGTACAAACACCACCATTCTCAACACTTACACACTCACACTCTTACCTACCTACCATAACTTACACCTACAACTTCCCAACACACTAACATACACTAAAATCCCTACCCAAATCCCTTAAAATATAAACACTTGCCTGAATCTCCAGCTATACATTAACACAGTGCACCATGACAACCACTGTTTCGACATTTCCAGATTCGCTTAAGTGGTCTTTCTCAGAACTGGGCTTTCGCTGTTGTAGTCTTGTGATACTGAAATTCGAGATTTCAATATTTCAAGATAGTGAAGTGAACCCATATATCTATATATGTATGTATATATATATATGTGTATATATATATATATATATATATATATATATATATATATATATATATATATAATATATATATATATATATATTAATATATACCAACCACTCACACACGCGCGTGTGTGTGTGTGTGTGTGTGTGTGTGTGTGTGTGTGTGTGTGTGTGTGTGACTTAGTAAAGACACTTCTATCTTTCTAAGTATTCACATTTTCTTGCTATGTTACCTTTGCTTACAAAATTAATTGAGCCAAAAAAGCTTTCAAACATATACAGTTTGGCTGTATGGGTAAATACATCATTTGAGAAGCTGCTTAAACATGAATATAGGTGCGTTTGCCCATGTGCCATGCTATACAGTAAACTATTATCTTACAAGGTGTAACTGGTAAAGGAACACATCAATTCTTAGAAAGCAGTATACACTCTCATCAATGAAAAATCTCTACAAAGAAGTAGACTCAACTAATGTTTAAAAACAAATAATAGAACTCCCTCTTTAAAGGCTATAACCTCTCAGAAGAATAAATTAACATATGTCTTAGTGCAGGAACTGAATAAAATGGTTCATATTGATCTGCTCCCTTGGTGCATGGATCCTACAGATGGCTGTGGCACTTGAAGTAATCCAGTAAAGGACACCTGGATAACAACAAAGACAGCATGACTTTCACTCCACAATTTGAGTGATAGCAGTTTTATCACTTCTATTGAGTGAAACACAGTGGAAAAAATGTTCCTAAGATCAATGCCTATCTTGTCTCTACTCACTTAACTGCCTGTATTGCTTTCTTGCAGCAGTATTTTTAAGACACACAAACAGAAATAATACTAATATAAGACAGTTTCTTTTATGTGAGCACTTCTGCTGCAGTTCCTGTTTTCCTTGTTTTGCTGCTATTAATATTGTTTAATGAAAACCAGATATTTTGGTATAATGATGACTCCTCATAACTAATTGTTAGATTAATTATTTTTATACTAAAGTTCATATTATTTTTCATGCTCTTTCATGTACTTTCTACCACACGCAAGCCCTTGAATAAAACAGCAGAAAACAATTTGACTTTTTTTTTCCATTCTTCAATTATTTCACATACACCTGCATAAACCAATAGCTCTGCTGGGGTTTGACTAGTCTGTGTCTTTCTGAGACAAACATTACGCATTTTATAACAGGACAATTTGTTAAGTAGCAATCAATACGGGTCTATATTAGATTGCCGAAACAGCATTATAGTGAATGATGTTTCAATGACACATAAATAATGAAATGCATAAACAGCGAAACCCCAGGTCACCGATTTTTTTCTTTGGGATAAAAAAATCGGTAGACCAACACAAAACACATCAGTAAAAACATTTAAAAGTCGGAGGATTCATCCCCCCACCCTCCAATGTGGGGGGCTGTGCCCCCACACCACCTCAACTAAATATACCAACTCCAAGGTCGCACTACAAAAATCGCTGACCTGAGCTTTCACTTTTTATGCATTTCGCTATTGATGTGTCGTCAAAACGGCATTTGCTGTAATGCCATTTTGACGATCTAATATAGACCCCAGCAATACTACACATTAGGAAAGGATGAAAATGCACCAGAAATGCAAATATTTTTGGCACCTGCAAACAGTTTCTACTAACATTAACTGCTTTTGTAAACACCACCACCAACAACAACTTTTTTTTTCTTCTGTTAAACAACACTGTCTTCATTTTTTTTCTTTTCTGCGGTATGGTCATGTGCAAACATTTATTCTGTGTTTCTCCTTGAATTCACCTAGTGGAAAATCCACAACACCTCTTTTCTTCTTCAAGTCTGAAATAGTCAGCTGTACACGGGTTTTGTTCAGTGTGTCTCTCTTTGTACTCCTAGTGAGCAGAATATGTCTGCAAAAGTCGAAACAATGTCTGTACTTCTTTTCTCTTACTTCTTCACATTTTCAGGAAGGATTAATCATATAGGTTGATTTGCCATCCCAAGGATGGAGAGAACAGAAGGCTGGTTGTTACCTTGGGCTGTGCCTGCCTTTAGTATCTCAACCTGATTGAAGTTGAGGATTACAAAAAAAGATAAATAAAAATAAACAGCAAAGCACAGAGCAATCACAGATCAGCATAGTATATTTTTGCAATAAAATGCCATTGCTAAACAGTAGCATAGAGTTATAATAAATCCTTCCTACAGTTCAATAACTGTCATTTAAGATAAAGGGTAAATAAATAAAAAAGGGTCTTTAAGTTAAGCAAATGTGTATTATGCATGCACATAATAGCTCTTTGCTAAATTGTGTCAAACGCTTTTGCTAAACTGTAGCAAAGGTCTATAGTGAAACCTGTTTTACAGTTTCTAACACAATAACTCTGTCATGTAAATGCTAAACTGATTATCAGTAGTTCTTGCAGGAACCAAATGGCACCCATAACCACCTTTTCTCCACTACCAGCCATCTCTCTTAACAAGTTGCACTAAGGCAGCTGCACACTTCTCAGTCTTTCTATGGCTTTGTATAATCAGCATTCCATCTGCTGTCATCTATGTGTTATGACTTATGAATATATTTAGTGCCTTTTTACCTTACCTACAATAAGAATTTTCTCTGTTATGAAAATAAACTGTATCTACAATGTTATGTTTCCCTGTCAATTAGTGTTGGAATGGTAATGGTTCATTTTGTCACTATCTCAGTCATCCAGTCCAAGGTCAGCTGTATGTTCTCTGCCTACTTAGTAAACATTGCTTTTTCCCAGATATTTAAAAGGCTCATCTGTAAACAACTTATACCTTTCATCAAATAAAACACCATTCTTAATTTTTAACAGCATAACTTCAGACTAATAACCACCATTTTTCAAGCCAGTAACCTCTTTTTAACAATATGGACATTTTAATGTTTACTAGATTCATCATGCTGATTACAAAAAAATGAGCTTAAAAGTATGTTTCAAAGTTCACACATTCTCAATTCTCAACAAGTATTTTATAGTTAGAGTTCATGTTATTTCTCCAAATCTTTCTTTCAGGTACTCAATAGCAGGTCATTCAATTGTACAACCACCTTTAAAGCTAAAACTTCTAAGAGGTCCTTACTGGATCAACTTCTCTTTTCTTCTCTCTCTCACTTCACAAACAATCTATGCAATAGCAGCACATAACTCTGAATGACACTTTATAGTGATACACTCCTCGCCCCTAGAATATTGCTAATTGTGATTTATTTTACATCCTTCAGGATAACTTTGGGGAGGTGCATAATTGCTTCACTGACTAAACACACCATTTATACCTTCACAACAAAAACCATTGTAATTGAAACACTGACAGCTCTTATACTTTT